>NC_051218.1:9027500-9375000 GCF_015220715.1 Pygocentrus nattereri
TGACACAGAGAGTGCATCTGCAGGAGTAACCAAACAGGTCCTCCCCTTAGATCTTCCCTCGCTGTGTGGTTAGGGTTTCTCTCTGAGCCATGCCTGCTGACGGGGAAAAAAGAAGATGACGGCAGAGACCTGGCAGTCCGATGATGTCATGCGAGGACATCAGCAACTTTTCAATGTGTGGCTCCTGTATCTGAGGTTTAATGGTTTGCAAAAAAGCGAGTTTTGCAAAATTGTCTCCAATAGTGCTTAGTGGAGATGTCCAGTGGTGGACACTGATCTGGTGCATTGCACCTGTTGGTGCATTTTCTCCATGATTTACAAGCATCAGCGAAACAAACTTCACAGGTGGTAAGCAATTTAAGTTGTTTACGTACCGCATTAACAAGATTTATGGGCTAGTGGGTCCTGCGTTAAAGGCGCTGACCCCCTTCGCGAACCCAGAGCTGCTCTTATGGCCTGGAGAGGGAATGGCCTGTTTAGATGACACCCACCAAACAAATAGACCTTTGACCTTTGGATGAGATCCTAAACCTCATCGTAGTGGTGTACAGAGGGCAGAGGGGAGCTTTCAACTCCAAAACTTCAATACCTCATGCTCAACCAACGCTACTTGTGCATGTGCCTTCACTTGGTATGGGATTAAAAGAAGAAATTCAGTTCAAACCCAAAAATAAGGGTCAGCCAGTGGTGCTGCACTTAGCAAAGGTGTAAAATGTGTAAACATAGTGACAAAGTCACTATATATACACATGTAACTTTAATTTTATTTCAACTTTGCATGTACTGTACATTTTTTTACTTTTACTTTTTACTACTGTGTTTAGAGTTATTCTTATATTTTCTTTTTTTATTCTCTTAAGATTATGTTTGGTGAATGGAGCAACAGCAAAGTAAGAATTTCATTGTACAGTGTAACTGCCTGTTCTGCTGTGCACACGACAATAAAACTCTTGAGTCTTGAATTTGAATCTTGAATATGTTTTTCCTTAAGAATTATGGTGCAGAAATTGATTTTAACGCAAAACATAACCAAAGTGGCCAAAGTGTTTAACACCTCTAAAAGGTACCTCACATTGTTTTATGATAACTTTGAGATACAATATTAAAACTATTGCTCTCATCAGAAGAAAACCATGTATCTCCATTTTCGTCGTTTTTAAGTTTTGAAATAATTTGAAAATGCCTGTTACCCTTTACACTGTATTTAAATTTCATGAAGAACGGACCAAAAGAAATAGCCCAAAATATATTGGAAAAAAAGTCTGGTTCCATTGAATTACACTATAAGTAAAGTAGTTTTTTTTTCTTCTCCTGTAAAGTTATAACTTTGGAGATATGAGGTTTTCTTCTGATAACGGTAATATAGGTACATGCAGGGTGTTGTACAGCAAAATAGTGCCTAAACAAAACTTTAAAAATTCAAAACTTTTTCCATCATCAGCATTACATAACAAACTCAGAAGGCAAATGAAGGTTCACTCGTGGTTTTCTATAGTAAAAAATGGCTATATTTGTGATGTAGACATTGTGACCACTTATTCCAATTCCTATCACCAAAATCTGGTCTCTGTAAGTTTTTCTACAATGGATCATTTCACATGAAACCACTCTGAATGACTTGAGTAAATGCGGTATATCAGTATTGCAGACACTGATTTTACTATACATAAGTAACTGTATTTAACCAATAGGTGAAGTGTATGAATATCAACCTTATCTGCAGTGAGCATAACTTGCAGCACTCAGAATGATTCCCATAACTTCTCATGTGGTTCTCCACCGTCCTGTGGTGCGAAATTTCACTTAAAGTCATAAAACCTGCTGTTAGTAATGAGAGTATGTTTAATGTTGGCTTTGTTCATGATTTCACACCATTCAAGCCTAATATTGACAGTCAGAGCACAGGCCTAAGTTCCGGAAACTTCTGTGAGGTTCCTGAGAGGAATGAAAATAACGTCGTGCAGTGCAGATATGAAATGACGGAATACGCATGTGGTGTTTAAGAAGGTTTCAGGGAAGGATGAGAAGCAGAAACAACACTGTTGTGTCCAGAAAATCTCCTCTCAGATCCACTTCCTCTGAGTCAGAGGGGGCTCAGGTCCAGCAGCTTTGGGGGTATTCCCAGTTTTCCAACTACAACGTCATTCTAATGGGAAGACACGTGGGAAGAACGTAGTTAAATTCAGGTGTTGCTACTGTCCATTAACACGCAGGAGGCCTGGGTGCTTCCATCCATCTGCAGATTACTCAGCTTAAGAACTGAGAATCAGTAGCTACTTGCATAAAACATCTTATTTATAAGCCTAAGGGATCAACTTAAAGCTATACATTTATATTTAAACTTAGCAACTGTAAAAAAGCATCCATATCCTATAAATGTACATAATACAGGACAGCCAATCAGCACAGAGCTCATTTGCATATATCAGTCTTAAGGGCACAGTAACAAATACAGCCTGTTTAATTCGAAGGGATGCAGACAGGTTAGAAAATGGTCATATAGAAATTAATGATGTCTGTTTTTAGTACATAAACCCACACAAATGTTATAAATGTTCCAAAATTACTTGGAATAAAATGTTATGTTATGTAATGTAATGTACAATAATGTTGACAGGGAAAACCCCTATGTGTGCATAACATGAGTTTGCCATTGAAGTAAAATAACTGCAAGGAATGTATATTTTAGGAAAGCGGATGCAAAAAGGAAACAAAATGTTCAAGACAATTTTCTTATGCAGTTATACCAAATATACATTTCAGGAAAGCACCTATTCACTCCATTCTGGATAATTTAGCTAGGGGTCTTCTGAGCAAACCCTCCTTTTTTGGAGGGGCTTCCTTTCAACAAAAGCTTGACACCCACCTGGAACTACGCATGCAGGCTGTAACCTTAAATCTGCTTGACATTGCACACACAAAGCACCATGGTGACATCCAGCAACAGCACAGCACAAAGCCAGGCACCAGCCCATGCTCCCAGTGACCCAAACTACTGTCCAATAAACACTTCCACATCATCATTCATCAGATACAGAAATATCGTCGCTGTCCAAAGAAAACCATATATCTCCATTTTTTTCTACATCACGACAGCAGTCCTTTACATTTCGTGATGAATGGACCAACAGAAATTCTCCAAAACTGCTTGCCATAAAATCGCTTTGGATTAACACAAAGTAAATAATGTTTTTGCACCCTCCTATACAGTTACTATCTGGAGATACTTGTTTCTCTTCAGACAGCGAGGATATCTTTCTTCCACAACATCCACATGACACAGTGAAATATCATATGGCTCTCATGTACGGACACTCTTGTGGCCTGATGTGGTCAGCTTCCTCCTGTTTTCCATCTACCAACAATTATACACTAGGCTTAGTTTGTTTGCATCGCAATTGTTCAATTATTAAGGAAGTTTGGAAAAATCATGGAATTTCCCCTCTAAGAATTGGGATTTCAGGCTGACTTTAAAGACCTTTAAAATGACGTAGGGCCAGTTTCACAGACCACAGTTAATCTTAAGATTTGACTGGAAAGGATTTCAATGGTGAATCACGACTAATATTACAGATCATTGCAGGACTTTGCTAAATCCATGTCCAGGAAACAAAGCTTTAATGTTAAGAACACAAATGAGTACTATTTGATATTTTCAGATATCCTCCTTTCAGGAACTCCGAGGGAGCCTGGCAGAAAGAGCTATTTTCACCAGTGATATTCTCACTGAGCCCTGACATGAATGGCAATGGAAATCACGTTGGTCATTATTTGCTGACGTGATTCGGCTCTATTCGGCTCTTAAGGCAGTTTCCCACAACAAACAACAAAGAGGAGGGTGCCCCCTTTTGTGAGGAAATAAATGTCTCAGACAGGAGACCCCACAGGCCCTCAAAACAGTGACGCACGCAGGCCTGCAGTGCTGATTCAACAGGAGGTTAAGGGGTTCATGCAATCGCCCATCACTTCCAGGCAGCCACGTAGGGTGAGCAGGCATCGGCTGAATTAACAGACTCTTTGCCATTTTAAGTTATTTTCTTCCCATCATAAAATACCGAATGCTGAAACTTAACGACAGGCTTTCGACTCAAATGAATGCAGCGCGATGCCATTGCGCATGCGTAGAGAATCCAGCGCGCAAAGCCTGATAAATGTTAAAACAAAATAGCCAGTATAACAATGAAGCCAAAAGGGGAAGCCGTCACTTGTAACCTTGCCCAGGTAAGCCTTTCTTCACTTCTTGGTGAGTCGGCATCACTAAGTGTCGACCATATGCGTAAAGTCTTACCGATAAATGTGGTTCATGAGGCGTTTAGTGATTTTCTTCATGCTTTTATTCTCTCTACTTGAGTCACCAGTTGTTAGCATTTCATGATAGCCGGAGAACATGTGTCAGGTTGTTCTTTTTTCCGTTCCACCTTAAAAGGTGCAGCACGTACCTTTTAAGCTGGAAAGGAAAGTTGGGATAGGAAGCTAACTTCAGAAAAGAGAAAGGTGAACGAGTTTTTTTGTATTTTCCTCACAAAGAAACAGTAAAAACGTTTAAGAAAACTTAAGCTGTCTTAGTTGCATCCTGCAGTTCTTTTCCCCCCTCGCTTTGTAATCGTTTGCCCTTTTTAAAATTTCTCACAGAGACTTTTCAAAACTCAGGTTTATCCCCACAGACATACAGTCAATCCCAAAATGATTCATACCCATGCCAATTTTGATTTATGGTGAATTTAGATTTGAGCTCGAGGTTTCTTCTGGAAGGAAATGACAAACAAGTGACAAAACATTGTGTTAAGGTGTTATTTTACTCAAATGCCATGTCTAAAGTTATTCATAACGCTTAAAGTTGTCACTTTTTTTTTTTTGAGAAAATGCTTCCATGCCATTCCAAATGGTGCTGGTTCTAACATATTCTAGAGCATTCTAGTCCGCTATCAGTTGAGAACAGCCGATACAGTAGCTCTCTAGTCAGTTACTAGTTAATTGCATGTCATGGCTAAAACTAAAGAGCTTAGTTAGGACCTGCTCACAAGATGGTGGGAATGTAAAGCTTTGGGGGTGTTTTTCTGCCAATGGGCCAGGCAGCCTTGTCAGTGTAAATGAGAAAAGGGGACTACGTTAAGATTCTAAAGGAAAATATCAGGCAGTCCAAAAAGACAATGATTTAGAATTTACAACCATTTGTCTCTGTGTTTGCACACTGTGAAATTAGACCTCCGCATTTAACCCTTCCGTGCAGTGGAACACCCACATACATGCACGCTAGTGAACACACACACTAGGGGGCAGTGAGCACACTTGCCTGGAGAGCAATTGGGGGTTAGGTGCCTTGCTCAAGGGCACTTCAGTCATGGAATGTCAGCCAAGGGGATCGAAGAGGCAACCTTCCGGTCACAGGGTTGGTTCCCTAACCTCCAGCCCACGACTGCCCCCAATTGGCTGTATGATCTGAAACATACAGCCAAAGTGCGCAAGAAATGGTTAAGAGAAAACAATGTCAGCATTTTGAAGTGGCCCAGCCAGGCTCCAGACCTGAATCCCATCTGTGGAGGAAACTAAAGACCAGAGTGATGGCAGGGAAGCCTTCCAATGTCAAAAGACCTGAAGATCATTGCAATAGTGTGGAGTGGAGAGGTCCAAAATCCCGACGGAGACATAACAAGCTTTTTAGAAATGATAAGAACCATTTGCTGTGATGGCAAATAAAGGCTTTGCCATTGATTAGTGAAAAAGGGTATTTATAATTCTGGACATGGCATTTTTCATAGAAATGTAAAAAACAAACTGTAGCCCAAATATCTGTAGCCCACTGTTGTACTGTCTTCTATCACTTGTTTGTGTCATTTCCAGCCAGAAAACTATTGGTAAAATAGAAATTTACTGTATACTAAATCTAAATTTGGCATGGGTATGAATGATTTTGGGCTTAACTACAAATGTATTGTTTGTAGAATGGATGGAAGCAGTAATTGACATTTTATATAAAATGATGATGTAGTTTCCCCCAAAAATATTGCCAGACAAATGCTAACAACTGAGTTAACATATAGCTTATATGTGTAATACAAATGTAATATATGTTTTCATGACGTGGACAATATGTAGTCTTCAATCAGACTGCACTGTCCAGTAGTTATTTACCATTAAAAGCCTTTTCCATCTAGGTTTAGGTTTGATCTAGGTCTGAGAAATCTCTCTAAAGATTTGTACTCACTAACAAGCCAATGAAGGTGAAAATATTTACAACCCCAATTCCAGTGAAGTTGGGACGTTGTGTAAAACATAAATAAAAACAGAATACGATGATTTGCAAATCCTTTTCAACCTATATTCAATTGAATACACTACAAAGACAAGACATTTAATGTTCAAACAGATAAAATTCATTGTTTTTGGCAAATATTCACTCATTTTGAATTTGATGCCTGCAACACGTTACAAAGAAGTTGGGACAGGGGCAACAAAAGACTGGGAAAGTTGAGGAATGCTCAAAAAACACCTGTATGGAACATTCCACAGGTGAACATTGTTAATTGGAAACAGGTGAGTGTCATGATTTGGTATAAAGGTAGCATCCCTGAAAGGCTCAGTCGTTCACATACAAGGATGGGGCGAGGTTCACTACTTTGTGAACAACTGTGTGAGTAAATAGTCCAACAGTTTAAGAACAACGTTTCTCAACATGCAATTGCAAGGAATTTAGGGATTTCGTCATCTACAGTCCATAATATCATCAAAAGATTCAGAGAATCTGGAGAAATCTCTGCAAGTAAGCAGCAAGGCAGAAAACCAACATTGATTGCCTATGACCTTCGATCCCTCAGGCGGCACTGCATTAAAAACCGTCATCATTCTGTAACGGATATTATCACATGGGCTCAGGAACACTTCAGAAAACCACTGTCAGTGAACACAGTTTGTTGCTCCATCTACAAGTGCAAGTTAAAACTCTGCCATGCAAAGTGAGAGCCATATAACAACAACACCCAGAAACTCCGCCGGCTTCTCTGGGCCCGAGCTCATCTGAGATGGACTGACGCAAAGTGGAAAAGTGTCCTGTGGTCTGACGAGTCCACATTTCAAATTGTTTTTGGAAATCATGGACGTCGTGTCCTCCACGCCAAAAAGGAAAAGGACTGTCTGGATTGTTATCAGCGCAAAGTTCAAAAGCCAGCATCTCCGATGGTGTGGGGGTGTGTGAGTGCCCATGGCATGGGTAACTTGCACATCTGTGAAGGCACCATTAATGCTGAAAAGTACATACAGGTTTTGGAGCAACATATGCTGCCATCCAAGCAACGTCTTTTTCAGGTACGTCCTGCTTATTTCAGCAAGACAATGCCAAGCCACATTCTGCACGTGTTACAACAGCGTGGCTTCGTAGTAAAAGAGTGCGGGTACTAGACTGGCCTGCCTGCAGTCCAGACCTGTCTCCCATTGAAAATGTGTGGCGCATTATGAAGCACAATATACAACAATGGAGACCCCGGACTGTTGATCAACTGAAGTTGTACATCAAGCAAGAATGGGAAAGAATTCCATCTACAAAGCTTCAACAATTAGTGTCCTCAGTTCCCAAATGCTTATTGAGTGTTGTTAAAAGGAAAGGTGATGTAACACAGTGGTAAACACGCCCCTGTCCCAACTTCTTTGGAACATCTTGCAGGCATCAAATTCAAAATGAGTGAATATTTGCAAAAAACAAAGTTTATCTGTTTGAACATTAAATATCTTGTCTTTGTAGTGTATTCAGTTGAATATAAGCTGAAAAGGATTTGCAAATCATCGCATTCTGTTTTTATTTATGTTTTACACAATGTCCCAACTTCATTGGAATTGGGTTTGTAATATACAGTGGGCTCAAATGTATTTAAACATTTGTGCCAATATCTCTTAAATTCAGTACATTGTTAAACAAAATGTCAATCCATTTATTTAAATCATTTGAAGGTTGTCTTTTTCTTTTTGGCAAAGTATTCTTTTAAAGGGCATCTGGCATCCCTGCTAGAAAAACAGCATAGACCAGCATGGCTGATCACCAGCATGGCTGATCACCAGCAAAGCCAGCATATGTGTGTTTTGGATGCTGGTATGCTGGTCACCCTGCAGGGCCAGGCTGGGTGACAATCTAAACCAACACCAGACCAGCACTAGACCATCTTAAACCAGTATAGGCCTGTTTAAACCAACATGGAATGCATGCTGGTGTGCGCTGTTTTTAGCAGCAGGGATGTTTTAAATCGTTATTGTTTGAGCAGTTTATTTGCAGACGTCTGCAGATTTATGTTGAATTCACAATCCCAACAAAGTCTGACTCCAGACTTTGTTTTCTGTTTCTGTGCTTTGCAGAACCTGTTGCAGTCTGGTTGAAATTATTCTACAGGTTTTGTGTCATACCTTTTGGTGCCACTGTATGAATAAGCCAGTGGCATGATGCAATATGAAATATATGTATTTGTCCAGTAAAATACATTTTATATGATTAAAATGATTGGATACAAGTGAATTTTGACAAAAACTAAAATGTTTTCAGGTGGGCTGCACCTCATGAATCTGACTCGTCACCCACCCACATTTAGCAGGCTGAAGGTTCTCTGCGAAAATAGCTTTTGGTGCTTTGCATCAGTGACACTGCATCTCCTTGTTTAGAAACATGCTAAAATATTGCAAAATTAACACAGCCCGCAAAACTGTTGCTTGTATCTTTCAGAAGGAGATGGCTTCTATGAAAGTGTTGAAGAGGATCCCATCTGATGATACTTTTGAGGACTCCAAAAAATGCAAAAAGAAAAAGAAAAAGTCCAAGAAAGAAAAAAGCGAAAAGTTGGTTAAGAACAAGAAAAGGACAAAGGGGCCGCAGTGGTTGAAGGATGACACCGGCTGCTGTGAATCAGTCACCTTGACACAGATGCCTGAAATCAAGAAGAGAAAAAAGAAAAAGAAGAATGAGGTCAGACTGAAGGAAAAATTTCCGTTGCTGCTGACACAGAATGAGAAACCAAGTCTGTCTAAGCAACACAAGCAGGCCGAAAAGAGAAATCAAACTGTGTGCAAGTCTGATGTGCAGCTTGATGAACAGCAGCCCATGAAGCCAACTTTACATGAAAGCTCAACACTGAAAGAGCGGGTCCCACATAAGAGGAGAGTTATGTTCAACTTGTCACCAGAAGAGATTCTGCCTAAATCACAACCTCTGCTTGCACTAAGAGATGCATTTCAAACACAGCCGTCCTCCACAGACAAACTGCCATCATTTAACCCTGTGGTCTCTGGAGTTGGAAGCCAGAACAAGTCATTAGTTGAAGAAAATGGCACAGAGTCCCAAACTACAACTGAAGATATCAACAGTCAAGACCTATTTATCACACAGAAGTCCTTCTCAGAACCCTGTGCAGACATCTCCAGCAGCCTCAGCACTGATGAGGCTGCTGTTCCACCATACCAGAACAGCACGCAATGCAGGACGTCATCAGAAGAGAATCCATCCTGCAAGCAGACAGCTGAAGCTTCTACCCAAACAGAAAACTTCTTCACCTCTCCAGGGCTTGCTACGACTCTCAGGTTTCAACAGCAGAGCACAGTGTCCACATGTGTTGGAGAACCAATGGACCTCAGCCTACCTAACAGATTCAGGAAAGAGGCGGACCTTCCTCAGTGGGGTGTTAAACCTGATGAAGACCAGAATCGTCCAGAGTTGAAGACAGCAGACATAACATCAAGCGACGAGAGCGACATGCTTTCAAAGTGCAAAGCCGACCTCTCCCAACTGAAGGTGGTTCAGACACGACTCAACGAGTCCTTCTTCTTTAAGCTGAAGGGTGAGGGAGATTCACCAAAGCCAAGGTCACCTTTGATGGTCCTCACAGGAAGCACTGATATGAAGACAAAGAGGTAAGCAGAAAAGAATTCTAATGAAAGCATTCTTATAATTGAAATATGCCTGAAAGCTTTTTTTGCACAATACCACAGAAGAACTGTTTTTGATACCCTAATAAACCTTTTGATCTATAGTTCTTTTGGGAACCATTCTTATAAATAAGTTCAAATAAAATTTTGAAAGTTTAAATAACATTGCCTAATGCAGATGTTCTAGGAAGAACCTTTAAATTGGTATGGCAATGTAGTGTACAGTCTTAAAAAAGGTGCCACAAAGTGTTCTTTGAGCGGTCATATTAGAAGCACTTTTGAAAACAGATTCAAGAATATGACGAACCTTATATGGCTTTAGGGTTCTTCCTGCAATCTTTCTATTATACAGAGATTCTTTACACTCATATCACATTTACAAATACGGTTCTCTGCAGGAATATCCACTGAACGTTCTTTAGAGAGCCAAAAGTGCTTCTTCTATTGCATCGTAAAAAGAACGCTTTTTGGCACATTTATTTTTAAAGTGTAAGTTCTTCAAGACTTCAGAGTCATAGATGTCTTTTTCTCTTTTTCTAGCATGGTTCCGTAGAGAATCGATGGTGACTCTTCACTATCTCATCACTTACAGAACCCTTTATGGCACTCTTTTTTTAAAGAGTGCACTTGCATCTAAAATTTCAAGTTGTGTATTGGTATTTTATGGAAAACGTTTCAACCAGTCAGAGTTCTTTGGACTTGTTCTTATTGATGTGTTCATTTTAAGGACATTACAAACTTTCGATGTGTTTGAAATTATACCATGAAGAGTTGTAACTAATTAAATTTTCTGTGTTACCTCAAATTAGTCAGAAGTAATTTCAGCTTTTCAGTACCCACAAAGGTTGTAAGCATGGCTTATTGTTTGTAAGAAAGCAAGTTTGACCATTTGTCATGTTGTTTACATAAACCTTTATTTACATTTATAATTAAATCAATGTTCTAATTGTGTCTGAACAGCTTGATTCCCACCCATTTCCACAGATGGAAAAACACATAAACAGGAATAGTGACCGGCAACAAGAGACTGTAGAAACAGACGCTACTGGAGCTTGTACAACCCTCTGGGAAGTTTTCATCCACACTTGCAGAGTACATGAGTCCAAATAAGGACAGAATTGGTACAAGCACAGTGACAGTAGAGAGAGAAAACAGCATTGTGGCAGTTTTTGTAAAACTTAGTGCAACCACATCAGCACACGGATAATGCTGTAGATCCACCTAAGGCTGACTGGGTTCTTCAGTTCCCTCTGTCTTCTTGATCAGCCGTGCATCTTGAGGAATCATATTGGGGATGCCATCAATTATAGGATATGCAATGCCATGCTCTTCGTTGATTAGTTCATTTGTTGTTTCGTCATACCTAAAAACAGCCAGACGTGTTAGAACATATAACAGGAGTGCACAAGCCAACATTCACACCCAGTCCTACACTTAATTATTCCACACCAATGGGATTTCAGTCCAGTTTGTGGTGAACCTTAGCAAGTGATTTTGTTGTGTTTAATTTCTTAACACAGCTGAAGCAGCTTATCAGCATTCTGCACTCATTTGTTTACCTTGCTACAACATGGACTGGCTGGGTGTTCCAGAGGACTGGACTGAAACCCTGTCCTCGTCTCTGATCAGATATCTGCTATGTGCAAATTTCTGAACATATTATATATTGCACCATATACACATATTTAGTTTTACTTCTGATACTGAAGTACATTTCAGTGAATTACTGTAATACAATTTTGATTCAGTATTTTAACAGACTAACTCTTCTTTAACTCTGTGTACTTCTCCCTTTAAGTTACAGTTTGACTTTAAGACCGAATATAAGATATTGCTCATCTGTGGACAGCCATTCCTTACAGGCAGATGACTAGAAAAAGGTTATATTTTATTTTTCTCTGTTTGAATGTGACATGGGCGGCACGGTGGTGTGGTGGGTAGCGCTGTCGCCTCACAGCGAGGAGGGCCTGGGTTCGATTCCCCGGCCGGGCGGCCAGGGTCCTCTCTGTGTGGAGTTTGCATGTTCTCCCCGTGTCTGCGTGGGTTTCCTCCGGGTTCTCCGGTTTCCTCCCACAGTCCAAAGACATGCAGTCAGGCCAATTGGACATGCTAATTTGCCCCTAAATGTGAGTGTGTGAGTGACTGTCTGTGTCTGTCTGTCTGCCCTGCGATGGACTGGCGACCTGTCCAGGGTGTATCCTGCCTTTCGCCCGAAGACTGCCGGGATAGGCTCCAGCATCCCCCCGCGACCCTGACGGAGAAGCGGCTTAGAAGATGGATGGATGGATGAATGTGACAGGTATCAAAATAGTTACATACTATATTTAAATAGCAACTTGTATATTTTAATGTAATGACTTATTGTGCGGATCGATTGACTACTTACTATATAATGAATGACTATTTTGACCTACTGATTATTTCGAGACACTATATCAAGGAAAATAAGACATCAATATCTCATGATACCCAATATTTTATCACGCTGTTGCCTGAAGTGTTTTATTGTTATCGATAGCACAAATGTCCACTTTAGTAAACTAATTCTTCAGTATTTGTTATACGATATTATACGATATAGTCTTATAGGAATTTTGCAGAAATCTCTGGGGTATTTCTATAATTCAATACATAGTTTCCAATATAATACAGTACACAAAGCTGGACAGCTTCTTATCCATATTTTGCCGTTCCACCTTAAATAGTACAGCAGTTAGCGCACCATTTAAGGTGGAACGGGAAAATTCGAACATGAAGCTGGCGAGAGGGAAGCAAATTTTAACAGCTACTTATTCTGTTCGTTTTTCTCTTTAAAGCAGTAGTTCGTACAGTTTGAAGTTCATACCTGAGAGGTTTTTTAGACAGAGGACAGACCAGGAACTGTAGTAAAGTGAGGTCGAAGCTCTTTCCGCTGTCCTTCAGTCCATCACACAACTTCCGCTCGTTGATCAGCACCGGACGAACCGCTCTCAAAAACGACCTTATATTCACGATTCTGCTAAAACCGAAAGCCTCTGCAGCTACTCTCCTCACTGCACCGTGAGACATGTCCGAATAAACGCGCTTAAACACGAAAACCTCCCAAACCCGCTCAACCTGCTCTCACCCCCCTGCAAACATCGGGGTGCGCCTGCTTCAAAGTTCCCGAAGAGACAAAGCGATCACAGACAAGCGTTCCTGTTCAGAAACATGTTTAAGGGGCACCTCCACCGACCCCCCCCCTCAAAAAAATCTTAATAGATATTCAAAAATGCTCCATAATGATTGAGATGTAAACGATATTTTCAAATTGTTTTGATGTTAAATTACTCGTTCTAGGGAAACGTGCCGAGTCAGCTTGTTTCGCAGTGGTTGTGATAGGAACCAGACGTCTGAAGAGTTTAATGCCTCTGAAAACTCCCTCACAGAAAGTGTTTCTACGACACAGTTAGATGTATGATGCCTGATGTCTGACACATTAGGCTTTATGATAACTGTGATAAAGTTTTAGCTCAAATATTATTTATGTTGTATTGTATTTTATTGTAATCCATTCATGGCGGAGGAGTATATGCAGGAGCGCGTACAGGGGTGCGGGAAAAATACCCAAAGAAAACGTATTTTTTCCAAATTTATCACATATGAATTCAAATTTATGACATTGGGACTTCACCATCACCAACATTATGTATAAAAACTCAGAAGACACGTGTAGGTTCACTGATGGTTTTGTATAATAAATCAGAGGGCTATATAGTTTGTAAACATCGTGACTTGTTCTTATCATCACCACAAAGAAATCGGAGCGTGTACGTTTCTCTGTAATGAAGCACTTCGCATCAAACCATTCTGAATCGCAGAGCTAAACAACTCAGAAATTTTGAAAACTTGGTGTAGCTCCCCTTTAGAAGACGAGACCGCTGTTGGATTTAATGGGAGCATTGTTTTGAACATCACGCGTTCTTGTGTCAAAGGGATGTCCAAAAGCACCAAGATCGCACACACACACACACACACACACACACACACACACACACACACACACACACACACACACACACAGGTAACACGCATCACTCCAGTACTGGCAGAGTTACGTTCCTAAAGTGACCACTAGATGTCAGTGGTGGTCCATTTTCTTTGTATTGCTAACTATAACGCGTTTTAACGCTATAGTCCATTTTACAGTGTAAATGGATCATTTGTATATTTTTATAGATCATGAACATCTCATTTATTTAATTTTTTAAATTATTGTCTCACATAATCTGCCAGGCAGTATCCTGCAAGCAGAGATAGTAGATATTGTAAATGATAGTTAATTAAATTGGTATTTAAAGCAGATTTGATAGTGATGCATTTAGCTGAAAGCATCTACCAAGCAATATATATACATAAGTTGGGAAAAAAAGAGAACCTGAATGTTGAGAAATCTGTGCTTTCCTTCATCCATCACAGGAATATTGCTGTAAGAGACCTAACAGCATATTCCATCTCAAAGGCTATGATTCTCATCCAGTCCAGAGAGAGCAGCATTAATACTGAAGATGTCTCTTTCAATGATTCACTTCCATGCCTGCGGGGCCAGCAAGCAGCACAATTTACAAATATTTCCAACAATGTCCATCTCACTGCTCCCATTCCGGGTGACGTGGGCCCAAAGGAACAGCTTTCACATATGGCTTAGAGGCATAAGTAAGTGTGTCTGGGGGTTTGACTTGATTGCCTTTGGTGAGCAATGGGCTTAGAGTGAACACTGCAGAAGCAAAGCTATCCACTTTTTCAGCACCTGATGTGCACTTTATGTTCCCTCTGTGGGCTTTGATTTGCATTTTGTGGGTCAATGAAAGTTGGTAGAGATTGATTTATGGCCAATTTGGTGTAGAACGTAAATATAAGTTTCAAAATGTACCATATAATCATCAGTCCTTACAGTCCATTTATGAGGAATAAACAGCAAAATGGTCAAGTTTTTAATTCATTGTGGCGTCACAAAAACCATTTTCATATACATAACCCCATTTAACCTACAGCAGTTTAGCCCACTGACACTGAAGTTATAAAGAGTGTTTCAGCCCTGCTTATTGAAGAGACATAGCAGCCAGTCAGAACAGAGCTCATTTGCATATATCAATCTTAAAGGCACAGTAACAAAAACACTGCTTAATTGTAAGGGATAACGAGAGGATGGAATTGGTCATGTAAAAGTGAATTATGACTCCTTACAGTCTGAGTATTGAAAGCAAGAGATGGTAAAGCAGTGTTTATGAATAAAATCTGAAAAGGCTTAAAGCAAATATTTAAAGAGCCATTAAGCTCTTTAAATATTAAAACTTGTATTTGACATGTTATTTGTCATGTACGGCAGGTCTGCCACTCAGCTTTCCTGATTTGAAAGAACTTACAGTTTCCTTTTTACATGTTTGTCCATTAGCATTCTGTCACTACAATACCCAGCATGCATTACACATGTCACACAGCCATTTGAACTCCTCTCCAGCTGTGGTTTTCCAATAGTTCCTCCCACCTTGAAGGTACATCATCTAAAGAGGAATTTCTGAGTCTCTAAACCAGAAAATCGCACCCTCTGGAATATTGCGGCACCCCTGTAGAGGTGAGTGGCCATGTACCATTACCACGCATGTAGTAATGGTTACATGTTTCAGTTTGTACAATTAATAACTTTAATAACTTTTTGTCAGTATTTTTCCATTTCAAAGACAGACAAGACATCAAATTCATTATATTTGGTTTGTGGTTCTCATTATCTTCACTATAATACATTATACAGTGCATATTGTGTATCGAGTATGCTAAGCGAATGGCCGTATCACCCAAAAGTAATTCCCTCTGCTATATTATATTGATAAAGTCAATGTTTTGTCTATCTTGAGAAACTCTTAATTGCTTGGTCCCGTCCTCCACACAGCTGCATACAGTAGATAAACCCACACAATGTTTCCTCTCTGGAGATTCTCTAATTTAATAAAGTCAGAAGCTGGAGATTCTCCTCAGCCTCTGGGGCTGTGATTTCCAGGTTCACAGCTGCTGACCCAGCATTTCACTGGAATGGTAACAAGCTCTCTTGAGTGCTCCTGGTGGTCAGGAACAGTTTAATATTCTCATCTACGAAACAGCTAAATGGAGTCGCTTGCTTCTCACTGACCTTGATTAATGATTAGGCTCAGAATTAACAAGCCTGGTGTGTAAATTAGCAGGTTAGTCAGCTGCTAAACACAAACTGCCATGGAAGGAGCTCCCCACTGTCTTTATCAGGGCTGGTACCTGCTCCAGGTGTGTGTTGAGATCCATTCAGCAGTAATGGTGCGCTATGAAAAATAGCCTTGACCTTGTTTGACCTGCGTGTGTTTGAAACAGTGATCTGTAAGTCATGTGTGAGCGTAACGCATACAGCAGAGCCAGTTGGCTGGGTTAATATTAGCATTTCAGCAGCTCACCTTCAGAAGTTGCCTTGAAATGGACTCAAGAAAGTCTCTGAATACTTCAGTTCCCATTTTATTTCTAAAAATAGACACCTAGTTTACAGCCTCATCTTAGATGTTTATCATGTTGTCACCCTAGAGCAGAGGTCAGCAACATGCAGCTCTTTTTTTCTCCACAGCAGAATTTTTAGTTAAAAATAAAATAATCATCAATTGCAGTAAAATAAAGCTCTGCTGACCGTTCAACAGTTTTAACAATAAATGGTTATAAATGCTAAAGTTAATGTAGCCTATAACTGCTAAGTCATCCTTTAACCCTGAAGATTAATCCACACTGTTGGTCACATAGCAATGCAGACAACAATCTCGTCTAGCTACTAGTTAACGAAACAGCAAAGAGAAAGACTTAAGATGAACATCCATAATTTAGAAATGAATGGACTCGACGAATGCATTCATAAGCACTCCAGCTTACCTTAAATGGTGCAACAGTTGCATTCTGGAACCTCAGGTGCCATTTAAGGTGGAATGGGAAAAATTGAACAAGAAGCTGGTGGCTGAGGAGTGACTTAAGCCTCATAAAAAATCAAACGTTGAGAGACATTTTACAAGAAACAGGTCTACTCTTGCATAAAAAGTGCCTGCTGGAGATGTGAGAAAAGCAGCTATTGCTGAGCTAAAGCTTAACGCAGAGCAAATAAGTGCTTTTTTGCTTATATTATATTTTATGGTCTACACCAGGGCATTAGCACACATTAAGACTTTATATTTTCAGCCAATATGGTAGAATGTTACTTCAGTAAAATGGACATAAAAGGTTGTGGATCCCAAGGTGGTGTGATTTTTATCAATAGGACAAAATGGCTCTTCTTAACACTTGGGTTGCTGACTGCTGAACTAGAACACACTTATTTTTCTCCAAGACCCAAATGTTGATTTACAGCACAGTGCAAAAGCCAGAGACCAGCCTTTATTTATGTATTGTGTTTCAGAGGAGATTAGATATAAAATAATGTACTTGAACAAAGACAGTACGTGAGAAAAAAACAGGAGTTTCCAAAACTGGAGTTAGAAAAATAAGAAATGCCAAGAAAATTTCAACAAACGTGCAAGACCTGGCAGGCCACCAAAACTATCCCATCAGATAAACAGCAGCACTATGTAATAGTTTTGTTAAACTGAAAGAAGTAGCATTACTGAGTAAGGAGAAACACTAAAATACAGAAAGCCTGAAATAATCATTTAAGATCAGAGGTTTAATTGTAACAGACTGAAGGGCAAGTTGTCACAGTCACTGAAATCATTTGGTACAATGACATAAAACACAATTATTTCATAAAAGTTATAATAAAAGTTTATAAAAGTTAATATAGAGGTTATTTTAACTTTTAGGGTCCAAAAACAAACATTTTCAATGTTAATCTTGGGAAATATCTGTCAGATTGCTGTGAAAATGCACAGGTAACATTGCTATGTGAATATGAGAAGATGAAGCATCAAGAAGGGACAGGGTTCGATTCCCCAGCCGGACAACCAGGGTCCATTCTGTGTGGAGTTGACATGTTCTGTCCAAAGACATGCAGTTAGGCCAATGTGAATGTGTAGGTCTGCACTGAGATGGACTGGCTTCCTCTCCAGGGGGTTTTCCTGCCTTCGGCCCAATGAGAGCTGGGATAGGCTCCAGCAACCCCCATGACCCAGGAGGATAAGGGGCTTAGAAAACATGTGTAGAGGAATGATCCAATAGAAATGGCCTATAATTGGTTGAAATGAAATCCCATTGCATATTTTAAAAATTAGGAATAAGGTATGAGAGAGACAAGGTTTCATTCCAGCAGTGAACTGAATTAAACTAAACTGAAGTAAGTGTTTTTGTGTGTTGGGGAAGCTTGTGTTGGTGTGTCCACTGCTTAAGAGGTTAAAGCACGCTGCAGGAAAAGTGCATTTCACATAACCACAAGGGGTGGATAAGAATGTCTAAAAAAAGCTCAGAAAGCGTGCCTTTACTTTAAACCTTTACCGAGACAGCTGAAAACTCTTCTCAATGTGTTTTACCTCCCAATGCTAAGAGGCTTTCAAACATTAGAGGCCTTTAATATCCTGACATCCTGTTTCCTCTTTCACGTCCTGATCTCCAGGGTCTGATAGGATAAAGGTGGATCTTTCATTTCAGGCATGAAAATGTATAAGAGTCATTGAGGAGCGTTTCAAGGACAGAGTTATGTGTGGGCATTCATATCCAATGAACTGAGCTCACAGCATGTGTGGAGGCTCATTTCAGCTGTTTAAAGCTGGAAGTTGCAGTAGATATTTGTAACCAAATGAGGCGCTGTAAACTATCGACGCTGAAGGTGAAACGAAACAGCAGCATCTTAATTGGGCTTTAATACGTTGTGTCTTATTATCAGACACTGAGTGAAGAAGCAGACTAACGTTTGTCTTAGCCGACTCCGCTTGATCATTAAACAGAGGCAGATATAATGACCAGAAATTCTGCCACACAAAGAGGGCAGAGGACTGCTGAGCGCTATGCAGGGACGTTTGTACAGAAACTGATCAGAGAAGGAGGAACAGTAGTAAACAACTAGAGCTGCAACGTCTAAATGCAACGGAGCTCTAACCAGTCCGTCTCCATCTACTGTGCATCTACTCGTGAGGAATCACAGTTGCAGAGGAGTGTTTTCAAAGGTAATACTTGTGCATTGAAGTCACATACTTATGTGTGAACATCCCTATCAATAAGCACTCACCTATTCACTGACCAGGTAACAGCCTCTTTTTGCTAAATCTTTTATGCTAAATTTCCTTTGGGATCAATAAAGTATCTGTCTTGTCTGTCTGTCTGTCTGTCTATCTGTCTTTTGTCCCATGTTCAGCTGTGTATGAAATGTATGAGATATGTGACTCAAAGCAGTGCAGTCTACTGTACCAAAAACTCTGCTATGCTACTAGTTTTTCCCTCCACATAACATTTCATATAGTTTCATCCTGTTCGACTTGAAACAGTGGTTTAGCCTGAAAAAAGTGTCTGGAACCATTTGTGTTGGTACAAATGCACTGAAAAATAATGCACTGAATGTGCAGTACTGTGCAAACGTCAGAGGCCCTTCACTTCTTTAATTTCCAGTTAAATTAGATTAAAGAATAGATATTAATCAAGTGCATGATCTTGTATCTAAGTAAGGAGAAAGTCAAAGTAAAATAACCAAAAAAACAGGACTTTCCAAAACTGGAGATCAAAAATTTGAGTTAAAGCTACAGAGACCAGCAAGACCTGGTACTGTCCCCATCAGATAAACAGCACTTAAAGCTTTCATCTTAGAGAAAGAGAGAGAGGAGGAAATCAAGCTGCTTCAGATCTGAAAACATCCACAGGTGTTTCTGCCCATCCTTTCACTATGAGAAGACAACTCAGCACAGTGGGTCTGAAAGGATGTGTAGCTGTGAAGACGCCCTTACTGAGAAAAGACAAAAAAGAAGAACATTTGCAAAGAATCTGCTGGTGTTCTCAGAAAACTGGACTGACCGTTTGGGATTATTTGGATCATGAGAAGCAGAAAATGCAACAAACGTCTAAGACTGAACTTTGGAAATCCCTGCAGATTTCTTTGAAAAATAAAGTCGTCAGAAAAAATGGAAAGTGCTTTTGTTCTGATTAACTTGCACTTAATGACAGTTTTGATTGGGAATATATGAATGAAGACTTGAGCGCAGTACTGTAATCCAAATCGGTTTCATTTCTATGTGAAGAAAACAGCCAAAATGAACTGAATTACAAAATTATGTTGATGCAATATAGTTTATTAACTCATTCATGTTCAACAACTGAACTGCACTATACTTGGATGCACATCTAACAGTACCTATATCTCTCTAGATTTAACCCTCTATAGCACGATGTTGCCCCGAGGAACTAATTTTCCTCACTTTACAACAACATTAAACATATTTAAAGACAATGATAGGGTTAAAAATAAAGGGTAGAGTTTGAGTAAGTCAATAAAAAGCATGTATTTTGTCATAATGTCTCTCTGTTTGGCACATTTAACATTCAGTGTCATTTTTTTTTCATTATAAGAATTTGCAGAAATATGTTGCCTAGAAGCAACACTGTGACAGTGGAATGGATTTAGCCTGTCCCAAGTCAGGTCTCACTACTTCAGGGAACACAGCTCTGTACCATTTCTTTTCATAAAACCATTTGCTCGCATAATGTGTGCAGTACTGGGTTAACATCATAATAAAGTGATAAATGCTCACTTTTAAGCCATATTATGGCTTGATTGAATTGAATTACAATGTTCAGATGTGGGCATTAATGATTTAAGGTGGTAATGTATGCAAGTAAATTCAGTGCATTTGTCTTTCTTTGAGTGCATGGAGTTCTTTTTTTTTCTACATACATGATCTCCTAAAGGAGCACCTCTGCTCTCTCATTACTCAAGAGTTCATTCATTTTGTATGAGGTGATTCTGCAGGAGACGGGGGGGTGGTGGGGTGGGTTAAATGTTCTGAGCTCATTCTCCCCAAAGCACTGTAGCATTAAACTCATCTTAACTTTTAGTGAGAGCACCGAACGTCATTTCTGCTCCACCATCTTCTAATGATCTTTATGCTAGGATGGGTTTGGGGGAGTTAGGTATACGAGCCATCAGCAGCTTTTGATTAATGTAGAGGGTTTTGTCCCCAGCGTGCGAGAGCGGTGAGCTGTGAGGGCCTGCGCTTTTCACTAAGCAGAAAATGACTTTTCTGCATCACTAAGGAGCATCTTTAGTCTCTGTCTAACATAAAGCTGCTTCAATGAGCCAAACAAGATCCTTACAGGAATGGTTTCCTGTACAAACATGTAAATAAGCAACCTAGCAAACTTTAACAATATACACTGGCCAGTTTAGTGAAAACACCTACTTTGCACCAACATTAACTGGTCATTTAATCAGAAACACCTACAATATAGTTGCACTTTGTAAATGGACAATTTGTCAGACCCCCTCTACCTTATCTATCAATGGAAAGGGTCCACCATAGGACCACCACTGTGCAGATATTATTTGTATGGTGGGCCATTCTAGAGGCATTAGACAGTGATGGACAGTGCTACTGCTAAACTAAGAGTGGTCCACCATCCTAAAATATCCATCCAACAATAGGTCTGTGGTCAGAAACTGACCCTGATGAAAGACTAAAGGTTAAAGCAAAGGCACAAGCAAAGGTAGGAGTTTCCAATAAAGTGGCCAGTACAAGCTGCAGTAAATAACACATTTTCCTCTTCCAACATTTTTATTAAATTCCTTATAAATACTATTTACATTTATAAAATATCATTCTGTGACACAAGCTTGTCAAAAACAGTAACTTAATCGTAGAATATGCATCAGCCACAAACCTGAGACATGAGAGGGAAAAAGGTGAGAATGAAGATGTTGCAATCTGATGCTACATAGTAGCAAAAACACTCAACCAAATACAGCCGTATGACAGACAATCAAATACATTCAAGCAATTCAAACCTCTGAAACTGAACAACCACTACTTGCTCTAAATTAGTTCTGTATAAAACAGATTTTTCATATTTTATTTCATGATGTCTTTGGGAGAGGGAGAAAGACATCAGGGTGCTTATTAAATTCAGTAGTATAAAACTGTACACTGAAGAAATGATGCACTGGATATACAGTAGGGTCCAGAAGTCTGAGAGTGAAAATGCTTCTATTTTGCTTTCTTTTCAAATTTTTTTATTACAAATTATATTATGGGCATAACGATTTGAGTGAAATGCAGAATCTTTATTATATTTATATTTACATGAATTCACTAGTAGCAGCGCCATCACCTCACAGCAAGAAGGGTCTGGGTTCAATTCCCTGGCCGGGGGAACCAGGGTCCTTTCTGTGTGGAGTTTGCATGTTCTCCCCGTGTCTGCGTGGGTTTCTTCCGGGTTCTCCGGTTTCCCCCCACAGTACAAAAACATGAAGTCAGACCGATTGGACATGCTTAAGTGTCGCTGGGTGTGAGTGAATGTGTATGTCTGTCTGTCTGGCCTGTGATGGACTGGCGACCTATCCAGGGTGTATCCTGCCTTCTGCGCGATGACAGCTGGGATAGGCTCCAGCTCCCCACACGACCCAGAAGGAGAAGCGGTTTAGAAGACATGTGTGTGAATTCATTAGTATTTGGTATTTGCTTAAATGACATTTTTTGTGCAAAGACCAACATGGCATCACAAATGTGCTTTAATTTGAACAGCATCCTAGAAATAGTGCAGAAACTTCAACAAGTCTGGTCTTCTTGTCTTAAATCTCAAAGTTCTAAAACGTTCTGCTTATTTCTGACTTGGGGTCTCAGACAATTGGACCTTAATTGATTTAAAGGTGTTCATCTTTTCCTCATATATGAAATATATCACATCAGCACATATACAGGCAAAACAAAGTGAGAGACAAAGTTGTGTTGATGTGATATATTCTGTGATAATGATGTACACATTTGAGTCAAGTAAATTCAATGCATCAGATTTTCAGTGTGCTAATCTCCCATAGAGAACACTCACCATGGCTGTGTCTAGACAGCAGGACATGAAGCTCAAATGAGATCAGTTTTTCTGTCTTTCTTGTGTGATTACCCTCGTCCTTGTGGGAATGCCAGTTACGCAGCTGAAGAGCTCGTTTCATGAACCTTTTACTGTTCAGCATTGAAGACACTCACCCGGTTCACACTGGATTTAAGAAGAAAGTAATGATATTGCTGTCTACACGCAGCCTTCGTATGCAGAGGGATGAAGTGTCCAGTGCCGGATATCAAGTGCCATATGCAGCATCATCCTCAGAGAATGTTGCCAGCCAGTATGTTTGTAATTGTCCATTTTTGGTCAGTGCACTTCTGCAGGGCGAGCTGGTAGCCGACCTCCGTATCACTTTTCTGGACCAACTCGAGACAATGCTTAGACTCTCTGTTCTGGATGGAACCTCCCTGTAACAGACAGACAACATCATGAGGTCAGTCTACTACAAATGTTGTGTTTGCTATAACAGCATGCTGGCAATATATTTAAATGTAAGTACATAATTATGTAATTAATTGCACAGTTATGTAATGAATTACATTTACATTCTATTTGCATTCTGTATCTAATGTTTTGTGACTGTGTTTTCCAAGAAATTAAAAAAAGTTTCAAGAAATTGTTTTTTCAAGAAATTGTAAAAAATGAGGCAAAAATGTAAAACCTTTTGTTAATTTCTGATATACTTAAATTGGTAAGATGTAAACAAAGTCATTCTGACTGGTTTTGTTTCAAAAGCTCCTATATGAGTCAGAACTTTTCACAGTGGTGGTGATAGGAACCAGACGTCTGATGCGCCCTCACAGAAAGTTATTGCATGAAATGGTTATGAAATCCTGCCTGACGCCTGAGACACTGGCTTATGGTATTTTGGAGGTAAGGTTTTGGTTTAAACATTTTTTAAAAATCCATTCATGGCAAAGAGGTTCATGCAGGGTGTTGTAAGGCAAAATAAACATATTTTTGCTTCCACTATTAACTTACTACTGTAAGTTTCTGTACAATTAACCATTTCACATCAAACCACTCTGAATGATGACATGCATACACACATACACACATTTATTTTTTAATAGATAGAATTTCCCTTTACGCTGTATTCAAAACAGTGTTAAAAGACAAGTGATGTTCTCCAAGGTTCTGAAGGAGGGCCATAAGGAGCCTCTCTTGCACTGCTAAAGAGGCACTGTGAGAGGCTGAGAGATGAAAGCAGGGGCTACAGGCCAAACACCTCACTGATCCGATTATCTAACACAATGTGAAATCCAAATCACATACAGGCCTTCCCTCTGCCTCACTGTACACATCCATAAGAGGCATAATCCTTTACACAAAGGAATACCTTTAAGCTGAAAGGTGAAGCGTGGTAGGGCCACTCCATGATGCCTTCCGCATCCTTTCACTGGCAACTAGAAATACCTACCTTTTACTGCTATTCACTGGTCACTTTATTAAAAACATACCAAGTTTCACTTCCACTCACTGGCCACTTAATCGGAAACAATGACATTGTACTTCCACTCTGTGGCCATTTTATCTGAAACACTCACTTTTACGTCCACTCACTGACCACTTCATTAGAAATGCCTACTGCACAGATCCACTACACTAATGTAAGATTACAGACTAAGTCAATCTGTTGATGCAAAAATGTTCTGCACCCTCTACTCCATTCATCACTGGTCAGTTTCTGACCACAGGTTCACTCTTGTCCAGATATTATTAGTGTGGTGGGTCAATCTCATCACAGCACTGACACTGACATGGTAGTGTGTGTGGTGCTGGTACGAGTGTATCGGATGCTGGTGTTGCAGTGGTTTTCACATATCATTTACACTACTAGGTTTAGAATGGACAACCATGCAAAAATATCCAGACAAAGCGTTTCTGTGGTCAGAAACTGATCACCGATGAAAGGCTAAGACAAACTCTGCATATACAGATGAGCTACCATCTCTAACTGCACCAACAAGGTGGAGCAACAAGGGAGGGCTTTCCAATAAAGTGGCCAATGAGCGTTTATATCCATGTATATACAATAAGTTAACCTTACAATTTTTTAGTTTGGTCTCCTCAAACTAAAGTTCCTCACACAGTAAACACTTTCTGCTTCATGTTTAGCAGTCAGTGCGCATTCACTCATCGTTAACAGCTGAGTGAGGGAGAGGTCCAGAGATACCCATTAGAGCCTCTGGAGGTAAAATGGTCATTGATTCTGCAGAGTAATTACCCAGGAGGTGTGAACCGACGAGCTGCATTTCCCTCAACACTACAGTTTCTAATCCAGACTAGATTTGATTCATACGTGACTGCCTTATGTTCACCCTCTCCTAATGAAAATTATTACTACAGATAAACAACTGAACTGTCCTACAAAACTGACTGGCTGCCACCAGCCTTTTCCCTTCTCTTTGAACTTCACATTTGTCCTGTTAGCCATCATATCAGATTTATTGTTTCACATGTTTTGATTAATAGGAGCTGGGATTGTTTGTTTGCTACTGCATTGTAGAACCTACAATCCTGCATTAACTATAATCCCGGCTTACTTAGAATTACGAAAAAAAGGATTCAATTTTAGAAATGCTGAAATTGGCCACTGTACATTTTCAAAACTTGATCTTGTCCATCAATGGAAAAGGCCCACCACAGAACCACCACTGTCCAGATATTATTTGTATGGTGGGCCATTCTCAGCAGAGGTTGCCATGCATCAGTGATAATCATCTGCTAAGACAAGAGTGGTCCACCACCCTAAAATAACCATCCAAAAATGGTTCTGTGGTCAGAAACTGACCACTGATGAAGGATGGCTTACACAAAGGTACAAAGTAGGAGTTTCCAATAAAGCGGCTAGTACAGGCTGAAACTGAAGAAGCCATAACAGAACCTCATATTCCATAAATATGACCTAACAAGAGACCTAACCAAACAGGACAAAGTCTTATTTGAGTTTATTTCAAAGGCACCAGCAATTTCACCTCACAATGTTTGTTTACCAGTAGATGCAAAGAGGCTACAGCTGATATCCTGAGCTATACTGCCAGTCAAAAGTTGTACTCTGAGTAATGGCTGGATTTCACTATGCCATTTCAGTGAATTAGGCGTGACCACTGGCCTAGTGGTAAGAGAAGTGAGCCTGCAACCAGTTTTCAAATCTCCTGTGCAAAGTCATAACCAAAATTTCTGGATATGTCTTTGGGCAAGGCACTTAACCCCCCAATGCCCCAGGTGGACCTGGCCTACTGGTCACACTGCTGCTCCCAGTTTGGACATACGCAGCCAAGTAATCCCCTTTTTAAGTGGATCAATAAAGTATAACTTAACCCCTTCTCACAGCAACCATAAAATGCAATATGTCAACTATTTTTGGGGTCCATTAGTTGTGTTTTGTGCATTTTTACCCTATTTCTATGACAGTATGTATGATATAGTAGTAGTCATATTTGTATAATGTGTATGATTTACATAACAGAAGCGAGATGGATTTTTGTCTTCCTAAGTGGGCAAAAGGAAGACGAAGTGTTTAGTGTTTAATGTGGCCAGATGCTACTGATTACTGTGGCAGTTTTACACAATGTTTTGATCTGAAGAAAGCTGCTGTTGTAGTATCTCATTTATCTCAGCATGGCTGTCTTGGATTAGAGGTCCCCAAACTTTTGATGCATATAAGAGCTCTCTGTACGGTCTGAACTCCTTTTCCGCCGCCCTGACCTGTGCTCAAATATGAAGACTTTACACAGGGGGAACACACACTCACTAGCATCCGCTGCTTCTCCTCTGCGAGATGTGCTCGGGTTTCATTCTTTTCAACATCACGGTGTTAAATTAATCATACTACCATTACCAGCCACGGCAACCACTGTGCTCAAAACTGTTCTTTAACTAAATAAAATATCTCCCCAGAACACGTTTACAGAAAAGCTCAATGATGCGTTCAGGTACGATGGCAAGCAGAGCCTCATATATATGCAGAAATACATACATATAGATCTTCCAGACAGGCCGTAGCAGAACAAGCAGTTGCTCAGAGCCTCCAATGTTTGTTTTTTACAGTGTTTTTTATAAACTTCATGTGTGTCGATCATGAAATTGGCAGAGATGTGAAGGAAAAAACCTACTGTGGCATGCGCCTGCCCCCCGGGCCCCGAAAATGATGGCCGAGAGAGCTGGCAGAAAGGCAGGGCCCAAGCACTCAGCCCTGACGCACCTCGGCGTAGACGTCAGGGAGAGAGCCACGTGTGGAGGGGGCGGCGCACAGAGCCCGAGCTCCCCTGAAGGACACAAGTCACGGGAGTGACAGCAGGAGGAGGGGGACAACGCTGGTGCCGACTACGGGAGGCACCGGAGGAGGGAGCGAGTCCCGTTCTCCGCCGCCTAGGCCCCGCCCCATTACACAGCGAGGCCGCTATGTTCGACGAGCAGCAGCTAAGGATGGCAGAGCTGAGTAGAAGGACTGAAAAGTCTAGCTGAAGACACTGCAAAGTGTCCAGCATAGTGTTTGGTTTGTTTTGCGTTCATGTTGTGTGGAAATAAACAGAATGACTGCTGCAGCTCAGAATCCTGCCTCCAGTGTCCTCCTTGAGCCCAGGGTATCAACTGAAAATGGAGATATGAGGTTTTGTTCCATTTTTTGAAATGCAACAAGCTGCAGACTAATCAAGAAGTGCTGATGTTAATGACACACAGATAGACATTTAGGCCTGTTTCTTTCCTTTTTTAGGGTCATCTCACTACCTCTGCCTCAGACATGCATCTCATACCTACGTTACACAAGTAAACACTTATGTAAGCCGCAGAAGGAGAGGAATGGACAGCGAGGGGTGGCTTTCACAATCAGAACGCACTCTAGGTTTGCCTCAGTGTGCTAATTGCAAACTCTGCCATTTTTTTCAGGCTTGAAAAGAGAAATGTGTTAGACCACAATGAGTTCTGGGCAATTTGTACCGCTAAAGTCAACACCTTCTTGAGGTCTCTTCTAAATCAATTCACTTAAACTAATAAAGTAGATAGAACAGCCCTTAAGATGGTCTCTGGGGGAAAAGACAAGGCAAAGAGGACTTTTTAAAACCGGTATTAAAAAGGGTGGCTAAACAGCCAATCTAGATTTTGGACCAAGCATGCCTATTGGCTCATGGATGTTGATGAGACGACCACATAGGTATTGAAATTTGCTATTATATGACATTAAGAATTTTAATTAGTTGAAGTAATTCAACATCATTCCTAATAGCTCTAGTAAAAAGTAGAGATGTCTTTCAGGACAAATATTGTTCCTGTCCAAAGAAAAAACAGTAGCTCCAAACTTTACAGGAGAGGGAAAAAACGTCCTTAAATTTTAATGTAAATAAATGTAGATTTATTTATTCCAAGCTAATTTGGAGCATTTTTATAGGCCCATTCATCATGAAATTCTCATACAATGTAAAGGGCAGCTGCTCTGTTTAAATGAAAGAGAAAAATAAAAAACAAAAATGGAGACACATTTTTTTGGACAGTGATGATATGCTAGAACAGAAAAGTATTAGCATATGATACTCAGAAATGTCCATGAATATTTTGCTTAAGTACATGAAATTAAGAAAATGGTACCAGTTAACCCTTCTGGAGGTGAGGCCCCAGGTAACATGCCACTTAGAAGTCCCAAATGTTCAGAAACAGTCCTACTTAGAGGACATAAGCAGATGGTTAGCAGACGCGGGCTGAGCCGAGCTCATTTTGGGAGCTTTTCCCACAGGCCCAAAGACAATTCACTTTCTCATTGGCCCCTTTATCAATAATTCACAGTCTGGAATTGGCCACGGTGGATTTGACTTTTTTTTTCCATCTGAGTGCTGTGAAAAAGGCTGCTGGCGTCAAACGGCCAAGAGGAGCGCCCGCCTCGTTTGAGGTATGAAATCGCATACGGTCCCCAGGGCCAGTCTGAGCGCTTTTGATCCGCCTGCTATTGTCAGCACAGACGCAGGATAGCACTGGATCGCTAGTGCACTGTGACACCGCTCTCAGGTTGATGGCATATAAGGCTATAATAACCAGCTCAGATGCTGCTCACACCCTGGAGATGACACCTTCTGACATGAACAGACTGGCACGCTAATTCCTGCCTCATATCTAATAAAGAAATCATGCATTATTCTGCTAGTGAAGGGAACAGGATGCAAGGAGAAGAAGAAATTGATATGTCTGCGGTGCTGAATTGAATTAGCTGAGGTGTTCCTGAGGCACGACACTGGAAACCCAAAGGAAATCCAAACACTTAATATCTGAAAAACACCCAACGCTGCAAAAAATGGGATTTTGGCAAGTGCATTTCAAATTCTGGCAGTTTCTCATAATAAATATTAGAGTGGTATGAATATTGTAAGACTATTAAATGAATTTCCAGACAGTTTTGCTTGTTTTAAGTAATTTCATAAAGTCAAATTGTCTTAATGCACCAACAAACAATTTTATTTTAAGATATAATGCTTGAAGGATGTATACAAGTTATTCATTTTTCAGAAAATATTTTTCAGGACATTAGATACAAGTAATCCACTTGAACGCGAAAGGTGAAAAACAAATTAAAAAGAGTGAAAAAATAGAGTTTTCGAAACTGGAGTTCTATTATGAAAAAAAAAAAGGAACATGAGACTCCTAACAACCATATACGACCTGGTAGACCACCGAAGCAACAACTGTGTAAGACCTGGCACACAACCAAAACAACAACCACGTAAGACCAAGTAAACCACTAAAACAACAACAACCGTGTAAGGCCAAGTAGACCAAAACAATCATATAAGATCTGGTAGACCACCAAAACAACAACTGTGTAACTTCTGATAGACCAACAAAAAAACCATGTAAAACCTTGTAGACGCCCAAAAACAACAACTGTAATGCCTGGTCAACCACCTCAACAACAACAACAACAACAACAACAACAACAACAGAAACTGTAATGCCTGGTTGACCACCTCAACAACAACAAAAACTGATGCCTGGTCGACCACCAGAACTGCCCCCATCAGATAAAAAGCACTGAAAGCTTTAATCTTGGAGAGAGAAGAAAAACAAGCTACTTCAGATCTGAAAACATCCACAGGTGTTTCTGTCCATCCTTCCTCTGTGAAAAGGCAGCTCAGCACTATGGGTCTGAAAGGATGATCAGGAAAGGAAATAGACAAAAAGAGCCTTTATACCAGAACACTGGACCTGGATGTCTGAGCCACAAGGTTTTATGAACTGATGAGTCTCAAGTTTGTAGTTGGGATTGTAAGAAACAGGAAATGCAACCGACTTTTAAGGCTGATTTTTGGAGGTGTGAAAACCTGAAAGTGAGTCTGAAAACACATATACAAAAATATAATGCACAGGAGTTGAGGCTTCTGTCTGCTTTTCTATTAAATATGTTTTGCTTTGCTTCTTGACAAATAATAAAGAACGTACTTACTGCACCTTCTATGAATTGTGGTCTATGACTTTTATACAGTAGTCTAGAATTAGTTCATTAGTGTCGATAAATAGGTTAAATAATCGGATAATATTCTTATACCATAATGAAAATATACGATTGTGTCTACATTAAAAGGGGAATTGCAAAAGTGGTGGAGTTACCCTTTCACCTGACAAGATCATTTAAAAAGATAAGGTTTTTTTTTACGTGAAACTAATCTTTTGATTTTTGATTTTTTTTATCTTAACAATAACAGTTGAGACATCTGATACTAGCCAAAGATCAATGTCTGAAAGTTTAAGGGAGGAATCTGTGGAATTCTTTCACTTGGACAGAGATTCTGACATTTACTAAAGCAGTGATGTGATAATGAGCAGGCTTGGGGGACAACAGTGTTCAGCAGTGTAAATCTGGAAAAAAAATGCTTTCACAATGCCAAGAACCCTTTAATCATGCAATGGTTCTCTGAGTGTTTATGGTTCTATAAGGAACCATTTTTTCACTGAAGAACCCTTGAAGAACCACCTTTAAGAGTGTACCACTGCTTTGCCCCCCCAAATCTCTGTTCCTGTCCCAGAAAACCCTACTCTTGTCCCCTGTACCTCTGATTGTCCCCCCAAACCTCTGATCCTGTCCCAAAAAATCCTGCTAGTAGTTAATAAGTGTTAATCTTCAAAGTGTGTTTATATATTTTTCTTTTCTAAAGAACTCCTTAAGAACCATATTTTTAAAGTGTGTACAGCAGACAGCAGTAGAGGTTTGGTGGACAGGAGTAGGGTTGTGTGAGACAATAGCAGAGGTTTGTGGGACAATAGCGGAGGTACAGGAGACAGGAGCCGAGGTTTAGGGAATAGGAGTAGGGTTTTTTGAAACAGGAACAGGTGTTTGAATGACAGAAGCAAACCTGAGTAAACGTCCAGGAGAGTTTCATGTGCTTGTTTCCAGCGTAGCTGCACTCCAGAAGCCGCGGGCGTCCATTCACATCCACCAGGCACTTATTGTCATCATCATCAATGGTCGGACTCAACACACCCACACGCAACTGCTGGGAGCTGGTGTAGTACACGTTCTGAAAGAAAAAGAGGGAAGCCTCTTCATTTTTCAGCCTAAAGCCACATATAGACTCATTCCTTAATACATGATGAATTCCAAATGACATAGATGGCTAAGAAACAGAAGTTTAAGGAAAAATAAACATCAACATTTTTACATCGTTTCTTGCTTAAACTTTATCTCACTGCATAAGACACCAATACATTTTTCTACCCCAGTCTCAATGTTGCATAAGCCAAATTATTGAAGATAAGCAACCCACTTTTAAGCATTTCCTGTATGAAAGACATAAAAATGTGTGGGCCAGCTTGTCCATCAGACAAGAATACGTTATACACATGAAAAGAATTAATAATTCATCAGACTGATTTTTCCCTTCTGAAAGCTGTGACTCATATCTCAATCTATATGATGTGTGGAACAGTACAGTAAGAGGCTTAAGAGAAAATGATCTTTGAAGGCAGCTTACTTTTATCAAATGACAGCCATTCAAGCGACTTAATTCCCCATCCCTTCCTTGTCCTACATAATAAGAATGTAGCTTTCATCAACGTCGTTTGGTCTGAAATATAATTCTGACCTGTTCTAGGACAAATGTATCTTATGGAAGCAGATGCTGGAATTAATGCAGAATTTGCTGCTCTGCGCTTTAATGAATAGATGTGAGGAGGGCTGACGCTGCGGTAATTGGAAGCACCTTATCAGGAAAACAGATTCTTCCAACATGCTATGTGTTTGCTCTGGATCATTAATGCAGGTGTGCTCCTGCCAAGACTCGAATCAATCACAATGATGCTTTAATCCATGTTCCTATTGGAAAACAAGGCTTTCCTGAGAAAATATGCACCAGTCAGCCCGACAGAATTTTTAGCGGCACTCTATTGGCCATGACACAGACCACTTAAAGCCAACGCTTTAAGAGTAGCTTTGGTCAGGCCACAAAAAAACCTAGACATACTGACCACCAGTTATTGATCAGATTTAGGCTTTTTTTTATGCAGTACCCCAAGATTACTATAACCTCTAAATCGTGACTTATTACTTATATCATGAGTTATATACTTATATATGACTTATATCATGAGTTTCTGTTGTTAATAATTTGTTTTATATGCTCAAAACCCTAAAGAAAGTTTTTTTCAATTTAAAAAGCTATTTGAGTGGACAAAATAAGCTTCATCAGAATGTATTTCTTACTTTCAATTGTTCAAACTGAACTTTAATAAAAATAAGGTGAACACAATTTCCAAATTTCATCACTGACGTCCTGTGAGACCAATATTGGCTGCATCTTCCAACCAATAAGTGCATATATCATATTTATCATATACATATTAATGCAATTATTTGATTAGTTAATCATGTGGCAGCATACTGACTGCATAAAATCATGCAGATACGGATCAGCAGCTTCAGGTAATGTTCACATCAACCATCAGAATGAAGAAAAATGTGATCTCAGTGAGTCTGACCATTTGTTGGTGCTGGACCGGCTGGTTTGAGTATGTCTATAAGTGCTGGGATTTTCACACGCATCAATCTCTAGATTTTATTGCATTATATTTATTGCATTTTATTGGTGCATTAAAAGAGTGAGCAGCAGTTCTACTGACGGAAATGCCTTGTTAATGAAAGAGGTTAATAGAGAATAGCCAGAATTGTTTGAACAAACAGAAAGGCTACAGTAACTCAGATTACCACTCTGTACAATTGTGGTGATCAGAAAAGCATCTCGGAATGCAGAACACATCAAACAGTGAGGTGGATGGGCTACAACAGCAAAAGACCACATCAGTTTCAGCCTAGAACAGAAAGGTGAGGTGCAGTGGGCGTAGGCTCAGCAAAATTGGGCAGCTGAAGACAGAAAAAAACATGAACTGGTCTTGCAAATCTCAATTTCTAGAATTTGGTGCCTACAGCATGAACCCATAGAGCAATAAAGGTGCACTACACCTGCCTTGTCAGTCACGTACTTAAGAATACATCCTCGACAATGCGCTCACATTAAAGCTTAAAGCACTTGAGTTCTGGAGAGGCATAGTATCATAATAAATAAATAAATAAATAAATAAAACATACTATCAATGTATGTAAATGTCAAAACTTTTTTACATGTAATTGTGGACCATTTGCACTGGCCTATTCATAAGTTTGCACACAACTTAGAAGGCCAATTTTAAATTATGTTAAAAATAAAAAAAGAGAAAAATGAGAAGAGATGCATGTTTTTGTTCCAACAGTAAGAATATGCATTATAATAAGTATGATTAATGAATAAAGAGACTGTGTCAAACATGAGACATATTTTTGACCACAAAGAAGGAGAGCTAACGTCAGTGTGATAAAATTGAAATATACTTGGTTTTTTTTGATGAATCTAGTTTCTCTTTGTGTTTATATAGGAGAACTTAGGTGTAACACTGTTAAAACTAATTCTGCCATGTGGAGACTGTACTTTCCAGTGAGTTACCTGTGCTATCTTAGACCCACTAAGCCATTCACGTGTAATAACTTAATTACTTTTTAGTTACTCAAAATAAGTTTGTATTCAGCTTACATTCTCTACCTGCAAGTCTGCACTCCTGATGTTTGCCTGTTTCTTTTAATGACATAAAACACAATAAAAATGAAAAGGGTTTTTCTGCAAAAGAAGACCACGATATCTTTTCACTGAATTTGAAAATATCACATTGTCTACTTCCAAACACGGTGTGGTATTTGTTGGATTCCTCCGCTTGTTTCAACAAGCTACGAAGCGGAAGCTCAGAAACAGTTCGTATAGAATGACTTTTTTTTTGTTACCTCAGACAAACTGCAGCTTCTCAGGATTAGCTGTAAAAGAGTGTTCAGACTGACACTGTGATACTGCTCCTGACTCTGTCATCTTAAAAAATGATTTTTATGATGGGTTTGGGAGGGGAGCCCAGGAGTGCACAGGAATCAAGTCAGTAGATTTTGTTCATCAAAGGCAGTCAGCTGTACTCATGAAAACATCAAGTGCTGCTAAGAATGGCTTTCTAAAATCAGACGGAGCGCAGTTCCCACTGAAAGCACTGCTCCCAACAGATCTGAGTACATATTGATCTTAGTGTCTCGAGCAGCTGAATATGCTTTCTGCCACTCTCGCATCCATGTACTATTTTTAACAGAATATTTCCAACACTCACACTCCGCCTTGGGAACGCTTTCAGTCTTTGCACAGACCAGCACAAAGTCCATGCTGGTCTAAGCTGGCCCTGTGCTGCTTTATGCTGGTCTTGTGCTGGTCCAAAACACACCATATGCTAGTTTTGATGGTGATCAGCAGATGGCCTTCCACTGCTGTTGACTGGCATACAAGCATATAAGACAACAAATGCCGATTTTGCTGGTGACTAGGCATGCTGACCTATGTTGGCTTTTCTTGCAGGGTTTAGAATAATAAACATTCAAAGCTGCTCACACTTTGAAAGAGGCCTAAAACAGAAAGGTGGATGCAATGACAAAGAAAACTGCAGTAAGAACTCATTTTCTACATGAAGCAATGACTGTATATGAAAAAATGATGAGTCTTATGCATCTGAAAGGATGATGTGTAAAGCTGTTAAGGTAAAGTATTATGGGTGTGCCTGATTAATAACTGAAGTACAGCCAGTTTATCAGCAATTATTAATACATTTGTGCAAACACACCCCCAACTCAATGTTTCCCACCAGTAAATACGACATTGTGGTGGTATTCACGTGCATTAGTCTTGTAATTCTGATATTTCCAACAGGACTTGAAGGCAGCAAAAGACCAGGCTTTAGTTTAGTTCACTGTGGAGTCTTGTCAACTCCTTCAAGTGTGTCTTCTGTAAAGCATTTTCTGTGTATGACCTGTTTCTCGTGTTTTTGACCTGCCCTGTTTGGTTGGATTGTTGAGTATTATTTGTTCTCTTGGTTTTCGGTCCTGGACTGGTTTTTGGTTTATCTCTGGATGTCCTTCTTGTTTTGGTTATGCTGTTCTCTCTTACTGACCCTAGCCTGTTACGACTGCTCTTTGTAACACTACCAAACTATCAAGCAAATTTCAACCTTGTCTGGTTGCATGTGATCTGTGCTGACCTTGTAACATAAATATTGTCAATTTTTATTGTATTTATGTTTATTTGTATTTGTTTTGTGCTCTTATTAACTCCACATTAATAACTTAACATGTTAATAATGCAATAAACTATTAGCGACATTTTTTCAGCCATTCAAATACAGCTTTTTATGGTTTTTAAAGTGTGTTCATGGGACAACTATGAATAAATCAATAAGCAGCAAACTAACGAATGCAAAAGCAAAGTGAAGCTCCAGTAGTGAATTATACATGCATTCAGATGAAGCTTATTTTGTCCATTCATTCAGTTAGGACATAGTGCACTGCTTTTTAAATGTAAAAAAAATGGGCTTTAGGGCCAATTAATTGCTATTAGCTACACGAAAAGTGTTTAAGCCCTATTTTATTCACAAGTTATACTGTGTTTTTTAGTGTCAAAAACAGTCCTTGAGTAAACAGAGCAAACAGTTTTGAACCATGTTCATGGCTGCCTGAGGCTTGTGCATAGAACTGTATGCAGAGTCATCATTATGAGAAGTTCTCATCTTTCTGGGCTTTTTGACAAACAGTAAGGAGTAAAAGAAAGTGCAAAGAAGTAAAAGAGAATTAAATGAGGCAAACAGCGCGGCGTGAGCGGTTTGTTTTGTTGCCTCAGGTAGAGGATTAGTGCTCAGTGCTTCAGAGCTTCTCTGCTACTATATGGGAGGATAATGCGGCCTTGGATAGATCACTATCCACCGACAGCAGAGATGAATGCTGTTCACGTTCCGTTTTGGCACAAAATATGTGCAAATTCTGCAACCAAAGCCAGAGCAAAGTCAGCAAGAAAGGAACATAAAAATAAATAAATCAATCAACATCATGTGCTGAGTGTGGAGAAAGCTAAATCCATACTAAATCTCTTGAATGTGAGAACATGCGGTACCATGTACAGCTCAGAAACACAAATACTAATGCTTCTGTACATGGAGAAGCAAACGTGTGTAGCTGGCTCAGCATGCTACTGTTCAAAGGTCTGGAATTGCTTCATATTAATAATATTTGAAATTTTATAAACAAAAATAGAAAAATCCTGCACAAAATGATAGATGTTTCATTAAATATGTCAAGTATATCATTGAGAAATTTCTAAATAATAATGTCCAGTAATTTTCCGTTTATAATCATTATCAACTTACCTGCCTCAGAATTTGATCACATTAAAGAAACAAGGAATTCTGGATTATTACATTCATTGGAACTTCATCTTGATGTTCTACAGCTTTTTCAGTTAGTAGGGAAGCTTTTACATCCCTGTTCATCATTTAAGTTTAAGCGACACTTTAATGCTTTAAAGGGAAACTTCACCTCCGCATTTAACCCATCCATGAAGTGAAACACCACATACACAGTAGTGAACACACTAGGGGGCAGTGAGCACACAGCCCTATCCACAGCGCCCGGGGAGCAATTGGGGGTTAGGTGTCTTGCTCAAGGACACCTCAGGTCATGGACTGTCGGCACTGGGGATCAAACAGACAACCTTCCAGCCACAAGGCCAGTTCCCTAACCTCCAGCCCACGACTGCCCCTGGATTGTTGAGACACACTGATTGTTGAGACGTAGAATCAGCTCCCCATTTATTACTTAAATGCTGTGCGGTTGTACATGCATAACTTAATTTTAATATAATTATCTGCAAGATAAATGTACAACAAGTGAAAACATACATTCATTCCATAGTGTAGCTAATTGCTGCTGTTGGGACAAACCTTGTATCTCCATTTTTGTTGTTTTTTAGTTTTTGACTATTTGAATTTGCCTGTTTCCCTTTACATTGGCTAAATGTGATGATAAATGGACTGAAAGAAAAGGCCCAAAATGACTTGGAAAAACATCTGGTTCCATTGAGTTACATTAAAAGTAAAGTATGTTTTTTCCTTTTCCTATAAAGTTATAATTTTGGAGATACAAAGTTTTATTCCAACAACAGCGATATAATGAACTACAGTATTTCTAACTTCGTTTTTGCAAAGGCTGGATGCTGTCTGGACACAGTTACTAGAAATATTGTAATTTATCACTTGGCACCAACTTGTCTGCTCCAAAACGCTGTAAGTGCGCAGGATTAGACAAGAAATCAGCAGCTGTGAGAAGTGAACATCTCTGCTGACTAAACACTGTTTAAACTAAACACACTCACTATGACGATTTCTCTCCCTCTCCCTCTCCCACCCCTTAATTTTTCACTCTTGCTCTCTCTCTCCTGTTTTCCTTCTCTCCAACCCTCATTGTCTCTCTCCATCTTTTCTCTTTCCCTCCCTCCTCCTCATCCTCTTTCCTTTCTGTCGCTCTAATATCTTTCTTAGCTTCTTTTTCACTTTTACTCTTCCTATCTCTCCCATTTTTTCCCTCTTTTTTGGTCTTCTACCCTCCGACTAATCCTCTCTACATCTCTTTCTTGTTTTCCTGTCTTTCTCTCTTCCCCACTTGTCTTTCACTGTTTCTCTCTCTTTTACTGTCTCTTTTTCCCCCCATCTCCTCTCTCTCTCAATCTCTACTGCTGTTTCTCTTTTACTCTCTTCTATCTTTCTGTCCGTCCTCTCTCTACCTCTCTCTCTACCTCTCTTCTGTCTCTCACTCCTTGCTCTCTTCCTCTCCTTTCTGCTTCTCTCTCTCTCTCTCCTCTCCTACTCTTTTTCTATCTTTCTCTGTCCTTCCTCTCTCTACCCCTCTCTCTCTCTCTACCCCTCTTCTCTGTCTATCACTCCTTGCTCTCTTCCTCTCCTTTCTGCTTCTCTCTCTCTCTCTCTCTCTCTCCTCTCCTACTCTTTTTCTATCTTTCTCTGTCCTTCCTCTCTACCCCTCTCTCTCTCCCTACCCCTCTCCCTACGCCTCTCTACCTCCCTCTCTCTCTACCTCTACCTCTCTCTCTACCTCTCTCCCTACCCCTCTCTCTCTCTACCCCTCTCCCTACCCCTCTCTCTCTCTACCCTTCTCTACCTCCCTCTCTCTCCTTGCTCTCTTCCTCTCCTTTCTGCTTCTCTCTCTCTCCCCTCCTACTCTTTTTCTATCTTTCTCTGTCCTTCCTCTCTCTACCCCTCTCTCTCTCCCTCTACCTCTCTCTCTCTACCCCTCTCACTCTCTCTCTCTCTACCCCTCTCTCTCTCTCTACCCCTCTCTCCCCCCCCCCTCTCTCTCTCTACCCCTCTCTCTCCCCTTCTCTCTCTCTCTCTCTCTCTCTCTCTCTCTCTACCCCCCCCCTCTCTCTCCTCCTACTCTTTTTCCATCTTTCTCTGTCCTTCCTCTCTCTACCTCTCTCTCTCTCCCTGGTAGTATAGAGAGTATACAATCAGCCCTGGTTATGGTCCAAGGCATCCATCTTTATTGAGTGTCATTACCATGGAAACGCTCCTGGAACCTGCCTCCAACTTATCATCTATAAGCATCACTGTCAGCTCGGATTCTGCAATATATCCTCATCTCCCTCTGGGGGAAAGTGCTACTAGCACTGGCAGCTGAAAACTCTGGGCCAAACGCTGCAGTTTCAGCTGTATTCCCCCATGCGCTTCTGCTGCTGTAGAACCAGTGTAGAAGCAGCGTGATCTATCCAGCAGCACGAGGGCAGCGGGCTTCGCAGGAAAATAATGAGCCAGTTTTATGGATTCGAAATAAAGCAGGGTTTCTTTTTCTTTACGACAGAAAAAACTGTCCCATATATCTCCGTGAAACATTGCAATCATTTGTGAAGGGGAGGGAACACACAGAAGTGCAAGCCCAGCAGATTGTGGAGAGATAAAGCAGGCTGAGAATTCACATAAAAGTCTCCACAATGAGGAAAAAAAGTTAGAAGTGCCTTCCAGTTAATATTTTTTCATAAAAGTAATAGCTGAGTCATAACTTCATATTGTTGGTGTAAGTAGGCTGCCAGTGACAGACAGTCCATTACCAGGAGGGTGATGACGAGACACATATATATATATCTACATATCAATATACACTTAATTAATGTCTTTCTTGTATTTGACATACAGTGAACATTTTTACATTGTAAATTGAGTGTGATTTCTTAATAAGAACCAGGGCAGTACATATTGCGCAGCTGTCTTGAAGGGCTCAATACTGTGCAAAAGTCTTAAAAGGCTGAATTTTCCCCACTTTTTTTGAAGTAAAAAAAGTTTAGTATGTAATTCTTGTTAAAGTTTAAAATATACATTATTTACTTCCCAGTCCATACAGTCCTTACATGGAAACTGAGCTGCACAAACAGCCTGGTTTAATTCACTGTTTCTGTGATGTTACAAACACAAGTGTATTTACATATTTTAGCCTATTCATCCTACAGTTTAGCCCCAAGCTAATGCACAGTGCACAGCTCATTTACAGGTATCAGTCTTAAAGGCATAGTAGCAAGTCTTACTCTGCGTTCAAACCGGCAGCGACTTTTGCCTCTTGTCGTCCAAATCGCTGGTCGCTCATCACCTGTGGGCATTTCTGAACTCGAACTGACGTTGTTCAGCATGGTGTCACTGACACCAAGCAAAAATCAGATGCACTCCCGCTAAAAATAAAAAATCCTGCTCACTTATGTACTTATTTTCATTTAATATGAGGAAAAGTGTTTGATCTTTGTGATTACTACCCATTTGTGGCGAAAGTAACACCGCCATTATTCCATCTCTAGTAGGAACAATTATCTAGGAACCAAAAAAGGAGCATACCGTTATATAGTGGCGTTAGAGATAACGCACATAATACGCTGCTCAATTCCTTTTGGTAGTCATCACATTGCTTTGCTCACTTGCATAAAGTCAAACTTTGCTCAACCCAGACTTCGCCCACTTCACATCACCAACATTCGTGCCGTCTCCTGTTGCCAGAAATTGCCAGCTCTCATAGAAATTAAATGACCTGTGGCCGCTTTGTTGTGTCATCGCTGGGGTGAACGCAGGGTAAAACATGAAGAAAGGTTAGGAAATGGCCATGAAACAATGAACAATGACTCTTCAGTGCACAGAGGTGGACGAAGTACACAAATCATGTACTTGAGTTAAAGTAGAGACACCCAAGGTAAAATATTACTCCAGTAAAAGTAGAAGTTCCTTCCTTTAGACCTCGACTTGAGTAAAAGTACTAAAGTATTTGCCTTCAAATGTACTTTAGTACCAAAAGTACTAAAAGATTATGACTAATATAAATAATTATGACTAATGTCCTATTAGTGTTTTTGCAAAAAGACCCGCTTCATGAACTCATTTCAGGTGAAAGTCCTCCAGCGTCTTTTAATAGAATGTCATTAATTAGTGATGATGTCTATTAAAATGATCATAAGGACCAAACACTGAAGGTTTCCATCAGGTAGAACCGAGTGGCCCTGAAATAACAAGCAAAGTTTCAGTTTAAGATTTATTTGCAACTTAGTTCCAAGTTTAAGTTTAATAAAAACTTAACTTTTGTGATTCTGAGTTTAAGGCTTCCTTTACTATGTTGATCTGTAGGTCTCTGTTCATAAACAAACCAGCTCAAACTAATTTACTATAAAATGAAATGGTTTTTGTAGAAATTCAGAAAAAAGCTGCGTCAGTCACGACTGCATGTGGACATATTTCTATATTGTGCTCTATTTACACAAAGTTAGGTTAGTTCATCGTTTATGTTGAACAGACTCTCCCAAACTTTTATGCTGCTGCACTGACGTTGAACCGTGTGCTGCGCTGGGTCGGTATGACCAACCGGTCAAAACAAGCTCAAAACAAAGTGACCGCTGTGCCCTGATTGGTGTTCTTGCTTTACTCTTCTTTCCTTTTTATATTTTACATTTTTATACACACAGAAACCAAAAGGAATGACAGATCTCAAAATGTAGCGGAATAAAAAGTAAAATATTAGACTTTGAAATGTAGTGGAGTGAAATTAAAAAGTCACCAATAATGGAAAAACTTCAGTAAAGTACAGATACATGAAAAAACTACTTAAATACAGTAATGAATTACATTTACTTAGTTACTGTCCAACACTGTCAGTACATGAAACCACACAAATGTTACTGACCACACCCAGAATCCAGACCTGAACGTCATGTGTTTGGGATTATGTGGATCATAAGAAGCATTTAGAACTTCTAAGACTGAACTTTGATCTGTGGAAAAATATCCCTGCAGATTTCTTGAAACTGAAAAACTGAAAACAAGCCTTGTGAAAAGAGCGGAAGCTGCAATAAAGACAGAGTAAACACAATAAATACTGAAAAAATGATATCACATTGAGTTATTCATGCATCTGTGTGATTTTTTTTGTTTAATATGCTCCTTGGGAAGATATCTGGAAATGGAAAATGCAAACAAACTCACAAAATCACAATGTATTACCGTTTTTATTTGAATGTTGCCCATTTATTCGAATATTCTAATATTTGTTCTGTTTGCACAGTACTGCATCTCTCATCATGAAATAACATTTCCTATTTAATAAGATAATTATGCCTGTTTTCTCTGTAATAGCACGTTATATCCTAATCTAAATTTTTTATTTGATTATTTAACTAATCTAATTTCTAATTTGAATTGACTGATTTTCTCTTTTAAGTGTATTATTTTAATCATGCTTTAATTATGTTTTTAATGTATTTAATTATGTTTTTTCTATTTGCATTCACTTCACTTTTTTTAAACAACTGTATTTTCTCATTTGTAAAGCACTTTGAATGACAGCAGTGTTTGAAAGTTGCTACGTAAATAAACTTGCCTTGCTTTCTTTCTAGTGTTTTATTCAGTTAAAGCTTCTGAAACCATGCCCTAATTGTGCAAACTGAAATTCAGGAAATGCTACCACACTGAGAGAGACATTTTTCTGCATGGCATTTAAAATAAAACACAGCTACACCTTCTCTAGAGGCAGGCAATGGCGGCAGTTTGTGCATAATGGCCTGCAGTGAAGACAGCCAGTATATATGTGCACTGCTGTATTTGCCAGCTTGGCATTTTCTGTAATCACTCCAAACAATAAAAAAGACTCAGTGAAAGTGACAGAGCTGCAGGCTGAGCTGAGTTCTTTCAGGTTCAGACGTTAGAGTTTAATTTTACTCTGATGACTTTACTGTGCTCTTTTTAATTGACATGTACTTTGGCTGTCACAGCCCCATTCAATCTTAACAGAGTATTTCTATACGGCGACACTTAAAATAGCTAGCAAGCTGACAGCTGAGACAAGTGCAGGGCAGTGCAGAGCTGTGGTATAATGTATTCCTATTAAATTAGTGTGGAAGCATCTGACCATCGGTGCATGCAACTCCAGTTGTGCAGAATCAGGCTGTATGAAGATTAGGCTGACTGAATGTATGAAGTGGCTGTAAGCATTACAAAGGTAGTTCAATTCAAATATAATATTCAAATATGATCTACACACAAAGGCTTGATTATGAGACTTTAGTGGTGACTTTCTGGCTGATAATGGGATATGGTGCATTTTAATATGTAGCAGAATCAGCAACAATGTAGACTGGTATTACAGTTACATGCAGCTGTGCACCTTTTGGAGTTTAAGTCATTTGAATAAAACAAGGTGTAGACAAAAGGAGGTCAGAAATCTCAAAGAAGCACAAAACTGCATGCTATGAAGAAAAAAAAACACTGCTATTATATTACTACATGCTCAACTGTAATAGTGCATCATATTAAAAATAAATGCAGTGACATGCATTATTTTTCACAGTGGTGGACAGTAACTAAGTAAATGTAATTTGTTACTGTACTTAAGTAGTTTTCTTGTGTATCTGTACTTGTGTATCTGTAAGTTTTTCCATTTTGGGCGACTTTTTACTTTCACTCCACTACATTTCAAAGTCTAACTTTTTACTTTGTTCCTTTTTGTTTATGTGTGTATAAAAACATAGCATGTCAAAACGAAAGAAGTGCAAAGCAAGAATCAGGGCACAGCGGTCACTTTGTTTAGAGCTTGTTTTGACCTGTTGGACATATCGACCCAGTGCAACCACACGGTTCAACGTCAGTGCAGCAGCATAAAGTTATAAACATTAATAAGGGAACTAACCTAACTTTGTGTAAATAGACCACAATACAGAAACGTACACACATGCAGTCGTGACTGACGCATCTTTTTTCTGAATTTATACAAACATTATATTTTATAGTAAATTGGTTTCTGCTAGTTTATGTTTATGAACAGAGACCTACAGATGCAATACAGTAAAGGAAACTCATTTGTGAACCTTAAAGCTAATTTTTATTAAACTTAAGCTTGTAACTAAGTTGACTTATACTAATTCATCTTTTAGTACTTTTACTTTCAATACTTAAGTACATTTGAGGGCAAATACTTCTGTACTTTTACTTAAGTAGAGGTCTAAAGGGAGGAACTTCTACTTTTACCTTGAGTCTCTCTACTTTAACTGAAGTACATGATTTGTGTACTTCACCACTGATTTTACACAATTTTGTTTATTTTTTGTTATATGAGGGACAAATTGATAATTTATTACAGGGCTTCTTTGCATACTGCAGACAATGGCTAATATCACAATACTGGCCAACAAATGATGTTGCAGTAAAGCTGCACGACATATCGTTTGTTCTTTCATTTTGTCATACTGTTACTGTTACTAGCTACTGTGAACAATGGTGATGGTTACTTGGAAGAAGTATTAGTCAATGTTTTCCAACATTTTCAAAAGCCTTACTTACTCTGTGGTAAAGCATCCTATTTGGGGAAAAAATGCCCAAGGACTGTTATTAGTATAGTGGAGGGTGCTTACCCAGGCAGGAATTGAACCCCAGTCTACAGCATGGAAGGCAGAGGTGTTACCCAGTACACCATACCAACCAATATACACTATACCACGCACATCTCAGCAAAGGTCCCAAAGTCTACAGAAACAGTCAAGCAAGGTAATGTTGTTTTCACATGTTGCACAAAATATTGTGGCATTCTGTGGCTTATTGAGGTGTAAAACCGTGTTGCTATGAGACTGATGGTGGCATGCAGCTGTGTAAACTTTGTGATGACCTCAGGATAGCTTTGGTGGTCACTTTCATTTGCTTAACTCCATCTAGATCCCTGTACCTGTACCCAGAGACTTCTACAGAAGCGTTCACTTCACTTTCACTTTCACTTTTTAAACATCATGTTTCTGCATCAACTCATCCAGCAATATGATGCAATATACCATTAGAAAGCTTGAAATCTCAGGATTCAATTCCTACAAACCATTTTATCCATTATTTACAGCAGTAACAATCATCACATTTGCAATATAAGCACGAAATGAGCAAACACAAGCAAAAATGTGGGCCCTTACCTTCAAAGCATTGCTGTTATTTACAGAGACATCATAATCTAAAACATGTAAGAATCAGATCAGTGTAGAGATGTAAGTCAGGCAGAAATGAACTCCGTTCTATCCTGATACTGTGTGCAAGTAATTAATGCATTTATTCTGACAGTTGGGGAAAAAAACTTGAGTGTTACTTTTAAAATGAGACCAAGATCATGACTGCAGCCCAAATGTGGGAATAGTGCCCCTTTTACTTTGAGTATGCCATAGGGCAAAAATTGGGTGACAGTTAACAAATTAAGGTGGAAAGGCCTTTGGGTTCATCCAGAAACCTGGGTTCCGAATAAGAAGGCTCAGATCCCTTAGTACCCCCATTACTGCCACCCTGATTTATACATATATCTGTATCAGATTGTTCTATTACTGTAGTTGATATATTTCTGTGTCCCTGTTGGCTGATCAGTATATGGTCATATGGAGGAGACTAAGCACTAACCTGCGGCGTCATGCCATGGCAGAGGTACAGGATGGGGATGTTGTCTGTGTCTGGTCCCTGATCCACGCACAGATCCGACCGCAAGCCATTCTTCAGCTATGCAAACACACACACACACACAGTCAGAGCCAAGAGATCAGGCCAATTTCTTTTCCACAAAAAACACAGAGAAAGAGACATATTACGAATTCAGAAAGCATTTCTCTCTCGCTCTGCCTGCTAATGGCCAATATGCTATCCAGAAAGCCCTGGAGCTCAACTTGGCTTTGTCCTCACAATGGAGCTGTTAATTATGGCATTCCACAAAAGAATGGCAATTAGCAAAGTTCTCTGCCAGCCTAGGATTGTAACAAATGGAAGAATTACAAATGTTAATAGAGCTTGCCTTGAGACAGGACTATAATATTTAATACAAATGCTTTATTATTCACCATTAGAAAAGTACATTTATCCGGCACTGCATTCGACTAATTGAGCCTAAGGTTTCTAATAGCCTTCTGGAAAAGAAAAGAACTCTTCTGAAGAGCAGAAACGTCTCTTACTGTCAACTTATATAACAAATCAATTTGCTGCTAGGAGACATGAAAGAGCATACTGACCGTGCCATAGGCGATGGTGTCGGCGTATGTTCTCATTTCCGAGTAAATGTTGTGTAGGAACCAGCGAAAGGGCTTACAGTGCAAGCGCTGCCTCAGGAGCTTTCTCTCTCTGATATCTCCGATATCGATCCCCGAGTCCTACACACATACAGCGTTTATGAACATGTGAATTATGTCAGCTCTCCGATCGTGATGAATGCAGCATCACGATCTGAGTGCAATAGCTCAACTCGGTGAATTGTCTGACCTCCAGGACACTTATGGTCAGTTTTAGAGGTGGTAACTGCGTTCATAACCAGAGAACTGCCACTCAATAATGTCTTCTGGGTTTGTCAGACACTAGAGCGCATTCCTGAGCGAGTCCAAAATGAATGGAGTTCTAAGGAGATTTTGCTTGAATAGTTTGTAATGGATTCATCCTTTTTATGCACAAAAAAATGCAGTCATTTTTCAACACAGGAACATCATTCAATGTTTGTTGTTATTTCTGAACGCTTCTGAACTGAAGTTATGAGATTGTATGGATTGCATACAAACCATTCCTCAATATTGTGCGGCTGGTAATCAAATTAAATCAACACTATTGAAATGTTTTCTGCATTTAAAAAGCAGCGCATAGCTAAATAGGTGGGCTTCATCAGAACTTGACTTGTGATTGTAGCCTCTTGCTCTCATACATACAGAGTTCTTGTTACAGTGGAGGCTTTGAGGGGAACTGGAGCTGCACTTTACTGTTGCTTTTGGTATTTTGCAAATGGCTGATTTAACCAGGTCTCACACAAACACTGACCAGAGTAGTTTGCTGAAGGCATTGCTTTAAATGCCATTCAGCTATATTTGAATGAGAGGGCATCACGGATTCTATCAGAGCAACATAAAGCGTACTGTAGCTTGGCTTCAGCCTGCACTATGATGGATGGTCTTAATGGTCAAACTATGAATACACATTAACAGTGTTTTTTCCTTTTTAACTGCATTAACATGTTATTAGGGCAATCATTGTGACAGCCCTAAATTTTACATGAATTTATATCTCACTCAGTGAACATAGTTCACTGAGATTCTGCATATACATTTTGGCTTGTAAGCAGAAAAGGTAACATTGATGTTTTTGTTTTCATTGTGTGCACAGTCTTGTTTTTTTTGGAGAGGAAAAAAAATCCTTTACATTTTTGCCGTGTTTGTGACATCGACATCAAACTAAATGGAAAAAGTCAGAAGTGCAGTCTCAGACCTGTCAATACAGAGTAAATTAAAGTTATTAATCATGTAACTATGTAATTATGTCATTATATGTTTACACAAACATTATAGCAAAATACTAAAACTCAACAAATAAAAACTTCTAAGGGTTAATAACATAATCTGACCCTCCCACATAACAAGAACCTCAATCTGGGTGCTTGATATTTGTTGCTTATATATACATAACTTGAAGAGCTCATTTGCAATGAAGAAAAAATGTGATCTCAAAAAAAATGAGTTGCCTGTCTCAAAAGCTGTTATCGTCCATTGTCAAGGCGTTGCAGATTCAGATTTCACAGCAGAAATGGTCAGAAATGCCAGTGCTGTTCTTAGTGAAAGCCCGGTAAATCCATTCAGCCAATCAGCGTGCAGTATTCAGGTTAGGCGACGTAAAATGGATGGGATCTGTTTTAGGCTGAATCTCTATTGACTGCCTTCTCCCTACAAAGTGCACTATGTAGGTCTTAAAGTAATGGCTATTGCATCTAAACAGAGCACAGTGTGTCTAACACACAAACACTTTGGATTCAGCCATATGTGCACAACTCCATACTGGACATTATAATATACAATATTTTTTGTTTGTCCATCCATCCATCCATCCATCATCTTCCGCTTCTCCGGGGTTCGGGTCGCGGGGGCAGCATCCTGAGCAATGAAGCCCAGACCTCCCTTTCCCCAGCCACTTCCACTAGCTCCCTGGGAGGGATTCCGAGGCGCTCCCAGGCCAGCTGGGCGATATAGTCACGCCAGCGTGTCCTGGGTCTTCCCCGGGGTCTCCTCCCCGGTGGACTTGCCTGTGACACCTCCCAAGGGAGGCGTCCAGGAGGCATCCTAACAAGATGCCCGAACCACCTCAACTGGCTCCTCTCGACGTGAAGAAGCAGCGGCTCTACTCCGAGTCCCTCTCGGATGACCGAACTTCTCACCCTATCTCTAAGGGAGAGTCCAGCCACCCTGCGGAGGAAACTCATTTCAGCCGCTTGTATTCGCGATCTCGTTCTTTCGGTCATTACCCAAAGCTCATGACCATAGGTGAGGGTGGGAACATAGATCGACCAGTAAATCGAGAGCCTTGCCTTATGGCTCAGCTCTTTCTTTACCACAACAGACCGGTAAAGAGCCCGCATCACTGCTGACCCAGCACCAATCCGCCTGTCAATCTCCCGCTCCCTTGTACCATCACTCGTGAACAAGACCCCGAGATACTTAAACTCCTCCACTTGAGGCAAGAGCTCATCCCCGACCCAGAGAGGGCTCTCCACCCTTTCCCGCGTGAGAACCATGGCCTCGGATTTGGAGGTACTGATCCTCATCCCGGCCGCTTCACACTCGGCTGCAAACCGATCCAGTGAAAGCTGAAGTTCACGGCCTGATGTCCCCAATAGGACCACATCATCTGCGAACAGCAGCGATGTGACCCTGAGGTCACCAAACCAGACACCCTCCATCCCCTGACTGCGCCTAGAAATTCTATCCATAAAAATTATGAATAGAATCGGTGACAAAGGGCAGCCCTGACGGAGTCCAACTCTCACTGGGAAAAAGTCTGACTTACTGCCGGCCATGCGAACCAAGCTCCTGCTTTGTTTGTACAGGGCCTGAATGGCTCGTAGCAAAGAGCCATGTACCCCGTACTCCCGAAGCACCTCCCACAGAATACCCCGGGGAACACAGTCGAATGCTTTCTCCAAATCCACAAAGCACATGTGGACTGGTTGGGCAAACTCCCATGAACCCTCGAGAATCCTGGAGAGGGTAAAGAGTTGGTCCAGTGTTCCACGACCAGGGCGGAACCCGCACTGCTCCTCCTGGATCTGAGGTTCGACTATAAGCCGGACTCTCTTCTCCAGTACCCTTGCATAGACCTTACCAGGGAGGCTGAGGAGTGTGATTCCCCTGTAGTTGGAACACACCCTCCGGTCCCCCTTTTTAAAAAGAGGCACCACCACCCCAGTCTGCCAATCAAGTGGCACCACCCCCGATGTCCACGCAATGTTGAAAAGGCGTGTCAGCCAAGACAGCCCCACAACATCCAGAGCCTTGAGGAACTCGGGACGGATCTCATCCACCCCTGCAGCCCTGCCGCCAAGGAGCTTTTTAACTACCTTAGCGACTTCGGCCTCAGTAATGGACAAGCCTATTCCCGTGTCCCCAGACTCTGCCTCCTCACTGGAGAACGTGTCGGTGGGATTGAGAAGGTCCTCAAAGTATTCCTTCCACCGCCCAATGACGTCTTCAGTCGAAGTCAGCAGCACACCATCTCCACTATATACAGTGCTAGTGGCACACTGCTTTCCCCTTCTGAGTCGCCTGACGGTTTGCCAGAATCTTTTTGGAGCCGACTTAAAGTCACTTTCCAAGGCCTCACCGAACTCTTCCCACACCCGGGTTTTTGCCTTGGCAACGACTGAAGCCGCAGATCGCTTGGCCTGTCGATACCTGCCAGCTGCCTCTGGTGACCTACAGGCCAACCATGTCCGGTAGGACTCCTTCTTCAGCTTGACGGCATCTCTCACCTGGGGTGTCCACCACCGGGTTCGAGGATTACCGCCCCGACAGGCACCAACTACCTTGCGACCACAGCTACAGTCAGCCGCTTCAACAATGGAGGAGCGGAACATGGCCCATTCTGAGTCAATGTCCCTCACCTCCCCCGATATCTGGTCAAAGTTCTGACGGAGGTGTGAGTTGAAGATCAATCTGACAGGTTCTTCTGCCAGACGTTCCCAGCAAACCCTCACTATACGTTTGGGTTTGCCTGGTCTGACTGGCATCTTCCCCCACCACCTGATCCAACTCACCACCAGGTGGTGATCAGTTGACAGCTCAGCTCCTCTCTTTACCCGAGTGTCCAGTACACATGGCCGCAAGTCCGCTGACACGACTACAAAGTCAATCATTGAACTGCGGCCTAGGGTGTCCTGGTGCCATGTGCACTTATGGACATCCTTGTGTTCAAACATGGTGTTCGTTATGGACAAACTGTGGTTTGCACAGAAGTCCAAAAACTGAACACCACTCGGGTTCAGATCAGAGAGGCCATTCCTCCCAATCACACCCCTCCAGGTCTTACTGTCATTGCCCACGTGAGCGTTGAAGTCCCCCAGTAGGACAATCGAGTCTCCAGGAGGAGCACTTTCAAGCACCCCTTCCAAGGACTCTATGAAGGCTGGGTATTCTGAACTGCTGTTCGGTGCATAAGCACAGACAACAGTCAGGACCCGTTCCCCAACCCGAAGGCGTAGGGAAGCTACCCTCTCGTCCACCGGGGAAAACCCCAACATACAGGCGCCGAGTCGAGGGGCTATGAGAAAGCCCACACCTGCCCGCCGCCTCTCACCATGGGCAACTCCAGAAAAGAAAAAAGTCCAGCCCCTCTCAAGGAGATTGGACCCAGAGCCCAAGCTGTGTGTTGAGGTGAGCCCGACTATATCTAGCCGGTATCTCTCGACCTCGCGCACCAACTCAGGCTCCTTCCCCGCCAGTGAGGTAACGTTCCAAGTTCCAAAAGCCAGTTTCAGCAACCGAGGATCAGAACGCCAAGGCCCACGCCTTCGGACACTGCCCGATCCACAATGCACCGCACCCCTACTACTGCCCCTCCCATCAGTGGTGGGTCGATGGGAGGGGGGACTCATGTAGCTCCTTCGGGCTGGGCCCGGCCGGGCACCATGAGTGAATGCCCGGCCACCAGACGCTCGCTGGCGAGCCCCTCCCCCAGGCCTGGCTCCAGGGTGGGGCCCCGGTAACCCTGATCCGGGCAGGGTACACGAGTCCTGCTTTGTTGTCCTCATAGGGGTGGTTATGGATCACACTTTGTCTGGCCTGTCACCTAGGACCAGTTTGCCATGGGAGACCCTACCAGGAGCTTTTGCTCCAGACAACATAGCTCCTAGGGTCCTTCAAGCACACAAACCTCTCCACCACGATAAGGTGGTGATCCATGGAGAGGTATTTTTTGTTTGTAAAAGTTAATTTCATAACTGACAGTGCATTATATAAGGAGCAGTGAGCCATTTAAAATTCAGCCTTAGGATTTTAAAAAATGTGATCTTACAGATGTTTGATTGCCCATTAATGGGCTGTTTTTGTTGCAAGGTTCAGAACTTTATCCGCTTGTTAAAGAATGTAAAATCCCGCACTTAAAAGAAACAAATCCATTAAACGGCTTTGTTTAACGCTGAAACATGAAATGACCGCTGAAGTTATCTGCTTTTGCCAAAAAAACTAAATTTAAACATACAAAACCCCCCCAGTTTTTCTAAGGTACATGCCTTTTATTGAATCATTTTTGCTTCATCAAAACAACCCAGCAGCAGTTTAACTGATATTACCTGGAAAGCACTATTTAAAAACATGATTTCTAAAAAAATTTTTTAAAAATAAAATTGAGATATCTGTTTTTGCAAAAAACACTTCACTTGTGAATTTAATACAACAATTAAAAATACAAGCATGCTAATCTTTCTTTCTAATGCTAATCCAGTTATTACATAATATTAAATATAATGATCAGGCTCATGGCTTGGCTTGCTTTACCTGTAGTGGAATGTTCCAGGCCATGTAGACGTGGTCCTTGAACTCGTCCATCCACACCTCGGCTACTCGCAGAGCATTTCTGCGCACATGGGTTGGCAGGTCTTGAGTGTAGGGCTTGTGAGCACGCTCAATGTGGGCTATTCTGGAACAGGGGAGAACCTCCACACTGCCCCCACACAGCCACACCTGGTAACACACACACAAATGATGTTAACCCCTACTGAACATCTCGTCAGTCTTCCATTCACAGACTTTATCTTTGTCCACTTTAACTCATTAAAATCTGTTGCTAGACGGATTGGTGAGCATGCATGTCCACATTGGTCAGTAAAATGGATCAGTACATGGAACTGAAGCTTTCTGGGTGCAACTGTTTCCTATCACTGTATAAAAGAAGCTCCAAGCTGCCTTTGTTGGTTGCACTGTGTATCTTCGTCATTATTATTATTATTATTATTATTATTATCATTATTATTATTATTATCTTTTTTTATTTTAGGATCTGTTTGTACACCAAAAGTTAAAAATTGAAATAGAAGATAAAAACTGTCCAATCAGGGTTTTTTCTTTATGGTATCTGGGTAGGAAACAAACAAAAACAGTAAGTGTGATTTGATTTTACAGGTTTTTAATTTAAAATAGCATAAAGAGACATACTATATCGCCAAAAGTATTCACTCACCCAAGCCCCTAGGCCTTCAGATTGCTTCTACTAACATTTATGAAAGAATGGGTCGCTCTCAGGAGCTCAGCGAATTTGCTGAGTTTGGCGGTTGCAAGGAGAACAGTACTTTTCTGACTGCAATGTGCCAAGCGTAAAGTTTGGCGGAGGGGGGATTATGGTGTGGGGTTGTTTTTCAGGAGTTGGGCTCGGCCCCTTAGTTCCAGTGAAAGGAACTCTTAATGTTTCAGCACCAAGAGATTTTGGACAATTCCATGCTCCCAACTTTGTGGGAAGAGTTTGGGGACGGCCCCTTCCTGTTCCAACATGACTGCGCACCAGTGCACAAAGCAAGGTCCATAAAGACACGGATGAGCGACTTGTGTGGAAGAACTTGACTTTATTTAATTAATAAATGAACTAATAAATGCATTTGTGCATGTTAACTATTGTCCCAACTGTTTTTGCAGAACGACTCAAATCACTGCTAGCTTTGTGCTAACATACTAGTAGAATCCCACAGGGATGCTAGCACAAATTAGAATTTCTGTATAGGTCTTTCTTCCTTTGTTTTAATTAAATTTTGACATTTATGTCCCAAACTGACAGCTTAGAGCTAATAGTCACAGTTTGCCACTGCATCAGAATAACTCTAAAAGTTGACTGAAGTGGAAATATATTCTTATTGCTCCATACATTTTCAGCTTTTTAGATGACATTCTTGACCTTCCAAAATAAGCAGCATTAAGATGTTGCTAAACAAGAGTAGACTAAAGCAGAAATACAAGGCCTCTGCGTTAAAGGATTTGTAATAAGGGACCATTTATAAAGCAAGTGTTTTGGCCCTAATTCACCTGAATCATGCAGCACCTCACAGTCACCAATTCCTCTAAATGACAGGATTCCATTTAGAACAATTTACTCAAACAAAATACCCCATTACTGCTAGTTTATCACAATTTATCCAGCAGCAGAAACCAAATCAAACCCTCAAAAAACAAATACCGTGGGCTACAAACAAGCTAGACCATCAAGCGTGTAAGGAAAGCAGTAAGGGCATGATGTAATGAGTTCTAATGGCCTTTTAACAAGACAACACTATATATGCAATAGAAGACATTCACACCAGTTTCCTCAGACTAAAGACAGTGAGACATTCTTTACTACATTGTAAAGCCTCCATAGGGCCTTTGGAGCCATCGTTCACATCAGCCAATAAATATGCTCAAAGGGTTTTACCGCATTCGTTCTTACTTTTATAATAGGGAATTCATTTGCAGCTGTACGCACCATTTAACTCTGTATCTCTGGATCTCCCGCTCAGTAATGGAGGAGACAGTGGGAGCTGGTTTACAGGCTGTGTGTGAAGAGCTGTGAAATATAGCAGTGCAGCTGTGTGTGCTGGTGGAGTACAGCGTAGCCTGCAGCGCTTTCAGGGATTAGAACACGTTTGCAGAGAGATCTGCTGAATTAGGCTATAAAGAGAGATTCTGTAGCTAAACGCAGCCGAGCGCTGCTCCTTCAGTGAGATTCTGGTTCGTTGGTTCCTTTTCATCCACCCACTGCACTCCTGCTGAGAGCCACCACCAACTCTGCACCCCCCCCTTCCTCCCCATGGCCTTCTTTCTTTCTTTCTGCATCTCACCATCCATTTATCTTTCTCCACTTCTCTCCATCTCTCTCTCTTACTCTCTTCCTTTCTTCCTCTGTCAGTCTCTTCATCTTTTCTCTTTCTCTCTCACTCTCCCATCACTCAGTCTCTCTCTTTGTTTCTTCAGATCACGTTCTCATTCATCCTTTTCTCTCTCTCTCTCTCTTTCTCTCTCTCTCTCTCTCACACACACACACACACACACACACTCACACCATCTCTCAACTTTTCTCCCTCATCTCTCTTCCTCTATCTCGCTGGCCATTTCTTTCTGTCACACAATCCTATCCAGCCCACAGTATTTTAATTTTCTATTGACATTAGCTCGATTCACAATGTGTTGCACTACAGTCCCCAGCATGCACTGCTATGTAATGTGCTCTGACCCTCCTCCCCCAGCAACAATCTATGGGAGAGTGGTTACACCTCAATTCTACACACTTCTACACAGTTCCACATCAGTCATATCACCAAAATGCATTTCAGCTGCAGTTTAAACAATATAAACACTTAAGGTCAGCTCAGCAGCTCAGACATTAAGCTCAAGTCTTAATGCAGCAAAGAAAGCATGCCAGGTGTCTAGTTCAAGCAAACAGGTAGGTTTAAAAGCCTGAGCTCCTGGGGGTGTTTAAATTTCAATATTTCAAGTGCCCATGTAATACTTCAAGGTCTACCACACTTATCTGTATTTTACTGGTGAAGTTTCTAAAATTTTAATTAATTAAAAATGATTTTTTTTCCGGCCCACATATTTGATGAGATTTTTTAATAAGGCCCTTTTACTGGTTGAGCTTGACACCCCTGGTTCAACTGGTTCTACGTAAACTGAATGTAAATGTTGCGTAACTCATTATGCATTATGTAACATGCGAACAATACAACAAAGAGAGTAATGACATGATTTCAGAGGGTTAAACTCATATGGAGGCAAGAAATCCAGTGAAAGCGACCACACTGGTGAATAACAGTCATGTGAGATATTCATCATATCTGCATGAGCAGGCAACACATGGCTGTGTGGGGTTAGCAGCCCCAAGAGCGAGAAACAAGCACTAGGTCCAAACACAACACAATACAACCATTCATTATGCAAATAGTAAAGAGGGAGGAGACAGATGTGCAGCGCTCTGATTCGCTGTCAGACTGCTTCATTTGCATAATTACTGACAACAATGTTGATGAGCCATGAATGAAACGTCTGTTCTCCTGTAGCATTCCATAAAAAACTCACATTTGCATACAATTCCTGCAGCTGTTGGAGTTGCTTTGATCCCGTTGTAATCTGCTAATCTGCTTCATAGCCCAAAAATAAAGGACTGTTTGGGATTCTGCAGAGTAACCACAGAAAATGTACAGACTTTGTAGTAATTGCACAGCTGAATAATTACAAGTTGTTGGGGTTTTAACAGGCTGGGGAGCTAGCTGGGTTATTCCAGTGTAGGTAAAGTGAGCGGTTTGCGTAAAAGTGTGTATAATGTACAGTTTTTGTTAAATAAACTCCACTTTATATTACAGCAGCATTCACCACAACATCATTTTTTTCTCAATGAGAGTAGACTAACATTTTATTAATATTTTATGAACCGCGACTACATCCAGATTTGATTGTTGTTTGTGCCTCTGATTGGCGTGATTCAGATTTGTGTTTGGACTGTGCAGGAGTTGTAGTGATTTTAGACGTTTATATCTATTTAGAACATTATTTAATTTTCCTGTGAAAGAGCATGACAGCTTTCACATTAAAGCCTATACTTTACTGGACCCAGCTATCTAGCTATCTAGCTATCTTATCTATCTGTGCCAGCTAGCATTGTTGTACAGGTATGCCAAATTAAATCAGACCTATATTAGGGGTTCTCAACCTTTCCCAACCCAAGGCCCACCTGCGCATAACTACAAAGAATGGCTTTAAATCAACTTTTAAATACAACTCTATTTTTCTTTTCTTAAAGCGAGCGGAAGCAAACAAAAATTATAGCGTGCTATCCCCCTTAACTAGCCCAAAGAATCTTCTTGCTCCAAGTTTCAAGATTGTGTACCCATGACAGAGAAGCACAGGAAAAGTACAGAACATTCTAAGATGCCTGACAGAATGACTCCGCTGATAAACAGAATCAGACAGAATAATATGTAGGAGTTACACAATTAATCACAATCCAACACACGGCTGGCGGCAGCGGGGTGACTTCAATGCGCTAACATTGAGTTGAGGCAAGTCAAAGTTTATTTATACAGTGCTTTTTACAACAGGCGCTGTCACAAAACAGCTTTACAGAAATATTAGAGCCCAAGCCCCCATGACTGAGCCAATGGCAACAGTGGCAAGAAAAACCCCAGAGCAAGTGGAAGAAACCATGTGAGGAACCAAGACTCAAAAGGGGACCCATCCTCTTCTGACCAACACTGGACAGCAAAACAATAACTGAAGAGCAATACATGCAAAGAATAAGGTTTGATCATTAGTATAAGAGACGGAAAAATGGAAAAGCACATATCCTTTCAGACCCCTAGTGTCGAGTTGTCTTCTCAGAGTAGAAGGATGGACAGAAACACCTGTGGATGTTTTCAGCAGCAGAAGCAGCTTGATTTTCTCCTCTCTCTCAAAAAGAAAGCTTTAAGTGCTGCTTATCTGATGGGGACAGTTTTGGTGTCTACCAGGTCTTGCGGGTGGCTGTTAGGAGCCTTCCACATGACTTACACATTCCTTATGCAAGTGGATTATCACATATTTAGTCTCCTCACAAATACACTGTATTGCCAAAAGTTTTCACTCAGCCATCCAAAACATTGATTTCAGGTGTTCCAATCACTTCCATGGCCACAGGTGTATAAAACCAAGCACCTAGGCCTGCAGACAGCTTCTACAAACATTTGTGAAAGAATGGGTCGCTCTCAGGAGCTCAGTGAATTCCAGCATGGTACCGTGATCAGACACCACCTGTGTAACAAGTCCAGTCATGAATTTTCCTCGCTACTAAATATTCCACAGTCAACTGTCAGTGGTTTTATAACAAAGTGAAAGTGATTGGGAACGACAGCAACTCAGCCACAAAGTGGTAGGCCATGTAAAATGACAACATGGGGTCAGTGGATGCTGAGGTGCATAGTGCACAGAGGTCACTAACTTTCTGCAGAGTCAATCACTACAGATCTCCAAACTTCACGTGGCCTTCAGATCAGCTGAAGAACAGCGTATAGAGCTTCATGGAATGAGTTTCCATGGCCGAGTAGCTGCATCCAAGCCTTACATCATCAAGCACAGTGCAAAGTGTTGAATGCAGTGGTGTAAAGCGCCGCCACTGGACTCTAGACCAGTGGAGACGTGTTCTCTGGAGAGACAAATCACACTTCTCCATCTGGCAATCGGATGGATGAGTCTGGGTTTGGCGGTTGCAAGGAGAACAGTAGTCTGACTTCATTGTGCCAAATGTAAAGTTTGGTGGAGGGGGGATTATGGTGTGGGGTTGTTTTTCAGGAGTTGGGCCTGGCCCCTTAGTTCCAGTGAAAGGAAATCTTAATGCTTCAGCAGAGTGTCGTCGCTTGACATTTGTTCGACTACTAAGCCTAGGTATTATTTATGGTTGGTAAAATAAGATGAATATAACGGTTTGTTGAAGGAAAATAAAAGAATCAAACGAACTAAAAAATACAAGAAGACACTTCGGATTTCAGAAGTGCAGGTCATTTATTCTTCTTGAGCATGGAGAATGCTTCCCAAAGGCCTTCAGTCAACACTCACACAGGTACAGGGTTTGTACACATAATTAATACCCTCAGTAAGGATGGGGTGGTGTCACCCCACCCCTTTTTTGTTATCTCCTAATCTCATTACATCACCATTATATCCAAATTGATGCCCATACGTCTAACTTATGGAATCATTATGTCCAATTATGGAACCATGTGGAAACCATTATCTCCAAGTCCGATCTGTATCATTTTTTAAAAAAAGACATTGTACAAGGCACATCCTAGCACACCCTAGCACGATTGCTAGTGTTTTTCCATCTTGGCCGTTCGGCCTTGAGAAGTTCATAAGTTCACTCGCCTCCTAAAAAGTGTTTTTCTTCCCTCTTATGCCCTACTAAGGAAACTTTTTTTAAGGCACTTGTTCCAATATGCCAGGCCATATTGTACTTTATTTATGTTTTATCCTGCATAATACAAGATATTTTAATTTTGGGAATCTTTAATTTACATCAAGACCAAGAGATTTTGGACAGTTTCGTGCTCCCAACTTTGTGGGAACAGCTTCTTTGTTCCAACATTACTGCGCACCAGTGCACAAAATTATTTATGGATTAAAAATGAGATGCCACTCAAGTTCATATGCATGAGAAGGTGGAGTGAATACTTTGAGCAATATAGTGTATCTATTTAAAAAAATAAATGACTTATCTCCAAAACGGCAAATTAATAGAAGCACAAACTATATTTAATCAACTTTAATGTACAATGATGTCACAAGATATTAATCCATTCATCATGAAGTGTTCTCACAGTGTAAAGCCAGCTGATGTTTCCAAACAGTGTAAAAAAATAAAAACTGAAATGAAAAAGAGATATGCGGTTCAGATTGCGGTTCTGGCAGAGACAATATGCTGATATGAGCATGTCTTTATAAAGTCAGTTATCAATTTAGCCTTCATATGCCGGCAGCTGACAGACGGTTAATGCCAGAGGATAAGACTGATAATGCATCAATAAGGCTTTATTTTTATTTTAGTATTCTATAGCAAGACAGCTTTCATTTCCACTGGGTTTCACTACAAAGCAAAGCCTCCTGGGCCAGACTGCAGGGGCTGGAGCAAACGGCCCTCCGTTAGACTGCATCAGATAAGGAGGAGGTGGGGTGTCAGAGGCACGTCTCCTTTCAGGACAGCAGGAAAGAGCCCCAAGTGGAGAAGCTTTAGATGAAGGCAGCAGAAACAGCTGGAAGCGCAGCTGCTGAGGGTCATTAGACTCTCACTGCACTAAAACCCTTAACACAGACGCAGCCTGCCATCGCTAAAGAGACCACCTCTTCCTCTGTTCACACTCCACACATAAGTGAGAGCTCTCTAGTTCAGTAGATAGCAGAGCTGTTCAATTCCAGAAATTCTTTTTTTTGCTTGTGTTTTTCTGCCTGATTTTGTCATATAGTTAGTCCACATTTGGTTACTAGTTAGGACTCTCCCAGTCACACGATACCACCAGTGCCAGGAGGGCAAAGCTAGCACAGACTTCCTCTGAGACCTGTGAAGCACCACCGCATCTTTTTGACCTGCTGCTAACTCAAAGTCATTGGACTGGACACACTTGGAGGAGAATGGAAACCACCAATTCTGTTAGGTCAGCTAACAGTTGCCTGTGCTGACTAACACTACGCTGGGTGATGGGGGAAGGGGTGTCGGTCATCCTACCAACCCAGAGAGTGAGGCCAATTGTGCTCTCTTGTATTTCTGGCAGCGGATGGCTGTAGCATCACCTGGGATCGAACTCACAATCTCCTAACGATATGGCTAATGCATAGACAGTAGCGCCAATCGGGAGCCCCCAATTCTAGAGATTCTAGAGTAGACTCAAATTCCAATTCCAAGTGTGTCGATTCCAAGAGTTGATTCCACACATGCCCCTGAAGCTTGCTTTCAGTTTTTTAAAGAAACCTGCAGAGACATTTTTCCACACCACCAAATTTCAGTCTTATTAGTTGATTTTGCACTTTCTGCGTCTAACCAAGCAAGTAATACCAAACATATTCAGTGATGTTGAGGTCTGGACTCTGATGTGGTCAGTCTATTGTTCTGAGAACCCTAGCAGCTTCTTTATTCTATTTCTTCTTTTTTTGTCTACTTCTTTCTTCAGAAAGGGTGTCTTGAAAGCTACATATCCTTTCAAACCCTCAGTGCTGAGTTGGGACAATTGCCTGGAAATTCATGATAAATAAATGGGAAAGGGGTTAAATGTAGTTACGTTATTACTGAAGTTCTGGGGGAGGAGCATGGCTGAAACCCCTCCTTCTTTCAGTCTAATGCCTTATAAATTCCCATCCTCCTCCACTCCATCTCCTCCCTGTTCCTTGGTCCTGCATCAGTTCTACTACTGCTATGAGGGGGGATCTGGCCTTCTAGCTACAGGTAGAAGCTGCCCAGAACTCCAGCCCCAGATCTCAGAATTCTCCCCACCTTCCTCAGTCAATATTCCCTCATCACCATGTCGAAGGCATGATCTAAACTCACAAAAAGGGAATTCCACCTTCCACTACATGATGATATGTCTGAGGTGTAAGCAAAGTCAGTTTGGTTTGATGTGAAACACTTAATTTGCAGTAAAACGTAGACTCAGATTTCTTTACAGTGGTGATGGGAACCAGAGATCACAATGTCTACAACACAGACATAGCCAAATTATTTACTATCCAAAACCACCAATGAACCCACATGTCTTTTAAGATTTTATATTTAATGTTGATGATGGTAAAAAATCTGAAAAAATAAATTATCTTTGGGGGTTATTTTGCCTAACAACACCCTGCATGTGCTCTTCTGTCACAAATAGACTTCAATTAATAGATTAAAAAACATTTCAAGACAAAAACTATCAAAAAACAACACTTCAGACATCAGAGAGCATATATCTGACTACTTCATGTAATAGAGTTTTGTGAGGGAGCTTTTAGAGGCGGGCATCTGGTTTCTATCACCACCACTGTGAACTTCACACCAAACCACTCTGAATGACTTTGTTTACGTCTCAAAATTGGTGGAATTCACCTTTGAGTGTGAACAAAAGCTGGAGTAGAAATGGTAGTAAGATTATAAGGTAATTTACCTGCATGAGACCTAGTACAATTCCCAATAATTACAAAGTTAATAACACAAAAATGGTATATGCCACTGATTTTTTCAACACTGTTTCAACCTAGTTTGACTCTTCAAATCATTTGCAGTTCCACACTGAAGCTGCTCACATGCTGTTGCTATGACTCCAGGACTGTATGACTCAATGGAAATCACATGATTTCCATGCTCAGGTTCATGTGAATCCTGCATTCAGTGTTACAGAATTACAGATTCTGATGAAGCATATTTTGTCCACTTATATTACTATAACGCAATGCACAATGCAATCAAATGGAGAAATATTTCCATACATAATCCTTTGACAGCCCTAGTGTAAATGGACAACAATGATGTCTTGATAGCCAATGACAAAGTTGAACATTTCTGCTACAGTTTTGCTTCTGCAGTCGAGTTTTCAGTTTTTACAAACACAAAAAACATCACCAGAGGCTATTGTGTAGATGATTTCAGTGGCGTACCACTCAAGAGAAGCATCCAAATCTGTGCCTACTGAGCAAAAGCAACACAGCACGACCAGCAAATTGCAACATTGAGGCTATTGCTTCTACTCTGGATATACAGACATTAACATTATTATAGATTTTACATTTTACCTTCTTTTCCACATTGTCCAATGTAAAACAAAACTGGTCTACTGATGTTATGGAAGGATACATTTTTCAGACTGGCTGTCAAAACAGTGACAACCTCAAAAGATGTTTATTTCTCCAATTTCTATAAAATAACTTGTGTGTTGATGTGTGAGCTTACATAATCACTGTAAAACTGCACCATATGTTGCCTGAATGTTCACTCAAGCACCAACTGAGTGTGTTTTAACAGCTGTCCTTAAATGCTTACATGCACCACTATTAGCCTGGTACTAACAAAACATTAGAAACCCCACAGTACTGCCAGCAAAATTAGTAAGTATGCTTGCAGGGTTAATTGAATAAAGAATAGCTACATATAAAGTAGGGCTGAAAGATCAATCATATTCATATAGGAATTTAAGAGAATGCATTTTTTTTCATCGCAAGAGCTGTAATTTTTTTTATTATCATAGCCTATATTATCAACATGTTGTCTTCAGATTTAATGTAACCTAATAACACAGAGCTTGTGAACTGCCTGTAGATGAGTTAGACCAATCAGAGGCAGCCAAACCTCCATGTGTTGTGACATCACAACCACAACCTACTGGCAGTCTGGCACACTACATTCAGGTGTCATACCTCAAGCTAGAAAAAGTGGACATTCTGGTCTTCCTGGCAAAAAAAAAACCCTGAGCCTTAATTTATAGAGAATAATCACAATATTAATCGCATTATGAGTCAGGAAAATCACAACTAGATATTTCCCTAAATAGTTCAGCCCTATATGAAGTGAAGTAACTGCATTAGGCATTGCTGTGTAATGAAGTGTGTGGCTGAGACATGGCTCTATGAGTCGCAGAGTAAACAAAATGAAAAAGTTAATGAAATAACTGGAATACACAATCCAAAAAATCTAGTTTTTAGAAGCAGAGTGTAATGGCTGACAATGTTGTTTATATTATGTAAATGTGTGTTGTAATTGAGTTGTCTGTTTCTCAACTGTTCTGTTACCAATGACCAATTTAATATGTAAATTATTATTCAAGAAAAAACATCATTTACTTTTTTTTGGAAAAACTGACTCAGAACCAGAACATTCAAAACAGAATGTAGGTCAAATGTAAATGTAATTCATCCACAATTAACTAGTTAACTGACTAATTAATTACATAATTACATATAAAGAAACTGCATCACTTAAATAAAATGAAAGGTTTTATAAAAGGTATACTACTGAGGAAGTAATGGGTTAATCTAACATTTACTGGACTATAAAAAGGCTGCAGAAAATGTGCCTTGGTCTCATTACTGGACAGCAATCTGTGGAACTACAATACAAAGGAGACAATGGTAGAACAGCAGTGAAGGCCTGCTGTGACCAGATGGCAATTCTTTGGGCTAAATCAGAACGAAGATGTGTGTGTGTGTGTGTGTGTGTGTGAGAGGGTTATCTTTGGCAGTCTATACTGACTGTGTTTGGTAATTATGGTGTCAGTAGGACACAGTGAAATAGACTTGTTGTGGCTCCTTATGAATGTAAGTCCTGGAGGCTGGAGTTAGTGAGCTGCAGTCGGATATTGTAACACTGTTGTTCCTTTGGCAAACACACACACACACACACACACACACACACACACACACCCATATCCCCACACACACACACACACACACACACACACACACGCACACACACACACACAAGTTTGTTTTTATACAGTGTCTTCAGCACATATAAAACAAGATGGGCTGTGAAACGCTTTAAAGATTGACTGAATTTTAGAAAGGCGGAGCAGAACCTATTTTATGGCTCCATCTGTACAGCAAAAGGATACAACTTTTGGTTTGCTAGCATTAAAGCATGTTTGATGCAATATTCTGACGTCTTCGCTTTACTTTTTCTTTATTTTGCAGAAGTGCTCATTTTCATTATATGTGTAAGTACCTATATGTAATAATATTATGTCCCATATGTATTATATACATCCAAGTATCCATATGTAATAAAAATTTTCCAGCCTTATATTTTCAACCCTTACATTAACCTCAGTTTAAAAAGTTTTGCTTTGTCAGTTTGGAAAAAAAACGAGACATGGATCTTTTGTAAAAAAGCACTTTACAAAGTCATTACAGAGCATTGTGTTGGTCCAGTTGGTTCCCTCAGTTTCTCTCTGATTTTCCCACAAAGTTGGGATATTTTTGCCCTACAAACATACAAAAACAAATAAGCAAACCCACATGCACACACACACACACACAGCTAGGTGTGACTCATCTGATGCAGCAGAGAGGAGTCTGACTTTCATCCTCTTTAATCAAAGAGCGCTACACAGTGTCCCGAGCCCATCCATATGCATCTGCACTTCACTGCTTAGCCAACAGTGTGATTTCATCACCTCACACACATGCAACTCTGTGTGCCTTCTAGATTTTGATACTGTCGGAAATAAAACTTTGCATTTTTGAAATAGTAACTTATCTACATACCTACAAATGCCTTTCATGACAATTAGCATAAACCTACATAAACTAAACTTCTAGAAAATCCTATTTCAACAAGCATCTGTTGGCATGAAGGCTCCTTTTTGCCCTCTGATGTCATTTCACTTCAGTAAGTGTTATGACAGCTCACACTTCTTGGAATAAGCTTTTCTAAATGGCAGTATAGGTTTATGCCAGTTGTCATGAAAGGCTTATGTAGGTGTCATGGATTGTTATGAATACTGCCCTTCAGTAAAGTGTTACTCTTTCATGTATTTTATTATAAATCTTACTGTCTATTCGGACCATTTCTATTGATTCACCAATCATGAAATGTTCACACAATGCAAGGAGAAGCTGAATTTTTTAAATTAGAGTAGCAAAAATAAAAACGTGTTTTCTACTATTACAGTGATTATATGCAAAGGTAAGTATCTTCTACCCTGATTCCCAGCTCCACGTTCTCTCCTCCATAGACCTCCATGCCTTCATCCAGCAGACCAATCTCCTGGAAGTACTCTCGGTCCACCACAAAGCAGCCAATCAGGGCTGGGCTCCTGTTAAAAGTAGGAACACAGGCAGATGATGATTCATCAGCTTTTCCCCGGGTGAACTTCAGGTACATGCTGTGTCTATGACATCTCCGAGTTACAACACAGGAAGATTGCAGGACCTGCTTCATTAATAATGCACAGGTACAACAAAAACAAAGAGCACTCAGGCTACCTTTTAACCAAACTCAATTACAGCACTTCTGAATGTCTCTCTGAGTAATGGCTCAGTTTTCACATTCAAACATCACTAAGCAGATCAAATCTCTCCAACTACTGAGTGTTAATAGTGATACTGATACTGCATAAACTAACTGTCCACTTTATTACAAACCATCCACTCACTGGCCACTTCATCAGAAACATCACCTTTTACATCCACTTACCGGTCACCTTATCAGAAACCACAACTTTTACATCCACTCACTGACCACTTTTTTTAAAAACACTTGCTTGGCCACTTTATCAGAAAGACCCATTTTTTCTCCTCTCTGGCCACTTTATCAGAAACACCCACTTTGATTTCCACTCACTGACCACTTTATCAGAATCACCCATTTTTTTACTTCTATTCACTGACCACTTCACCACTTCATCAGAAACACCAACTTTTACATCCACTCACTGACCGCTTTATCAGGAACACCTCCTTGGCCACTTTATCAGAAACACCAGTTTTTTTCTCCTCTCTGGCCACTTTATCAGAAACACCAACTTTGATTTCAACTCACTGACCACTTTATCAGAATCACCCATTTTTTACTTCTACTCACTGACCATTTCATCACTTCATCAGAAACACCAACTTTTACTTCCATTCACTGACCACTTTATCAAAAACACCAACTTTTAATGTCCACTCACTGGCTATTTTATCAGAAACACCACCTTTTATTGCATAATAAAAAATATATACATTTGATTCCTTGAAAATCTGCATATAGTAGCTTACGCACGTTTATTGTGACAATAGCCATTACTGCTTCATGCATTTTATATACTTTCTTTCTTTGGAAGCGAGAACGACATCATGTTCGAAGTATTTTTACAGGTTAATAATTCAGGACAGAGTATTTGGAGTCACATTAAGCCTTTAACAATGTGCTTATCATACAAACATATATCATGATAATGAAAAGAATATGATTAATCAAGCAGACCTGGATGAGAGAGGCCCACCACTCAAAAACATCCAACCAAGGGCAACTTTGTGGTCAGAAACGAATCAATCATGAACTACTGGAAGGCTCATAGAAACTGTATATAAAAGGATGGGCTGCAAATATACACTAACAAGACAGAGCTACAGATGAGAGGTTTCTTATAAAGTGTCACATGAGTGGACGTTTTTAAATCAAACAAAAATAACAGTGAAATTTGCCGCAGATTTACTGAATGCAAAACTGTAGCAACCAAATTCAAGGACAAGTTCTCAGGATATTCTGGGAAAAACAGGAATGACCTGATTCGAACATCTACATCATTCCACATGAATAAACAGCCAAAAGCAAGTAAACTCAACTCATTACTTTTTTTCAGCATAGAAACACTACAGTCAGTAACTATTTTGAATCACAGGCATGAATCCAACAGTGTTTCTCAAGAGATTAATTATCTCACCTAGTGCTCTGCACGGAAGCTCACTGAACCTACATATTTTTTACTTATTTCAAGTGAAATTATCACATTGGCTTATCATTTTGCTTCCATCAACTCCTCATTTCTTAAATATCATTCTTTTTTAGGACTGTTTTTGTTGCCATGCCAGCCATGGCCTAAACTGTATGTGTTGTGGGTTAGTTTCGCTCTCTATTTTAGCTCTGCTAGTGGTATTCCTGTCCCACCTGATGGGTGCAGTGTGGTTCTTCTGGGTCCACCAGGATTTGGGTGGATTTAGGTATCGACACCACAGCTCCCAGTCAAATCCTTGCGCTGACAGAGGATACTCCTCCACCTCAAATGTGTCGAATTTGATGTTGTCGAAGGAAGGCGAGATGACCCGCGTCCGGTCCTCCTGGATCCTGTGCAGGATCGGCTCAGCCCTTCAAAACACCAACACACACAAACAAGTGACTGAGTTGCTGCATAAATTTAAAAATCAAATTCTGTGCTTTTTAATATAACACAATTTCCACAGCATTACATCACACAACCTCAAATATGGCTATGGCTTTAATTCTAAAGGGCCTATATCACTGAAAATAGAATTTCTTCCATTTTTCTGAAAGAGTTTAATGTAATATGTAAACACTGTTGTTTCAAAACATTCTATTCACTCCCCAATGCATCAAGTCCAAATATGGAAATTATACAAAAAACCCCAGTCTGAGCTCATTGTTTTTGTGATGTCACCAAAAACATATATGTACCAGCAGTATTTTAGCTCCGCCCACTCAGACAGAACTTACAAGGAATGTTTCAGCCCTGACAGCAAGGCACAGTAGAAGACAGCCTATCAGAACAGAGTTGATTTGCATACATCAATCAAGGTAAACAGCCTGTTTAATCCTGAGGGATAAAGAATGTTGCAAAATGGCTTAGAAAAATTAACCATGGCATATTTTTGTGCATTGGTGTCATCTGGATATTTCTGCTTGGTGGGCTGTTCTAAATTAGTTTAATAAACATACTGGTACTTATTCATCAAAGTCAGGTGAAAAAAGAGTGCAGGCTTGACAAACTGCTCTGCGTCTGATTCTTGAAGCCTTCATGTGATGCGAAAACAAGCAGGAATGATGAATTAGCGTCAGTGCGTGAAATCAAGCGCCAGCCTAACAGTTTACACACCTCATTGACATCATATCACATACCAAGAAGAAATTTCTTCCTAAAACCCATGTATACAGATATTGACATTCACCATTATCTTCTTATTTGGAATTTATTCTTAGGTAAAAACATGTTAGAGCACAAAGGTGTGAACAATTTTACAGTTTCATGTCATGAATTCGACGTAGACCTATTCTTAGGACCTTTTTCAAGAACAAATTAAAAGCTTAGGAAGACAGTGGTGAATGACGCCCACTGTTATTTTCTATTTTTGTTCCGTTACTACTATTAAAGATAATATTGATAATGCTTTTGGTCAGTTACTTGTAAATTAAGCACTTTTTTCAGTCTGTTAAATCTATCATGCTCCAATTTAGACTCACTTTGAATATAGTATGACTGTACAGACACGCCAAAGATAAAACTGATGAATAACAAAACAAAATAAATTTTTTCAAGCAGATTTAACTGTATGCAATATTGAAGAATAACAGCCAGTGACTTCTTTCAACCTGGTCTTTTGGTACTGTCTTAGAATTTAATACCTCTATTAGTAAAAACCTTAAAGGTTTATAATCTATTTGGGAAGAATTAGGTCAAGCACAATATTTTACATACCTACTGTCCCTCACCACAAGCATTTCAATACACAAATGTCCTGACATGTTGTGCAAATGACAAATACATTTGAAACCTGAAACTACTGCACAGTATCATTAATATAATAATACAAATAAAAATGATTAAAATAAGGCAGGCATCTCAAACTGGGGGTTACCTAGTCATTTAAGCACATCTTAGTATTCCTCTTCAGAAAAAGATTGAAAAAGACATCTTGTCAAGAACCATCACATTTGACCTTTAATGGGTGCTCTCCACAATGGCTCTGCTCCAGGTCAGCTCCACTCCGGGCCTGTTTTGCCTGCTCTGTTCTGGCCCAGCACCAACCCCTACATCATCACCAATTGCCTTTGACATATGGCAATCACCTGTGTTGGTTGACTGTGTTTCATAAAAATACTTCCTCTTGATTTTAATTGCTTGTGGAAAACTCTGTTTTTCTAAGTCCGGTTTTCCAGCTTGCAGTATATCTTCTCTCAGTTAATCTTTTGTGAATATGAATTTTCAATGTGTATTGTCCCTACTCAGCATGGCCCTCTGCTAAGGGCAAATGACCCTGAGGAGGGACTTAATAAAAGAAACTCAGCATCCTGTCTTCATGACTCCAATGTTACAAGGACAAACTAGTTTTTGCTGTCAAAGGCAAGCCAGCGGATGTGCATGCCCTGCCTTTTTTTGTAGATGAACTGCAAATAGGTTATTTTTTGTTGTTTGTCGTATCTGGACCTGTTGCCAGGTTACGGGCATGTAATCAGTCATGTAAAAAAAGAAAATGTGTGTTCCTGTTCAGCAGCCTGTCAGAAAGCTATGCAAACACATAAAAACTGATTTGCAGATATTTAAGGACGAATCTGAAACATGTGAGGGGCCTTTAAAGCTGTTTTGTGGAGCAAATGTGGCCCTCGGGCCAGTAAATTGAGATCCCTGGATTGAAATGATCTCTCTTTAGTTGATATTGTGCTGAATCTCTAGATTTAGCTATAATGTGATGTTAATTACCCTAAAGCTTGACATCATTCCAGTCAAACTTTTAGGAAACACTTAAAAACACATTTCTTTAACTTAACGTTTAATTAAAACTCTGCATCTCTTGGTGTTTATCTTTTTAATTTAATCTTTGGCATTTTCTTGTATAATATTAAATTAATACTCATAATTTCTTGAATTACTGTAAAGCTTCATCACCTGTCTATAAAGCACTTTGAGCTGCCACTGGCATGAAATGTACTACATAAATGATTATTATTATTATTATATTATTATTATCACTATTATTATAAAAAGGTCTAAAACTGACTAAAGTGAGAATTAAACTAAAGTCAGATTTGATAAAAAAATAAATCATTCAATCCGATTCAAATGGAATTAAAAGTTGGAAAGCCTCCACTTCTCTGCCATATCAGGAATGCATGTGCTCCAGAATGCATGGTGCCTGACTGTGTCAAGGCAACGTAAGGAACCTCCAGCTTTTTTTTGCTGGAGATATTCCGGCAGGAGTCGGAATTTGAATCTATGAGATGGTGGATAATGAAGGTACAGTTAAGTTCAACCTGGAGTGACATGTGAGTGACTACTGTAAGCAGGAATTTGGCTAATACATCAGGCAAACCCTATTACATATGCAGATAGAAATGAATTCACTTGCACTCTTTGTCTGGCAGTATCAGGCATCCAGTGATAGCAGAATGTCTATCAACAACTTGCTCTCCACTTGTTTGAACTTGTGCTGAGCTTTCTAAAAGTAGGTGCAGCTGACATAGATTTTTCTTTTTAATGTCACACATTACAGTAATTTTAAGCACTTAAGGACTTTTTTTAGTCAACAACGGACAAAATTACGGATGCACAAAGACATCGGAATCATACTGGTATTGGCAGATATTTGCTTGAAAGATGATTGGACAGATGTTTACATTTTCCAGATATTTTAAACTGATGCATGATGTACATACTGTATTCCGTAGGAGCAGAAGGTTAAAGAGTTGGTGCGCTACTAACCCAGCTGTGTAGCCAGTTCCCATAATGCTGCATTCCTACTAATAATACTAGATAGAATACTCACTGGTATTAAGTCAGGCTCAACTAAAGAGACTTCAGGCTTAATGCAGGGACTAACTTCCTCCAACATCTACACTTCTCAGCCCATTTACACACTATCAAGGTAAGCAAGTGCCTTGATTGTTACAATCAAGTAAAGTGATGCAATATTGTGTTTATACATTAAACTACTCACCAAGCTACGGTGGTGAGGGATACTCGTCATCAGGGGTACTCATCGTCAGACTGTTATTATATGCCAGTGAATTAATATTTTGAGCTGAATATTTATATTATTACACAGCAAATCTCTTACTGTACAGCCCTGTGTTCACTCTCCAGTTTAATTTTACCCACCTTGCTTTTTGATTGGTCACCTTATGAAAAATGACTGATGATGAGCAGAGTTTTTCCACTTAAGTTAAACATTTTTCAAGCTGGTTGAGGATCTGTGTCACGATTGGCCCCTCCCAGTCCTGTCCATGTGTTCGTGTTTTGGTTTAGTCCATGTACGTTTGTTTTGGTATCTGTAGTCCTGCCCTTTGTTTTGTAACTCCGCCCCTGATTGTTTTCACCTGTCCCTCGTTTTCCCTGTATACTTAAGCCCTGTGTTTGCCCCTTGTGTTTTCTGGTCTTTGTTTGATGTCTCGGTCTCTGTTTGTTGTGTTGATTCTAGTTTTTGTCATGTCTGTCCCCCGATCTGTCTGTGTTGGCTATATAAACCTGGACTGTTTTGACCAGGACCCTGGATTTGCCCCTAATAAATCTCGCTTATCTCAGCGCATGCGTCCGCCTCATCGCTCCCCGTTACAATCTACGGCGTAAAAATCCACAATGTACAGTGGAACAAGCGGAATCTGCATTCTGCAGCATGGCAATGCCATTTTGGGCAGAATATGCTCTGCTGTCTGAATGCAGCCTTAATCCTCGCTGACTAGAAGATCCCCCGGCGAACATTTTGATCAAGGGTGTCCATTCTTATCCATGAAAGCCTGATGTCGCTGCAGGTTTTCACTCCAATGAAGTAGAAGCAAAATTCAAGCAGTTGTATGGTTTGTGGGTGGGGGCGTATTAATTAATAATTCACTAAAAATCTAATCTAATTCTGATTGGTAAAAGGAATCACCTGATGTCAGCTTCTTCCAACATGATCCAATCCAAGTCAAATCCAGGGAAACACAAAAGTGCAACTGAAATGACCAACACTGTTCTTAATTTGACAACTCATACTAAACTGTCGCAGGACCCTTTAGCTACAAGCATAAACAGATTTAGGCCCTTTTGACTGGCTCTTTAATGTAGGTCTGAAAGGTTAAGCACCAAAATCTGACCACACAGTTTTAGAGAGGGACACAGACTTTGAAACACATTAAAACACTCCGAGCTTATTTAATGCACCAGCCTTCTCCTCATCAGCTCAGGAGCTGAGTCATTTTGGAATCCATCCAAAGCCTTCTGAGGTATTTATCATCTCACTGACAGGTTTAGGGGGAAATAATTAACAAGTACATAAACTCTTTAGGGGGGATGACAGCTGAGGCTCATGCAGTAATCCCAAGAGACAGCAAAGCATTTGGGTTCTAACGTCAGATGATGGAGCCTCAGTGTGTACAGAGGAGGGGGTGAAAACTGCTACATGTCCTTGTTGTGCTCAATTACAGTTTAATATCAACTGACGGAGGAATGCAGCCTTAATTAGAATGCTGAAGGCAATCGAATTGATCAGCTGGGGCAGCTATAGACAGGAGTGAGTGACACGATAAACTGTCAGCTTCTTTCTCTCTGAAGAGAACTTAGTCGTTCTCTTTAGATTTTTTATCCGTTTTATGAATAAGAAGTTTATGAAGCAGAACAGCGATACTGATGAATAAAAAACACAACATGCTAAAGTCTAAATTTATGCTGTTATTAATGAACAGGGTGAAGCCTTTTCCCACAGAATGAGAGTCCAGCACTGTAAAGTAATGAAGTATTCCAGGAAAAAAACTTCTTCAGTTATACTACAGTCAGTTAATATGTGGTATACTGGTTGTTGTCCAGTTGAATGAAGTGAAATTTTTTTTGAAACACTTAAAAATCACTGGCCTGTTGATCTGCAGGGTAAGTAAAATATCTCTACTCACCACCCCACATTAAACTCCACATGGGCATCAAACAGGGCCACTACAGGTGCGGATGCAGCCCTCCAGCCACTCACACGGGCCCGGATTAGGCCTTCCTGCCTGGTGTGGCGGACCACCTTAATGAAGTCAGGATGGCGCTGATTAGTCTCCTCAACAAACCTCTGCAGATTCTCCCTCAGCTCATCTAGGAGAAAGAGAGAGAGAGAGAGAATTAAAAATTAAGAAATGATAAAAATAGCAAAAAAGAATAATAAATAAAAGAAAAAACATGAAAGAAAAATAAAGTAAAAAAGTAAGAAACAGAGAAAGCAAAAGAAAGAAAGAAAGAAAGAGATGACTTAAAAAGAAAGACAAATGAATAAAAAGAACAAATAATTAAAATAAATAAAGAAGAAAATACACAAAAAGAAAGAAAAATAATTACCAAGCAAGATAGAAAAATAAAAGAAAAAAGACAAATGAATGAATTTAAAAAGTAAGAAATAGAGAAAGCAAAAGAAAGAAAGAAAGAACGGGAGGATTTACAAATAAAAAAGAAAAAATAACTAAAAGAAAAATAAGAAATATGCATAAAGAAAGAATTAAGAAACACAGAAAGCCAGTCAGCCGAGTCTCAGACAGAGTGAATGAAGATCCACCTCGGCTCTCAGATTCTTGCTGAAAATTTGCAGTGCTTGAACACTTATGAAAGGTGACAGAGTGAAGGAGTGAGGCGTGAGGAGTGAAGGAGTCTGGCCTGAGCACTTTTATTACATTCTAATCTAAATTCACCCACGCGCTCCTCACTGCACCGGAGGACTGTTTACTCCAATAAATCACATCACTCACTGCTATTTGGCTTTTTATTGGTGTCTGGGTGAAGGCCAGCGATTGCTGCTCTCCCATCTGCCTGCTGAGCTGTGTGTTTACTAGCTGGGTGGTCGTCCCCTCACACTGCGATGGTGAGCAGACGGTGTGACCTGGGGAGCTGCCCAGAGACTTGAGTGAAGTGGAACGTCCAGCAAGAAAGTTAAATGCCCACACCGCACTGCGGTGACATTAACAACATTGGCCGCAAATGAAGCCACAGTCTGCTCTAAAACCCCAACCTCCATCCCACAACACCTGCTCCAGAGCCTTGCTTCGCCAAAGTTAGGCCTGATCCCATTTCATCCGTTGTCCCTACCACTTAGCCCTCAGCCCTCCGTTTTGCGGATTCAAGCCTAGGGGTAGGGTGTGCTGATTTCTGATGCAAACGGAGGTTTTTCAGAGGAAAACTCTAAACAGAGTGTTATGAGAAAAAAAGAAGAACTGGCAAGATGGCAGCGCAGGTGACCAAAGCAAATGTGAATAATTCTCAGTTTAAAAATTCTTTCATTTATGATTATCAAACAAAATATCAGTCAGAAGACTGCCAAATGCTCTGTTATGAATAATCTGAGTAGTAAGTAAAATAAAATAAATGACTTGGTCATTTATTCATTTGTAAAATGGACAGCTGTAGAAGTTGGGTAAAAGCAATTAAAGATCGCTGTAGTGTTTCGTAGTGCAGACACCGTATGTATGAATGGCCAACGTGTAACTGTAGCAGTCACACTGCAGCATCTCTCATGTCACACAAAATTAGTATTTATTGAAGTAGCTGCCTAATGTTCCATATAACAAAAACAACTGTGCTTCTGTTATTAAACTGGTGCCATGATTAATGCACAACATAAATCTCCCACAGGAATCACACTGTTCATTTTGAATTTGGAGTAAACCTCAGTCCCCCAGCATTAAAATGTTCCTGCTAGCTTCCAAATCACTCCTACAGCCCAATATTACAACAGACAATAAAGAGTCCACACTCTAAAAGCATCAAACCCAGTATTACAACAGACAATAAAGAACCTGCACTCTAAAAGGATTGTTCCCAATATTACAGGAAAATAAAGAACTTACACTCTTAAAGAATCAATATCAATCTTTCAGCACTCTAGAGTCTACACCACAGGCACAGCGGGGAAAAATCAGACCAGGCATTTGCTTTACAGTAGGAAATTTGCTTTACATTCTGGAAATGGAAAAACAAAAACTGTCATACCTTAAAATCACTAAGAATTCTGTTATTTCTGTTTATTCCAATATTAGCATTATTCTAAGCAAATAAATGTTTATTCTATCTATCTATCTATCTATCTATCTATCTATCTATCTATCTATCTATCTATCTACACATACACACTATATTGCCAAAAGTATTTACTCATCTGTCTGTATTTTTGACCGTTCTTCCAGAAGTGCATTTGTGAGGTCAGACACTGATGCTGGACGAGAAGGCCTGGCTCGCAGTCTCCTCTCTATTTCATCCCACAGGTGTTCTATTAGGGTGAGGCGCTTGGTGATGTAAGGCTTGAATGCAGCTGCTCGGGCATAGAAACCCATTCCATGAAGCTCTCTATGCTGTTCTTGAGCTAATCTGAAGGCCACATGAAGTTTGGAGGTTGACTCTGCAGAAAGTTGGTGACCTCTGCGCAATATGCACCTCAGCATCCGCTGACCTCGCTCTGTCAATTTCACAACTGGACTTGTTACACAGATGGCATCCTATCACGGTACCATGCTGGAATTCACAGCTCCTGAGAGCGACCTGGCTTTACAATGTTTAACAACTGGAGCAAGTCTAAAATATTTTACTAAACAATATATAGACACTAACGTGAATAAGATAAAAGATGCACGCGTAAGCATCCTGCAGCTTCTTGTCCAAATTTCTCAAGTAACAGGTCTCATTTGTGCACCCCGTAAATTCATGCTTATATCTACAATATCATCAGACTCTGCTGGGGTTTGTTAAACATGACAAGATGTTCATGTTATTAGCTGAGAAGCTGCTTGTTGTGAGGACCAGGCCGTGAGATCACAGTATCGTCTAATGCAGCTGACCGAAGGAAGCATTGTGTGAAGAAACAGATGCACGGCAAGCGAGCTGGTGTCCCTGTTAGGCTAATAGTTAAGTCTGCTCCTTCCACACATCAACATATTTGACCTTTCCTTGGAAACAAGCTGGACCTGTCGTGTTTCTATTTTCACTGAAACATGACTGAAACATCCCTTACTCAGCCATTTCAGCTAAACAGGATAACCTTTACATGTTTTGCACTGTTTGAATCCTGCCTTACATTCCCTAAACTCAAGACTTCAGAATTCTAGGTAGCACTATAAAAGCATGTCTTAATTTATGTTCACTGCATGATGCTGTGCTACACTTGCTCTCCCCATCACTGTCATCATCACCACCAGTAACTCACAGAAGGCCAGTTAATACAGAACTTTGTGTCCTCTTTCAGTTCTCTTTCTCTTCTTACCATGAGATTTCTCTGCACCACCTTTTCTGTTTTCTTTCTGTGTCAAACTTGCCTACTCTGTCAACCCAGGAGATGGAGAAGTGAAACTTGTCAATATTGTGCTTAACCATTCACATTCAAAGAAGAGGCAGGAGGCATCACATCTCAAGAGTAGTGGTAGATTGCCTATGTGGGTCAGAACGAAAGGGAGAGATGTAGAGAGATGCACTTTCCAGCCCACACAGACTAAAATTGACCAGCTCTCCGGGAATATTTCAGAACTTTACGATCTGCCCCGAGTCTTCACTCTTACAAACATCATTACAGCATGTGCTCTAGAGCTGATACTCTAAACATCTCAGAAAAATCGAATATCTCTATACTTTAAAGCAGGGTTGTAACTAAGGGTTGTTACTAAACTGCTGCAAAAATAATCTTTTAATTGGGAAATATAATTTAGAAATAAGAATAATATGAGAACTGATTCATCTCAAAATCAGAAAACATTTAGCCGTGTGCAGTCAGACACCACATTTCATTTATTTAATTTCAAGTAAAAAAGGCCATTAAGTAAAAGCTTTTTATTTTTCAGCTAAAGGAAAAAAGCAGGAAATATATTTAACAAAAAATTACACAGAAATCAACACTCAACAACAAAATATATATGTTTGTCAGTATTTCATGTGCCACTCTTTGCCTGTTCACAGCTTACATTCTTTTCAGGAGAATTGCGACCAGTTTTTCAAGAAAATCTGCAGGGAAAAAGTTCAGTCTTAGAAGCTGGTCGCATTTTTTGCATCTCACAATCCAAGAGATCTCAATTGCAAACTTGGACTCACCCGTCTATAAAAACACCACATCTCAGATGTCTCTTTTCTCAGTGAGGGCTTCTTGAGAGATACCCATCTTTTCCAACTCATAGTGCCTCTGGTTGTTGTGGAGCTTGATTTTTTTCCTTTAAGCTTTAATATTGTTTACAGGGCCCTCCACAAATATTGGCATCCCTGGTAAACATGAGCAAAACAGTCTGTAAAATATTTATTTTCTATCTTTTTGATATAAACTTTATTTGTACAATGTTTGAAAGAAAAAGCTGTTTTAATGAAATAATATTTTCTCTTATCTATGTGTGTCACAACTGGAAATCTAACCCCCAGATATTCTTATTTGTGAAATCTAAAAATATACTTCCATTCTTATGTTTTTAACTTCACTTTAGCAGTTAGAACACATAAATGATCAGCAATGACTTCCTATTTCACTGGGGCATAAATATGAGGTGACACAAATTCCCTCAGTCATCCATCACTATGAGAAAGACCAGAGAATACTGCAATTATGTATTCTTTACAGTATACTGTAACGATGAGAGACAACAGGTTGTTGATGAGCACAAATCAGGAAATGTCTACAAGAAAAGAGCTAAAAAGTTTTTAAAATGCCCATTTCCATTTTCAGGGCAATAATAAATAAATTTAAAGCAATTATCAATTTGCCAGGAACAGAATGCATATCTACACTGACCCCAAGACATTAGTTAGGTGTTGGGGTCAGAAGGTCTCCCAAATTAGTCTAATATGTCAAGAACCAACAAACTCAAGTGGCTAAAGTATATCACACATTACTGTAACTTTCAGTGGGACCGCGTTCTGTGGGCAGATGTGACCAAATTAGAGTTATTTGGCAACAAATACCAGAGGCGAGTTTGGTGTAGACAAAGATAGCCAGGCAGAAATTTACCTCATCCCCACGGTGAAGTAGACCATGCTAGACCATGGATGGATGTACCAGCAGATATTAAAATAGAACCTGACTGGCTCAGCCAGGAAACTTAAACTGGACCTAGACTGGATCTTCCAGCAGGACAGTGATCCAGAGCACACTCAAAATCAACCCAAAACCGGTTCACTCAACCCAGAATAACGGTTTTGCCATGACCGTCCCAGCCTGTTGACCTAAACCCCATTGAAAACCTGTGGGATGAGCTGAAGAGAAGAATGCACAAAATGGACCTCAGAATCTGAATCTCAAAGGGAGGCTACACAGTGTATTAAATGAAAGGGTGCCAACAACTGCCGCACACATAGATTTGAGAAAAATATGTATTTTTTTGATAAAATTTTCTTTCAATCATTGAACTCCAGTTTTAGAAGCTCCATTTTATTTTACTTTCTCCTTCTTCAGGTAGATTTTATATATATTTTATATATACATGTCTCCTGAAAAATAAATAACTTCTGGCTATACACATAAATTCTGGCTATAAATAAGTAAGTACACATAAAATAAAAATGTAGTCTCTTTTGCACAGCAATGTATATGTAATATATGTTCTCTCATTAGGTGACGGGGTGTGGGGATACAAAGTTTTCCTAACCCCATGTCTGCCTGTAAACCTCTCTTTGGCCTGCTGCAGTGTCTGTATGCTTAAAATGATACCTGATGCTATTGGCCTACACTTTTAAATAGGACTGCTAGGATAATGAGGTTCAGCATGTAACAGTTTCTGTTTTTCAACAATAAAACTAACAAATTCAGTTTCTAACTATTGCATCAGAAGCACATGCATGAAGGTGCATTAACTGTACATGTCTTATCTCTGGATGACGGTAACACAGGAACACAGATGAATACAGAATATGAATTTAACATAGTTGAAAGCATTCGGTACACAGCCTTATCGTCCTCTGTAATAAAACAGCAAGATATAAACATGACTCATTATACAATATTGACAAACTAAATTACCTCCAGATCTGCACAGCCATTGACTCGACCTAATCTGGGCTTTCTGACTTGTTTACCTGTGGTGCAGAGGGACTGTTTATTCACAGGAGGCTGTGTGGTGAGCTGAAATCAGTCATCTAATAGAAAGCTGCATGTGTTTATTGGTCTGAGAAGTGGCTTCACTAAGAGCACCTGAGCTTTTCCTCTCAGCAGTGGGCGATACCACAGATTTCACAGATACCAAACAACACAAGGCTTGTATTTCAATACCACGCCAATAGTGGCATGTTGAAATCTTCTTGTGCTCATGCAAAAGGGAAGCTATTGTGTTTTCTACAGTTGTAGAATCGATCAGGTGTTTGAAAGCCTCTGCACTAATATCAAGTAAATTGCCTATTATACTGGTTAATGGAGTGAAATAACAATGCATCAATATATCACACAATATCAATAACCTATAATAACAGTAGATGACTCACTCCGCCTCTGACTGTGTTTGTTAGTGTACGAGAATCAGAGGTAGAAGGCAGACTGCAAAGATCATCCTATTTCTCACAATTATTTTCTGCAGTTAGGCAATACGGCACAACTATATTATCATGGGGCTGTTCACATCTTGCATAAATGTGTGTCGTGTCTGGATTGTATCTGGATATGCAGTCCCATTTCCAAAAAAAAGTTGGAATGCTGTATACAGTGCTATGCAAATCATGTAAACCACATTTTTAAAGGAAAAGACAACATATCAGATGTTGAAACAGGCATTTTTATTGTTTTTAAAAATAAAAAAAAAGCCTATTTTGAATTTGATGCCAACAACATGCTTCAAAAAAGTTGGGAAAAGAGCATCTTTATCAGTGCTTTATCACCTCTTCTTTTAACAACACTGTAAGCGTTTGGAAACTGAGGAGACCAATTGCTATAGTTTGAAAGTGATTTGTTTTCCCATTCTTTTTTGAGGATTTCAGCTGCTCAACAGTTTGGGGTCTCCTTTGTCATATGTTTTATTTCATAATGTGCCAAATGTTTTTAGTGTTGACAGGTCTAGACTGCAGACAGGTCAGTTTAGCACCCAGATTCTTCTTTTGCTGTTGTAATATTTGCAGAATGTGGTTTGACATTGTCTTGCTGAAATAATAAAGGCCTTCTCTGAAAAAGAAGCCGTCTGGATGGCAGCATGTCAAAACATGTATATACTGCTCAGCATTATTGGTGCCTTCACAGATGTGCATGTTACCCATGCCATGTGCACTAATGCCCCCTTATACCATCATGCATACTAGTTTTTAAACTGTGCAAAGATAACCCGCTGAGTGGTCTAGCCTGGAGCACACAGTGTCCATGATTTCCAAAAAAATTGGACTGAAAGTGTTTATTTATCAGACCACAAAACACTTTTCCACTTGCCCTTGGGCCATTTTAAATGAGCTTGGGCCCAGAGAAGGTGGCAGCATTTCTGGATCCTGTTTATGCGCAATTTCTACTTTGCATTTTAACTTGCATTTGTGGATGCAGCGACAAACTATGTTCACATAAAGTGGTCTTCAGAAGTGTCCCTGAGCCCATGCAGTAATTTCCTCTACAGAATCAAGTCTGTTTTTAATCCAGTACTGCCTGAGGGGCCAAAGATCACAGCCAGCGAATACTTGTTTTCAAAATTGACATATAATTTTTCAAAAAACAATACAATTTTTCAGTTTCAACATCTGATATGTTGTCTTTGTACTATTTTAAATGAAATATAAGTGTCACGTTCTGAACGGGTGGGGAGGCAAGATGCCTGGGGCAAGGGTTAAGGTAGAGAGCAGATTTATTCTTTACACACAACTTATATGGCTTTTCAGCCTGTCACATTGTCTTGCGGTCCTCCGTTTGGTTCCCTCTCGCACCTTGCCCTCTCCTTCTCTCTCGAAGCTCTGCTGCCTACTGAAGGGAGAGATGACCATAAGTAGGCTGGCACAAACAAGGCACAGGTGAGCCATCATCAGCTACTTAACCCGCTGGTTCAACCGGACCGGCCACGCCCCCTTCTCCACAATAGTGTTTAAATCACTTGCACATCATTGCATTTTGTTTTTGTTTACATTTTGCACAGCGTCCCAACTTTTTTGGAAATGCAGTTGTACTTTGGTTGGCTTTTATGTAGACTTTTTCATGTGACCAGTACTTCAGTACAAACATCATCCCTGCTTCACTTCCACTTACTTTTAGCCCCATTATAGTACTATTCAACAAGCCTGGCTTGGATGCTTTTACCTCAGTGTGTAGTAAGTCACCACTTGGCGGACTCATGTCCGCTTACATACTTGTAAGCAAATCAAGAAAAAACATTTCATTTACACTTGTATCAAATGATTATTAAAAGATTTATCTCCAGCTACCTCTAAAGTGATCCAATCATAACCTGATCACAATATGTCCTAGATGCAGTCAAGTATAATCCAACCATGATTTTATCACCGAAACAACATGATGCGAGGTGTCAACAGCATTTGAAGACATTTTCACTTCAACAATATGTATCACAATATTCCATGTCTCTGAGGTTTGATACGTTGGAATAGACAGACTGCAGAAATGAGTGGGACAATTTTGGGTCTTTTCTAAACAGTTCAGATGACGCACATTCTCTGAGTCATCACAAGTTAAGCTTTTTTTTTTATCAAAATCATTTGGGAAAGCACTTGTGAATAACAGAGGGGAGAGAGAGAGAGAGAGAGAGAGAGAGAGGGAGAGAGATATTCATTTTTGGAATTTTGGCATTACAACCCTTTTTTTGTCCTCAATCCTACTGAGGTTTCAGCAGTTGAGTGGTGTTGATTAAAACACTAAACTTAGAAGAACAGAGTATATTTACACCTTAATAATTCCACATGCATCAAATGAGGGGCTATATTTGTAACCCTCAAAGTTGCTTGTAGTTCCAAGTAACTCCAAGTCTCTCCTTCAGAGGGGTGGAAAAATATAGTCGGGTTACAAGATTGAGGTAGAACTTCTCTTTTATTTCCCACCGAATGGCTATGGACAGTACAATTAGCAACAGCACTACTAACACACCTTCTCTCTCTCTCTCTGTGTCTCCCTGGGGTGTCCCCGTGTCCGTGTGTGAGTGTGTGTCCCTCTTAATTGGTCCCCCCCCTCTCAGTAAGTCAGTACATAGGGATTAAATATCAGAGTTGTAATATTAACTACTTAACAATTGTTTTTAACAGATTCACGAGAATATGCATCATCTCACATTTTTAACTGTACATATTTTAAACTATACATTTTAAACTATACAATGAACAATGAATAATAATAATGAATGAAAACGATAAACAACTTCTTGCCCTCTTCTATGCACAGAGACACGTAACTGCACAAGTGAAACTGAACGTATTTTCCTTTTAACTGAGTGGTCAGCTCACAGTGAATATGTAAACATTACTGATACCTTTAGCCAATCAGCCAATGTGACATCTGGGTTTTTGGAACTTTGAATTGGATGGAAGCAAGTGATTATTCAAGTGAATTGGCTTTTTCATCAGGTAAATTCAAATTAAATATCAATATTTTCATGTGAAGATCGATTCTCAAATGGAATCAGAACCAGAATCGGAAGCACTGATTCATCACAACTGCTCTTCATATACTTATCAGAGCAGCCACTGTTAGTGAGGCATGAGCATTCTACTCTGAAGCATGTAGTGTAAAACAGCTTTACAAGCTCAAAACCACAAACTAGTCTAGTACATGATTTGCCTCTCTGGAGACTCACAAGGCAAGCAGACATTTTTCAGTGTCTGCTCTCTGATGTGAAAGGAAAAGAAATCCCAATACATGGACAAAAACTCCCAATACAAGTAAATATGAGCGAGCAAAACATGTGAAGGTCAGCAGAGTGTAAATCACTGGAGCAAAGTGCTGTCTGAGGAACACAGCAGAAAAGGTCTGAAACCTTGTGGCTGACAGGGCTGTATTTTCTCTGCTCAACAGCTCAATCAGTGTAATAACAGTCTGTTCACTGCTCATACACCCGGCACAAAGCACTACTGCGCTACATCTTCAGTGCGTTTAGTAATACACCCCAAACCCCCACAACACTCGCGCTGCATTCTGAAAGCACCTGAACTATTGCCTCCACATACTGCCCTCTTAGAAACCTGAAGCTGTCATCGTTCTGTTATACAAGACAAGACACATAAGTGTGTAATTATATGTAACATGTTATTGCACAGTTAATTAAACAATCATTTGCAATACTGTGCAAAAGACAGAGACCACCTTCTCTTGTCATGAATTTCCAGTGAACACAGCCATTAAGTACAAGTTATTCATTTTTCAGTGTAAGAAGCATCCAAAACTCAGTATAACAAATCTAGCGGCGTTTAATTTGCCCACTCTATATCTTTGTGCATTCTACTGCCACTTCAACTCTTCCATTTCAAAGGAAACTCATCCATTTCAAAGGAAAAAAACAGCTTCCAAAACTGTTAACAATGAGACAATGTGACCCCTAACAACCGTGCAAAGCCTAGTAGACCACCAAAACTGTCCCCATCAGATAAACAGCACCTTCATCTTTGAGAGCGAGAAAATCAAGCTGCTTCATATCTGAAAACATCCACAGGTATTTTTGTCCAACCTGCCACTGTGAGAAGACGACTCAGCTCTATGGGTCTGAAAGGATGTGTAGCTGTTCAAGAAGAACCTCACAGAGAAAAAGAAATGGACAAAAAAGAAGCACATTTGCACAAGAACGCTGGAACTGGGTTGAGATGTGGAGCAGAGTTTTGAGTACTGATGAGTCTCAACATGTAATCGGGATTATTTGGATTGTGAGAAGCAGAAAATGCAAAAGACGTCCTAGACTGAACTGTGTGGAAAACAAATTTCCTGAAAAGAATGGAAAAGCGGACACACTGAGGCTTATGTACAGTTTTCTGTTTAAGGTACAGTGGGGTCCCAAAGTCTGAGAGCATTAGTGAAAATGCTTTACTTTCTAATGTAATGGAAAGATTTTGATTACAAATTCTATTATCAGCATAACAATTTCAATGTAAAGTCAAATCTTTGAAAAATTTACACAAATTTTTGAAATTCTTAGTGTAATGTGCAGGTAAAAACAGAAAATGAGTCTTTACTAGTTAGAACACAATCAATACTCATGGTCATGAAACATGCATGGGTCAAATCCAGCTAGCCAGATACAAAGAAGAACAAACACAATAAAGACAGGAACAGGTAAACACAATGGAAAAGGCCAGAAACATAGTCAGAAACACAGGAAATCAACATAAATAACTAACAAAATAACTACCTTAATAAATAAATAATAATAAATAAATAATAATAATAAATAATGACCACTAAGAGGGCTCTGGGACTTCAAGGAGTTCTCCAAGGAGTCATTTCTTGAGGGATGTGTGACTCTTAGTATTTAACATGTTGCCTCTTTGCTTTAATGACAGCTTGCACTCAAACTTTTACTAAAAATTTTATTAAAATTTTGCACAAAGGCCTAAACACGGTCAGTGTCACAAATTTGCTTAACTATGCTAAGTGACCTAGAAAATGGTGCAGAGTCTTGAATATAACCTCTATATTTTTTCCTCAACTTTTTTCCTTTTCAGAACTTTTCTTTGTTTCTATTTTTTTATTTTTTATTCTAAAATGTTCAAATGAAAAAAAAAACCCCAGATTTTCAACATGGTCTCAGATTCTTGGACTCCAATGTATGTTTTTTCCAGCAGACTATGAGAAGCGCAGCAGCCTCTCTTCTTATCAGCCTTAAATGAATGCTGTCTATCCTCCAGGAACACCAGTTCTACTTCTGAACAAACCTCTCCTTCCTCCTTTTTTGTTTTCATAGCATGGTTATTCCGATAGTAGGGCTGTATGGTTATATTTCTTGCACCCTGCTCCCACAGAGATGCCATACACAGATATTATCCCACAACCTGCAGCAGTGAGGAATGTTTTCAGATGTTAACAAAGGGGCTTAAATGTCTATAGTGGAGCTATTTTTGAACAAATGTGTAATATTTAGCACATAAAAAGTGAATGTGTCTATTGATTTGTTAAATCTATTTTCTGCCAATTATCACAAGCAGCATTCATCAAAGGCTGTGTAGAAAATGCATTTCCCTGACCACAAAGTATCAAGCCGTGCTGCTTCTCAGTTAAAACCACGTTGAAGACCTAAAAAATGCACGTACATTAGAGCTGTGTAAGACACTGTAAGATGGAATTTAAGGCATTATAAAACGGTTATTTCACATAAGTAGTCCAAAAAATTTACAATTTACATATGTCTACATTTTTTTAAAGTGTATAATATTTTGCCCATATAAAAATGATGCATCATTTTGAAGTACCTGGTAGACAAATGATCATAATATAAATAATAACTAAATCCTTAGGTAGATTAAAGAAAACCTTGCATCAAAAGTCAATATTAAGCTAGGGCTGGTAACTTCTTATAGTTCTATCAAGGAAAAATGTTCAATAAATTTTTCATATAATACGCCATTCTCAAACATTCTAGCGAAAGCCCTGGTGGCATTTTCTACTGCAAGGAAAGTGACATTATTCTGCTGTCGTCTGGAGAGGACGCACTTCCGAGTTTAACATGATTAGAGAGGGAGGGGGCGACGAGTATAAAAAAAAGGGTTGCCAAATATACTTTAGCAATGGATGAAATGTAGAGTTATAGATTCCCTGTCTGAGTGACTGGAGTTCTTTTCTCCTGTGACCAAGTGCGAGTGACAAGATAAGTGGCGTAACTGTACTGGCTTTGAGTGAACTCCCCTCTTTCCGTACATCCTTACCAGCTTTAGCAGCGTTAAATCACGTCTGCTCCTCACAACTAAAGCGCTCGGTCATATTTTAGTGTTAATGCATTCCTGAGCAACAGTAGTGAAAGAAAGAAGTGAGTTCATGCAAAGTTACAGCCCTGATTCAAATGAAAGTAAACTGAAGAAGCTGTGAGGTATTGGAAAGCGGGAGAGTGCCATCTTTCCAGGCTAGCTGTTTTTAGCAGCTGGCTAACTTGAAGCAGCGCTCCGTTACTCACACAACACAGCGAATTGATGATACTGTAGATCAAAGAAGACACAAAAGCACACCTAAAAAGAGGAATCTGTTTGTCTGGTGTTGATATATCGCAGTTCACCCCACAAATTATTATGGAGATATCAAGTTGTGTGCTAGCTGGTGTTTGAATATATGGATGCGGTAGGAGTGATGGTAGTAAGGTGGTGCAATTTATAACTTTAACGATTTATAACTGTAACTATCACAAAAACTGCGGCTTAGCTTTTCCAGCTGATAAAAACAGCTAACCAGAAATTTCTCCCAGTATCCCGTGACAGATTTGTGAAATGTTCCACTGTTTGGTGAGTGTTTGTCGTGTTCTGACCTTAAAGGATAGTTTAAAACAGCAATTAACCATCCAGGAGAGAAAAAAAAATCAGCTTTCAAATGCTAAAGAAATAATGATTTGACATTTATCGCAATATGTGTCAATATCGAACGATTTAAATGTTTTTTACTGTGATAAAATTTTTGCCCATATCTACCAGCTCTATATTAAGCACACTATAAAATGATCATTTAAAAAAAAAGGTCAAAAAACACAATAATATTTATCCTCTACTTCCTCACAAATGTGATACTGACAAAAGTTTGGAATCTGTATTCAACTGAATTTTTCCACTTATTTCAATGGGCTATGACTGAGAAGTAATCCATTTATATTCACACCACGCTTTTGTAATTGCCTGAACTGAAACTTTTAAGGGTTATAGTCTGTCATCTTGTTAGAGTGGCACAATTAGAAATCTATTTAAAAAGTCAAGCTGCTTGTTGCTCACTATATAATTAAGCACTGGGGTGTATGCTCCATATGCAAATTCCATAGCAACCAAACACAGCATTTGTTAGTGTAGGGTAGCACAGAGAATGCAAATATACATGTGCAACCTGAATCGCTATGCAGCCAACACAACACTTTCTCTGCTACCAGTGTCATTTAATACAAAAACACTGCAACAGCAGACACATCTACACATGCTTATAATGCCCGCAATGTAGCACCTGTCAGACAGACAAGCAGCCCTATGGCATAGTAATGAGCGCTCAGTGTGACTGCGCATATATGCCCCCCTCTCTCTAGCGTCCTGCAGGACGCTTGGCTGATACGCACCATTGTTGCTGTTGTCGTCAACCAGGATGATCTCTTTCAGGAGGTGGGAGGGGGTCCTGCGCATGGCCGAGTGAATGGACCTCAGGATAACGGACAAGGCCTCGTTCACAAAGATGAAGATGATGCTGACTTGGGGAAGGTTGGCGTGGTAGGAGATGTTTCTGCACCTGGAGAGGAAAAAAAGAACAGGGTCTGAGCAGCCTCTTCATTCTGGGCCCTTAGAGGTGTAGACTTTAATTAGAAAAACATGATAGCAAGGATATCACCAAAAGCTGCACATCAGCTTAATGAACAATAACAGTTCTCTCAGAATGTGAAATTTACATTTTTACAGTCCTTCCACTGAACAGCATCACATAACAGACATGAGGTCTTCTTAAAGTCTATCTGAATTGACCTATACCCTGTTTACCAAATTTAGCACAATTTATCACACCATATTTAACATTTAACGTAAAAGAAAACATTTCTGAATTCTCATAATCGTCAAAACGTATTCTGACTGTCGATTATGTCACCATGCACCACTGGGCAGGAAAAAGTTTAAGTCTTAGTTCAGCACAGTCTGGGTTTTAGGTCAGCACAGTTGGGGTCTTAGTTCAGGACATTTTTGAGCTTTAGTCCATCACACTTCAGGTCTGTGTCAGTTCTACACAGTTTGGGTTTTAATACAGCACAGCTTGGGTTTTAGTTCAGCACAGCTTGGGTCTTAGTTAAGTACAGTTTAGGTCTGGGTTCATCACAATTTGGGTCTCAGTTCAGCACAGTTTGGATCTTAGTTCAACTCAGTTTGAGTCTTAGTCCAGCACAGCTTGGGTCTTAGTTAAACACAGTTTGGGTCTTACTTCAGCACGGCTCGGGATTTAGTTAAGCACAGTTTGGGTCTTAGGTTCAGCACAATTTGAATCTTGGGTCAGCATAGTTTGGGTATTAGGTCAGCAAAGTTTGGGCCCAAGACCCAAATTGTGCTGGACTAAGGCCTTTCAGGACTGGAACTGATGACTGCTGGCCTAAAGCCAGAGGTAAAATGAGCGGAGCCATTTGCCTGGAATCTCAGACACCCACTAAGAGCACTAGAGAGTGGGCACGTTTTCTGCTCAGAGCAAGCTGAAAGCTTTTTTCCAGCTGTCTCCCAGACTGCCCCTGCTCCAGCTCTCTGCCAGCCTTTCGCCTGATATAAAAAAGAAATCCCAGCTGGTGGGAATTAATATATTTTCATTTGTTTCTCCTACATCTTAAACTCAGAACTGCGCTCTTGCGATTTTTCATTAATGTCACTGGAGATGAATTTAATTTGCTCAACATGGTGGAGATTCCTGCATACAAATCGAGGGGCACAAAGGAAGAGAAAAAGAAGCAGAGAAGTAGCACTAGCACAGCGGTCAGGGTGAAAACCATAGCTGTGAACCAAGTGGCTATGGGTTTGGTTCTAGCTGATAACATGCAGCTATTTCATACTGTTCCCTTGAGCAACATACTTAATCCCAAGTTACTCCAAGGGCACCATCCATGTCACTGGTATCTGTAAGTTAGTTTGAGCAGTAGTGACAGTAGAAAAGAGAGATGGTTTAACATCTTCACATTACATGAATTGAAGCTCAGACCTGGGAGATGCACTTTCTTGGTTCCCACAACTTCAGTTTGTTCTTAGATCAGATGCCTGTAGAGCTGCCACTATCACATATATTAGTATACAAACAATTACTCATTACTTTAATAATTCATCAAATAACAGTTTTTTTAAAAGGCCACATGATAAAGGTTGACTTATCTGAAAAAGAACAAACCTTTCAATCGTAGGTATTCAAAGATTCAAAAATGCCTAACTAGAAAAAAAAGAACGTGGGAAGCCTTTAAAAGATTTCACTAAAAATGCATGAAAGTAAAAAAATACATATACATGGCTATGTCCAGCACACTATTCTATTTCTTGACCAGTAGAAGAATTAAATATGTGTTATCATCAAGCAAACCAAGGTGAAAAAAGCTTACAGTATGAATAGCCTTGGTCAGAGACTGTATCACTCTGTCCTTTAACCAACTTTTACTGCATCATCAATGACACCAGAAAAGCTGTGGCACAAAGCAAAAGCCCATCACAGCACAAAGGTTGAAGTGCTCTATGCCTTTACCATGAAACATCACACATCATTAGGCAGAGAGGGTGCATCATACATAAAAACTTTCACTAACAGCTTTTATGTGCTTGCAGGAAACAGCAAAAAAGCAAGCTGTGCAGAAATATGAGGTTGAGAAATGTGGATATCATTCTGTTCTATAGCAAGAAATAGATGAAACAGGTAAGTGTTGAGAGTTATAGAAACCCAACATTTGAAAATATGAGAAGGCTTCTGATAACTCAGCAGCTAGTTTGGAAGTCCAAAGACTTTTTACCCTCTCAAGATACTAGATCATCTGAGCATTTAATTCCAATCCAGCTCCTGAACTAGGAATTCACTTCCTGCAGTGAATATCAGCCAGAAGGGCAAACTGGGGCTAGTATTGGGCTAAAGTTTGATGTAGAGAGCCCTGCTTTAAATGTGGCTTTTACAGATCCAGTGTTTCTGCCTTTCTGTTTGTATGTGACCAACATCTGTCATTAGAATGAACAGAGTGGCCTGAAAGTACCTGCAAGCAAATCTGACGGTCAGTTTTCCAGAGAGTAGAGCAGGGTCATATATTAGTTATATGTTTATATATTAACCATATTACTAAGTGAGTGTTCGAAGAATCAGTGTGTTTGACAAATCAGTGTTTCATTAATCAGTAAGCGTTTTGTGAATCAGTGAATATTTGATAAATCAGTGTTTGATACATCAGTGAGTTTTTGATGAATCAGTGAGTGTTTGATGAAACACAGATTTTTTAATGAATCTGAATGTTTTATGGATCAGTGAGCGTTCAATTAATCTGTGAATGTTTGGTGAATCAGTGAGCATTTGATGAATCGGTGTTTGATAAAGCAGTGAGTGTTTAATGAACCAGTGAGTGTTTGATGAATCAGTGAGTGATGAATCTGTGAATGTTATATGAATCAGTGAATGTTTGGTGAATCTGTGAATGTTTAATGAATCAGTGAGTGTCCAATGAACATGTGAATGTTTTATGAATCAGTGAATGTCTGATGAATCTGTGAATGTGTAATGAATCAGTGAGCGTTTGATGAATCAGTGTTTGATGAATCAGTGTTTGATGAATCAGTGTTTGATGAATCAGTGAATGCTTGGTGAATCTGAATGTTCAATGAATCAGTGAGTGTCCAATGAACATGTGAATGTTTTATGAATCAGTGAATGTCTGATGAATCTGTGAATGTTTAATGAATCAGTGAGTGTTTGATGAATCAGTGTTTGATGAATCAGTGAGTGATGAATCTGTGAATGATCAGTGAATCTATGAATGTTAAATGAATCAGTGAGTGTTTGATGAATGAGTGATTTTTCAAAGTGAGGAACTATTACCCATCTGGTCTGAGATCAGGAATGGCTCTGTCTAGAGAGAGGCGGTCACTGAGGTATCCATTATAACCGTAATATTGGAACTTCTGCAGGGCCACCCGGCGGCTCTCCGGGCCCAGGTCATGACCCCAGCGGGCGAACAGACGAGAATCAGAGAGTGAGAGGCCCGCTGTGTCCTCCCCATCCTTCAGGGGCATCTCTGTGGAGGAGAGAAAGCAGAGTAGATGCAATTAGCCTATGGGGTTTTGCGTGGGGGGCTGTCACTGACTTTATGTTTCTGAAGAATCTGACAGTGAGCGCACACAGAGGGCAGCTGTCGCCAACTTGTCTCACACTCTTTATGAAGCGTGACAGAATTTTCACACATATTAACCTACTTTTGATTTGTTTTTAATACATCTGACTGTTTTATTTAAAGAAAGACTGCGTCTACATCTACCAACATGTCGCTAAGGAATGTAATGTTTATCTACAATCTGCTTATAGTGGTGACTAGAGAATATAACATATTGCATTCCAAAATATAATACTGATCATAAAAAATAATGAAATGAAAGAAAGTAGAAGTAAATAAATAAAATACAGAATACAATGAAAGGGGGCTAGGAACAGAGGAAAGTAAAGGGAAAAAGAAAGAGCAAAAGAAAACTGGCCAATAAATAAGGCATTAATGCTCAGAAACCCAGTCTCCTAATATAGACTTCATTTTAAGATTAATTTAAGATTCTCCACAGTTTTAAATATTTAATTTTTTAATTCTTAAACTTCTTTTTCTCTATGTAGGTCTTTCACAGAAAACTACTATATAGTTTTTAAAGGACTGTACATTTGCTGTCTTATATTGTTTTGTTTTGCATCCCAAGTTAAATCTTTGACATTGTTTATTATTTATTGTTTTTTTTTATTGCTGCCTCATCTTCGTGTCGGCTGTTGTGTGTTAGCATAGCGCTGTGATTTTCAGGGAGATAATATTACATTTCTCAGTCAATATCTGGCTGTGATCACAGGAACCTCTGCCCTGCCCCCACTTATAAATCTACTGATAACGATTAATAATGGACATGAAACTGATAGAATTTATAAATATTGTCTTTCCATTTTGTAAGCATGAGCTGAAACTCCAGTCTTGGTTTTACTTCATTAAGCCACACGAGTGAGTCATCCTGTGAGCCACAACATGCGGCTACACAGTGAAAACAGCATCACAAACTCTGCTTTCCATTCTTAAAGCTGCAGTGTGTAAGTTTGAGAGTTTTTAAATTAAACAGTCACAAAAAAGGCAAAGACGAAGGAGGATTCATCGAGCAGGAGGCTTTGTTGCTCCCTCTGGTGCAAATGGAAACTCTCCTAGATGTACAGAAAAAATCTAAATTTTTCAGGTTTTGACAAAATTTGACAATGTCTGTTGACCTATAGGCCACTTGGGTCACAGTGTGTGTGTGTGTTCGTGTGCGTGTGTGTGTGTGTGTGTGTGTGTGTGAGTGTGTGTGTGTGTGTGTGTGTGTGAGTCTGTATGTCTGCCTGTCTGCCCTGCCCTGCCCTGAAGGACTGGTGACCTGTCCAAGGTGTTTCCTGCTTTCTGCCCAGTGACCACTGAGATAAGCTCCAGCACTCCACGCAACCCAGGAGGATATCATTGCTGTCGGAAGAAAACCTTGTATCTCCATTTTTGTCTTTTTTTGACATAATTTGACAGTATCTGTCACTCCTTACAATGTTTGTAAATTTTATGATGAATGGCCTAAAAGAAATTACCCAAAATGACATGGGAAAAATTCTGGTTCCATTCACTTACATTGAAAGTAAAGTATGTTTTTCCTTCTCCTGTAAAGTTACTATTTTGGAGATACAAGGTTTTCTTCCGACAGCAGCAATATGCTGCTTAGATAATGTCTGTGTTGCCCTTTACATTGTGCATAAATTTCATGATGAATGGACCAAAAGAAACGACCCAAAATGACTTGGAGAGAGATCTGGTTCTAATGAACTACATTAAAGGTAAAGTATGTTTTTTCCTTCTCTTGTAAAGTTATCATTTTAGAGAGATTTTGTTCTGACAGAAGCGATATGTTAATTTAACATACCTGCAGTATTAAATTATGAAAATGGACTGAATCAACTACCGTAACAGAATTGTCAGTTAATGTTCTCCTCCAAGCACATTCAGCTGTCCAATGCCACTGTGTTAGCAGTAGTTCGAAAACTTTCCGAAAAACAGTTCGGTGGCACTTCATGTGACTCTAAGGAAGCTCATGCTAACCTTCACCCTCTAGCGCTGGCAGCATCGTGTGATTTGAGGAGACCCAGTAAGCAGTTAAACTGTGGAGAAAATTGGGACAAATGGAAAAAAAGAAAATATTGATATTTCAGTATTTTTGCTCTGGTTTATTGATTTTTCAAAATTGCTTATCGTTCCTGCCCTACGCGTCACTGTGTGCCCATCTAGGAGGCAGTTGGTGGTGGGCTTTCTGAACCAAGTGTAGTTCTAACTGCAAAACTACATTAAAAAAAAGGGAACCAAAATGAAGACCTGCTGAAAGAATGTCTGAAAATGTTATATTTGTTCTTGCACAAAACCACTTTTATGCCACTCAAAACATTTGCTTCCCCTTCATTTTATTTAAACAAAACAAACATTCGAGAGGAACCAAGGTCAATGCTGCACGTTCCACAGGATGAGAACATCTTTTTGCAATGGTTATCGTGACACCGTGTGCTCATTTTCATTAAGCGGAGCTGAGCTTAACTGCATCGTGTTGCTCAGAGTCTTGCATTTTCATGGCTCTGTGTATATCACTGCTGTTGGAACAAAACCTCGTACCTCCAAAGCTGTAACTTTACAGGAGAAGGAAAAAACACTCTGTACTTTTAATGTAAGTTAATGGAACCAGACTTTTGCCCAAGTAACTTTGGGCCCTTTCCTTTGGCCCATCATCATGAAATTTACACATAAAGGGCAAAATATGTTAAAATCATCAAAAATGTAGATATGAGATTTTGTTGTGACAGTGATGTGTAGCCCTGGATTTTCACACTACTACTACTAAGGTGAACTGTCTGCTCCTCTGTTTATATCTGTTTCTCAGCCTTTGTTTCATTTCTTTTGTGTCTTTTTTCCATTGGAAATTTAATATAAATTTGCACATATGTCCACTTGCCTCCAGGCCTCGCATATGACATCACCAACACTTCTTGAACTCTGAGTCACTAAGTTAGCTGTACATTTATTTTGTTCTTTTTTGCTGTGGGACCGCAAACCTTTTCATTTGCACTTTCTTTGCACAGCATCACTGAATCATAATTGGCGAAATGGGATGGTAATTTCCACCTCCACCACCATCAACAGCAAACACTGAAGGACGGCAGAGCCAACGCAACTGCAGCCGCAGTCCGCTCGCTTTACTTCACTGCCGAAACAAGCGCTGAAAGGCTGATGCAGGTAATTAAGGGATGCTAATTAACAGCAGAGGTTATTTAATTCTAGCCTGCGCACTGTGCCAGTACTCAGCTCCATCACCTCTGCAGCTATGGAGCTTCAATCTAACACAGCCTCCAGCTGACCACAAAAGACGACAGAAGACTTATAAATAAGCCGTTCAGTCCTGTATGCACATACAGTCCATTCAAGGTAATATACCCTTAATTTCATTTTTCCTCTCATACATGACTGCTTTCTGTTGAAGCTCACATCACACAGCATTATAAAATCCTCAGTAAATTGAAAATGAAAAGCATTCAGAGCTCTTCCTCTGCGACCTTGGCCAGCACTGCAGCAATTCATAACAGAATGTCAGTCAGTAAATAACTGACTGTCAGAAGTAACTTGGGTTCCAAACCTTTCCACACTGTATGACCCCACTGGAGGTTAGAGGTTGAGTGAAAATGTTCTTTCACTCATTTTATATTGTTCAAGTGTTTTGAGGACACCCTAAGTTTCGTGACAATGTCTATGTTGAAGTGCTACACAAACATAATAAAACATAATTAAGTACAGGTTATATTTCAGTGTTAATGGGGACTTTATATTGAACAAACTACTGAAACACTGAACTAAATTTAAATTTAGTTTAGAAAGCCATACTAAACCATTGCATGTTCTTCTGGGCCCAGGTAAGGCTAATATTTTCCTATGAAGGCTTTCTCACTAGGAAACTATTACTCATTTAGTCATTTTTTGAGAAACAGATCAATTTAAGGTTAGTCTTGGGCTCAGACATGGACCACTGAGAAATCACCATTTAGTCCAAAGTTTAGGCCAGGTGTCACCAACCCAAATGTTAAGAAGAGCCATTCTGTCCTTTCAAGAAAAAACAAAACACATTGGGAGCCTCAACATTTTATATCCATTTTATCATCTTGGCTGTAAGTATGTTTCAGTATGTGCTGATGCGCTAGGCTAAAAAGTAAAATATAAACGAGAACACAGACTTACTTTGCTCCGTTTTAAGCTTTAGCTCAGCTATAGCTGCTATAACGCAATATATAACAGCTATAACCACAAAAGAAGAACAGTCTCTCGAAAAATGTCAATGTTGCTTTTTACGAGGTTGAAGTTGCTTCTCAATCATCAGCTTCTTGTTCGAATTTTTCCATTCCACCTTAAATGGAGGCATCAGAATGCAACTGCTGCACCGTTTAAGGTGAAACAGGACAATCTGAACGAGAAGATGGCTTAAGCCATTTTTAGATTTTGACTTGTTTCTCATTGCAGATTAAATGAGTTGGAGTGCTTCTAAATGCAAAGAAGTCAATTCGTCACCAAATTATCAATGTTCGTCTTAAATCTTTCTCTTTGCCTTTTTGTTAGCTCCTAGCTAGGCAAGATGTATCTGTATTGCTATGTGACCAGCAGTCTGCGTGCTGATCTTCAGGTTCAAAGTTGGCAGAATTAGCAGTTATAGGCTATATTAACTCCAGCGTTTAAGACCATGAACTGAACAATGATCAGCAGTGTATGCTGCTGTATTTTACTGCAAAGGAGAATTATTTTATTTTTACCTAAAAAACCGAATACATCTGTGGAGCCACAACAGGGCACTAAAAGAGCCACATGTTACTGACCCCTGGTTTAGGTCACAACCAGTCACACTGCAATAAATGACATCCTGGCAAGTAAAACCAGCTACAACCTAGTCAATATATCGAGTAGTTCTCATTATGAGATTCGTGTAAGAAAATGTTCAAGTTTACTTGCAACTAACTTTAAACAAATTATCTTATTTCATTAGCAGATCATTTTTCTTTCCTTTAAGTCATTTAAGCATTTTAAATCAAGAAAAAAATATCAGCCAATGGAATAAGATGTAGGTTTGAAATATGGGTCAAAACTACACATCTGCCCAATCCTGTTATTTGTGTATTTAGTTCATAAATTATATGCCAATGCGATATAATTCTACTATGATTGTGCAGACCTAAAAATCACAGCATAAAATGACGAGTAAAAAGTGTCAAGAAAATGGTTGAATAATATCAATCAATATTAATAGTCAATAAAAACAATATTAATCATTTCTTCTTTTCTGCAGTGCACTATAACTAGCAGGCTGTTTTTGTACTGTAACAACACAGGACCTCCAACAACATCTGCAATACTGCAACCAACAGGTGCATTTACTGCGTGTCTTTCTGTAAGCTCGGCAGCACTTCTGAGGCCAGAATGTGAGAGTTTAGCTAAATTTCGGACTGAGGCTATTTTACAAGGCTATTTGCTCAGACTCTCTCCTTCACTTCTCTTACAGTAACACCTATTGATCTGGACGACTATGTCAACCACTTAATTGATGCTGTTACACTGTAGAAAGAGAAGGCGGACAAGTTAAGACAAACCAAAGAGGTTGGAGATTAATAGAGGTGAGACAACAATACAGACCTCAGTATCGACCTAGACAGCTTAAACCTGGTAAAGGGGTTTGGTTTTGCCTTCAAAACCAGAGGAGAGAGAGAGAGAGCGCACTGAAAATCTCTGTGTGGGTAGAGGAAAGAAGAAAAAGAGGAAAAAACAGGGTGTTCATTTTGGGCTGCTTTTGCTTGATGTATAACATCATTGTAGAGCAGAATGTAACATGGAGCAATGAGGAGGCGGACGCGCGTGTGGAGATAAGCGAGATTTATTGAGGGCAAATCCATAATCAGGGTCAAGACAGTCCAGGGTCAGAGAGCCAACACAGAGAGAACGAAGAACAGACATGACAAAAAATGAACACAGGATAAACAGACTACGGAGGCCGGAAGAAAGACCAAACAAAACAATTCAAACAATACAAACATATCAAACAGTACAAAGACCAGCAAACACACAGGGGAAAACACAAGGCTTAAATACAACAGGGATAACAACGGTTCACAAGACACAGGTGGAAAACAGGTGGTAACAATCAGGGGCGGAGTCAGAAATCAAGGGGGCCGGACTGGGAAGGAATCAAAACAAAGAAAGCACATGGAATACTGGGAGGGGCCAATCGTGACACAGGATAACCACAAAAATGCTCAAAATGAACACACAAAGTAAGTACTGCTAGCAAAAAGAGCATAATGCTAATAATGTCCTTTTCCAAACCTATAAAACCTACTTCATCTACTCTAATCATCTCATTTTTGAAGGGCCTAGCTAGCCAGGATCATACCAAAGACATCGCTACGGAGAGAATGACAACTATCAGCCAGCCTACTTCACTCTAGTAAAGTAATAAAAGAACAAAGCCCAATTACCATAAGCTGAAAGATAAAGCACATTAAAATTTTAATAAAAAATATAACGGTTTACCTGCCATTTAATTGCATATCATAGAAAACAGCCAACCACAGTGAATTATATGCTAATTTAATCTAATTCCAGGTGTAGAAGTCTAAGAGGACTGCTAAGATAATCTTTAACGTGTCTCAGTTTCAACTTTATTTACTCGCCATTACTGCAGTCTGCAGTAAACACCTGTGCTAGGTAGCTAGGAACTAACAGAACTTGCAAACAAAAGCAGGTGAGCAGATACAATACATGCCCAGTGGCATACAAATATCAGGACCACCACAGAGCAGGCATTATCTGGGTTGTGGATCATTCTCAGCACTGCAGTGACACTGACGTGGTGGTGATGTGTTAGTGTGTGTTGCGCTGGTATGAGTGGATCAGACACAGCACTGCTGCTGAAGTTTTTAAACACTGTCCACTCACTGTCCTCTCTATTAGATACTCCTACCTCATTGGTCCCATATGGTCTAGCGGCCAGGATTCCTGGTTTTCATCCAGGTGGCCTGGGTTCGACTCCTGGTAAGGGTAGATGTTTGAACACAACCTTGATGGGCAGCAGTCTACAGTGCATCCGTCGGGATCAATAAATCTTGGTCCACCTTGTAGGCATAAAGTCAGAGACAGTATCTCATCTGTTGCTGCACAGTTTGTGTTGGTCATCCTCTAGTCTTTCATCAGTGGTCACAGCACACTTTTGGTTGGATATTTTTTTGTTTGTAGACCATTCTCAGTCCAGCAGAGACACTGAGGTGTTTAAAAACCAACACACCAACACCACCACATCATTGTTACTGCAGTGCTGAGAATGATCCACCATCCAAACAGTACCTGCTCTGTGGTGGTCCTGAGGGGGTCCTGACCATTGAAGAATGGGGTAAAAGGGGAATAACAAAGTATGTAGAGAAACTCATGGACTACAGTCTGTAATTGTAGAACTACAAAGTGCTGATCTACATTAAGTGGAGCTGGTAGTTTTGGTAAAGTGGCTGGTCAATGTGTTATATATATATATATTATACACACACACACACACACACACACACACACACACACACACACACACACAGTCCCACTGTGGCTACACCCAAGTCTGATTTTACCTGCACTGAGTAAACTCCAAAGTGGGCTAAAAGCTGTTCCCCCCTGCTGCACAGCATGCAGTGCTCTTTATAAGAAAGACAAATGACACTGAAACTCAACTGCGAATCGTTCACACTAGGTGGCATATTGGACGGATGTTCATGTCAGCACTGATTACTAGAAAACATGCATAGGTGCAACAAGCTCTGTTTAATGAGATAATAACATGTCTTAGAGGAAATAACCAAGCAATTACAATCAAAGCAGACATATTTCTAAGATGCATGGATGCAATTAGTTCTTAATCACTGGCCTTACTAACACATACTGGCTGAGAAGCATAACAAAGTGCTCTTGTAGCACTACAGTAATGAAACAGTGTGACATTTTCCATGTTTATGACATTCATCAGCTCCTAATACTGCAGCATCTGCACACATACACACAATTTTTATGTCATGGTATGTAATTAGTTGGCAGCCTTTCTGTTTTATGGCCCAAACAAGAAGTAGTAAAGTAAATTTCATTAAATGGGCTTTTTAACTTCACCGGATGATTTGCAGTGAAAGTCAAATGTACACAATTTTTCCCTTACTAGTTAGACAGACTTGTAGCTCCAGTGCAAAACCAATGCAAACTTCAGACAGCATACATGTCTTGGCTGATCGGCTACATGGGGTAAATTGTGTAAATTCCATTTTTTTTGGCCAAAATTTGCTTTTACATTCATGAGGATGTTGTTTTATACTATGTACAGCTCTGAGCAAAAGCGAGAGACCACCTTTCATTTCACTGCCAGCCAAAACAGACATTATAATATCTCCTAAAACATGTACTTAAACATGCATTATAAATATGAATTAATTATACGTTATAACTGTTTTGAATGCATTATGATTTTCTAACATACTGAGTTCACAACATGTCAGTGCCAAAGAAGTCAGTCCTAGCCTGCAGAGTATAAATTGAAACAAATTTATTTAATAACAGTGTATTAAGTTTATTCGTTTTTAAAGTTTATGGCACTTCCAATATTTAATTTCTCACCAGGGGTTTTGTTAGAGCTACAGCTTTGGGGCTTAAGTCCCCGAACAAGTTGTTCAGCCTAGAGTTATTGCTATCATTGCAATTTGCTCTCTTACTGGTTCTAACATTAACCACTAGACACCTTCACTTTCTAATCACTACACTACTCTACAGTAATGGTCATTTTTGCTAACATGCTATTGGATATGAAGTGGTAATCTAGTGCCAATACAACAGTGGAGCACACTGACTTTCCCACACTGTGTAAAAACTACTGATGGCTCTATTAGTTTAAACTCTGACCTTCACAGTTTGTACTGTGCTTTACTTTGTATGTTGTAGTCTTCTTCTTCCTTCGACTGCTCCCTTTAGGGGTCGCCACAGCGGATCATCTGCCTCCATCTTGCCCTATCCATTGCCTCCTCTACTTTCACACCAACCATCTCCATGTCCACCTTCACTACATCCATAAACCTTCTCTGAGGTCTACCTCTTCTCCTTCTACCCGGCAGCTCCATCTCCAACATTCTTTGCCCAATATATCCACTATTCCTCCTCAACACATGTCCAAACCATCTCAACCTGGCCTCTCTGGCTTTATCTCCAAACTGCTCTACCTTCACTGTCCCTCTGATCTGCTCATTTCTATTCTTGTCCATCCTTGTCACTCCCAACGAAAATCTCAGCATCTTCATCTCCGCCACCTCCAGCTCAGCCTCCTGTCTTTTAGACAGAGCCACAGTCTCCAAACCATACGTCATAGCAGGACACACTACTGTCTTGTAAACCTTCCCTTTCACTCTTGCTGCTATCCTTCTGTCACACATCAGCCCTGACATCCGTCTCCACCCACTCCATCCTGCCTACACCCTCTTCTTCACCTCTTTTCTACACTGTCCATTACTCTGGATGGTTGACCCAAGATATTTGAAGTCATCCACCTTTACGACCTCTACTCCTTGCATCTTCAACTTTGTATGTTGTAGTGTTTTAGTAAATTCTTCAGTAAATATATCAACTTGAAGCCTCACTCTTAGTACTGGAGGACTTAGTATAGTAGGCCTCACTTTACTTAAATCTGACAAATATAACTTACAAGTTATTATAATGTGTTATGAATACTACTCATAATGCATTGTTAACAAACTAATGTACACTTAGCAAGGCTATAACATGTAATCCATTTTGATAAATGTTTATAATCATGTTTACGAAGCCTTATGAATGCATTATAACACGTTATGAATGTGTTCATAGGTTCTTACAGACATGGTGTCAGTAGAAAGTGTTACCTATATTTCTGAGGGGATCAGATGTAAGATAATCCACCTGAGGAATGAGAGAGTCAAAGTAAAGTAAGCTTAAAAGGAGGTTCCAAAGCAGGAGTTTTTAAAAAATGATCAAAAGATTTAGAGAAAATGAGATCGGAAGAATATTAGAACTGCCTGCATCAAATAAACAGTACTTAAAGCTTTCATCTTTGAGAGAGAGGAGAAAATCAAGCTGCTTCTGATCTGAAAACATCCACAGGTGTATGTCCATCCTTCCACTGTGAGAAGACAATGTGACACTATGGCTCTGAAAGGATGTGTAGTTGTCAAGGTCTTACTGAGAAAAGGAGACGGATATAAAACAAACATTTGCAAGTCAAACAAAGAAGCAAGTCAAACAAAGAAAAAACTGAAAGCAAGAGTCCTGAAAAGAATGGAAGCTGTAATATATGACATACTTTGTACTGAACATTTTGATATTATATTTAGCTGTTGAGGCTCCGGTGTTATTCTCTGTTTTCTGCTTTTTTCCTAACACTGGCTTTACAGGCACAAGATACATAAAAGATTTTTGTCAATCCAATTGAATACATTCTGCTGATAGATTAAGACTGAGGTGTTTATGCTCACTCTACTCAACAATTTGATGAAAAATCTCTTGTTTACATGCTCACTACAGGGTATCCAATCCAAAATTTTGGGCAAGCGTTGAGGGCCACTTAGTGTAGATGTTACTATGACAATGGGCATCACGTGAATCCAGTCAGACTAAGATGAGCAACAGTGAGCAGTGCTTGTGTTTTTAATTGCATCAAAGTTTTGTAATACTCAGGAAAACTTACTTCACGAGTACTTATTAAAGAAGGGCAAGAGGAAGACGTCGTGTCCCACCGTCATCTTTTAAAGCTCAAAGCATAAACTTCGTCTCCTCTGCAGACCAGTTTCTGCTCCCACCATGTTGACCCGTATAAACTTCCACTATGGCGCGACACACATGTGCAGAATGTACTTAAACTCCCTGATTGGGAATGTAATCAGTTACAGGTGTTTACATCGTTATTATTCTTCTATTTAATGGATTATTTACAGGATTAGCCACCTCGTTCAACTGGACAGAAATTGTATTCCCAGTGGCCTAAGTTGGACTAGTCTAGTTTGACTGATGTGAATACATTTACATATTCTAATCCGATTGAATTATTAGTCAGATTATTATAAGGCTGCATGTAAATGTGGCTATTGAAAAATGAATAATGTGTACTTAACAGGTATTTTGACTTGAGATTAATCAAAGCACGGAAATGTAGAGGGAGAAATGTTTTCTGCTCACTGTTCATGACTCACTCCTTGAACAGCTCCTGACAAGTGGCGTAAGGAGAAGAGAGTGACCCTAAAAGATCCCGTCACCATCTCCAGGCGAGAGTGCCACTGGAGTCTCATGTCATGGCAGGCAGCTGGCATCAGTGACCTTGCCTAAAGGCCACTGGCTGCCACTCTGCGCTGCCTCACAGGACCTTATATAACACACAAACACAGTCTGAGGCCAGATACAACAAAAATACATTTTCAGACATCATTTCCATTTGCTCCTGAAATGCTTTTCTTTGGCATGAAAATGAGGCTCAGGAAAATAAGCAAGTGTGCGAATGTGTAAGAGAAAGAAAGATAGAAAGTGCAATGCTTCTGCGCCCTTTGTTTGTATCTGGTAGTGGAGGCGAGTGAAAAAGGCCGACTACACGCTACAAGCCTAATGAGCCTCATAGCCGATCTAATGGTTCCCCATCAGTTGGAATAACGCTATCAGCGGTTGTGCAGAGATGCTGAATAAACAGTCTCCTCAACAGTAGGCTAACCTCAGCTATAGAGCTGTTTTCTACAGCTCTTTATTGAGCCAAAGAACAGATTTAACAGTTACTACAGATTAAACCTCGCTGCCAGAGTTTGTATTGATGTTACTCTCCTTCCCGGCATTTTATCTCCTCCAAGGCTTACATCATTGCCTGAATGATGTAAGACTCATTTGGAAAGCACAAGTTCATTAGCTCCTTTGTTATCCCCGTAACTGAAGCTGGGCATGGATGAGAGAATGAGAGGTAACAGGATGCGGCACTGAATTAAATGAACTCTGCAGCGTACCGCCCTGAAGCCCTGATAGAGTCATACTGCACTAAGCACAAGTTTTAACACTCATATTGCACAAGGCAGACATTGAGTTGCCAGTTTATTAGACACACAAACCTTGTACCTACACTTATTGGCCATTTTATCAGAAACACCTACCCTATAGGTGCACTTTGTAGGTTTACAGGTACAGGTTGTATTTTGGTGGTTAATATGCACAATGTGAGTCAAGTGCATCTCTGCGTAAATTCTGATGATCATTCTGTAACTGCTTTCCAAAAGCCTAGGCTGCAGCCAAGGTAGTGAGGGTCCTCAGTAGGACTGTCCTATGAAGACTTCTCCTTAGTAACCTATTGGTCACTCAAATGGAACAGTCCTAACGTGTTACAGGACGGTGGGGAGGCAGACCCAAGTGCAGCACTGAAACCCAGCAAAACGGCTAAGGAGGTGTATGGGGACAATGGTGCAGGTGCCTTACGCAGTAAAAAATGGGGTAACCCCAAGCCGGGTTCGAATTGCCGCTGTACAGCTCGGTGGTCTGTGACATTACCGCTGCGCCACAGGGACACACAGGTGGCTCAATCGAAGCCCTTCAAGGAAGGGAGAAAAAAAAGGCGGGAATGAACGACAAACAAACGAAATGCCACGGTGCAGGCTGCACCCTTACACAACGAGGCTGCGTGGTGACGTGACGAGAAAGGTTCTACCTCTTGAATTTGCAGTGCGAACAGTGCATAGAGAGCTTCATGGAATGGGTTTCCATGGCCGAGCAGCTGCATCCAAGCTTTACGTCGTCACTAGATTCTAGAGCTGTGGAGATATGTTCTCTGGAATGACGAATCACGGTTCTCCATCTGGCAATCCGATGGAGGAGTCTGGGTTTGGCAGTGTGACTGCATTGTGCCAAGTGTAAAGTTTGGTGGAGGGGGGATTATGATGTGGTGTTTTTCAGGAGTTAAGCTCGGCCCTTTAGTTCTAGTGAAAGGAACTCTTAATGCTTCAGCAGACCAAGAGATTTTGGACAATTTCATGCTGTGAAAAATTTGGGGATGGCCCTTTCCTGTTCCAACATGACTATATAAGTTCCATAAAGACATGGATGAGTGAGTTTCGTGTAGAAGAACCTGACTCATCTGCACAGAGTCATGACCTCAACCCAATAAAACAATTTTGAGATGAATTACAACATGAGTGTTTGACCTCACAAATGCGCTTCTGGAAAAATGGTCAAAAATACAATTAATACAAGCTCTGCTCCAATGGCTTTGTTTTCTGTCATTTTTACAATGCTGTTTTTTCCCCTTTGCATGATTTGTGTGTAGAGAACTGTGGGTAACCAAAGGCCTAGAAGGATACATAAGTTGCATCCTTGAAATCACTCAGAACACAAGCTGCATTTCTAGGCTGTATATGAAGGGTCATTTGCTTTTTCCTTTACCTTTTTGCCCAGTAATTTTGTAACAGCCTGTTACACTGAAGTGGGCAAGGGAGCAAGTACAGTAATACCATATGCACTAAAAATGAATCTTTTTCAAGAAAAAGGATGCAAGAAAGTGCATTTCAGTAAACACTATGGACCAGATGTCTGAAAAGTAATGTCAAGTTCAATATAGCGGCCAATATATCATTCACATATCTATTGTTTTAATCTATGAAATTAAAAACAGGGAACAGTTACAGTTACATGTATTTTGACCATGGTAACTGTTGTACTGCGAAGGCCGACTGATACATTTAAGTAATAAATAAATAACTTTGTAAGCCATGTCAGAAAATCATACAGTAGCCTATCAGATCATACAGTAGCCTATGTTCCACAGTTTACTAAAGCTATAGTAAACTGTGGAACACTGAATAAAGAAAATGGTCAACATGCACGGGAATAAATCACAATAGTCCTATAAAAGATTTATACTTCTTGCTTCCCCCATGTGTCACTTTATAGAAATAAAGTCATTAAGTAAGCAGGGTCTCAAAGGTTACTAAGTCTAGCAGCTCAGGCAGGGATGAGGCAGGGATACGTTTACCATAAAAGACTCAGTGGTCGTATGAGCTCATAATTCACATTCTTATTAAATAATAAGAAAAGGAGCTCCGCTGGTTAAATGTGCTCCGGAAGACAAAAAAAAAAGATCTAGAGGATACAGAAAAAAAGACCCATGGCTATAGTCCAACAGGCTAACTAAATGCAACCCTGGGCTAGCTCCACTCGGCTGCTATCATTAAATGCCATGTGTCATACATTGATGGCTAAAGAAGTAATGCAGTTTTAAAAAATGATGCACTATTTGCAGATTGCATGGTGTTCTATATTCATGTATACTGTCTGCTTACAAAAAATCAAGATACCTATGCACCTGATAGTATGACTGAAGTCCTGTATAACCCACCCCATTGTGTATAGTTCTGCTTCACCTGCACAGCAGGCTGGCTTTTGTGGACAAAGAGATGCCAATCAGGTGTGCTCATTAAAAAATTAGGCCATGCCCACACAGATACTGTAGATCTGATCAGACCTTCCAGCTGGTTTTTGAGCAGTGTTTTATTACATTTATGTTTTATTTTTTCATTCAACCTTGGATGCTTAATAAAACCTTCATAAGTTTTACATCATGCAAGTGTTTTGAATATTTTACTGCATGCTCTCTGGGCCTTTAATTGGACACTACAAGCCCTAAAGCACACTCCACTGTGTGTGGCCCTGAAGGCAAGCTGAAGTGCACAAGCCTCTGCTACATCTCTCATCTATCAGCACTTATTTACAAAGAGCCTCCTGCTCATCCGTTCCTGATATTCAGCCTACATTAGACCAGGACTCGCATCACCTATTTTCAGCTCTCTCTTCCGCAGTGAGCACAGAAAGCTGTTTGTTCAGGAGGTCACTGCTGTTTGGCTGGCGTCTGCCGGTCCACTGCCGTCTTGTTGGCTCTCAGCATGCCAGGGCAAATGTTTGGAGTGAAGGCTGCCATCAGCCAGCTTATTGTACGCGCTGCGGAGTTCACGCAGAGTTAAGCGTTATATTTACTCTTTTGTCCAAATATGTCTCTCTCCCTCCTCTCTCTCTCTGCTTCTCGCTGTCTCTCCCTCTCTGCTTCTTGCTATTTCTCTCTTCTCCTCAGCTGTAGATCACCTCTCAATGTGGAAACACAGCCATCGATATGCATCATGTCAGAAGATTAGCCTGAAGGGCAGTCGAGAGCTGCCAGAATAGCCCCTCGTCACTGCCCAGCACGACCAGCTGCCCACACAAACGCTGCCCACACGCAGGCCCACAATGCAGCTGGGTACAGAGACTGGCCTCCTGTACCTCTAACAGATGGAACGAATGTAAAATGATGTGAGATCGAGATTCAAACTGTACATTCAGCTGCTGATATTAAAGCCAGGCAAAAATCCAACTTCTGGGCACATTATTCCGTCGATCTTTTCATGTTATTTTTTTGTTGAGAAACATTTTGCTATTCATTTTCCTGGTAAATGATCAAACTGATGCCTTCTCATTAGGACATTAGAACCATGAGATCTCATGAGATTTGCTGTTTGTGTGATTCACACCAGGCCCCTCACAGCAAGAAGGGCCTGGGTTCGATTCCCCGGGAGGGTGACCAGGGTTCTTTCTGTGTGGAGTTTGCATGTTGTCCCTGTGTCTGTGTGGGTTTCCTCCCACAGGCCAAAGACATGCTGTCAGGCTAATTGGGCATGTTAAATTGCCTCTAGGTGTGAGTGACTGTATATGTCTGTCTGCCCTGCAATGGGACTGATGACCTGTCCAGGGTGTACCCTGCCTTCCACCCAATGACTGCTGGGATAGGCTCCAGCTCCCCCCATGACCCAGAAGGAGAAGCAGCTTAGAAGGTGTGTGTGATTTCGCTGTTATTGCAAACAAAAAGCTCATATCTCCAAAATGGTAACTTTATAGGAGAAGTAAAAAACATGCTTTACTTTTAATGTAAGTAAGAAAACAAGACTTTTTTCCAAGCCGTTTTCAGCCATTTCTTTTACATACACACATGAATACAGTCGAAATTGCAAACTTGAATCTGTTGATAAAACATATAAATCTGATTTCAACATTAATTGATTAGATATTGAATTATAATTCAGCTATGTAATTATTTACATGTAAACAGTACAGCAAAACAGCTGTAATGAATTCACACTTTCTCCGACTCAGCTCTGTCTCTCTGTTACATAATCGCCTTGGGGAATATCAGCTCTTTTTTCTCCATTTATTTTCTAATGAAAAGGTTTTACAGTAGGTTTAAAACACACCAGCACAAACAGCAGGTCTGTTCATTATGACAAAATGACAATCACAAGTTTTTACTGCAGTATCAGAGAAGAGTCTCTGCCACACACAGTTACTACAGCACAGGGGCTGCTCTGCAACTACTACACCAAGAAGATCATCAAATTTTAGTAAGTTATTGTTAAATATACAGCTGTAACCACAGTTTGAGGAAGTTGTAAAAAAGCCCTGGTCAAATTACAGGTTTTTCTTAGTTTGAATATTGAATATTTTTATTTACAACATTTAGCAGATGCTCTTATCCAGAGTAACTTACACGAAATGCTTTGTCTATCTAGAAAAACCATCTTTGCTAGTTACCAATAGTTTAGAGAGAAAGCCAGTCCTGAGCTCAGATACTGCTACAAACAAAAAGTCACTGGTGATAAACAGAGAAAAAGGAACAGTGTTGAACAGAGAGCAGTGCAATACAATACAATACAGTACAATACATAAGTGCTGTACAATACATTACAATCAATACTTAATTCAGTGTTCATTTAAGTGCTGTATATGAATAGGAAGTTAATACATCGTTTTATGTACATTTTGGTGCTCAATTTCTATTTCTTTGCTGGGTTTAACATATTGGAAAAATATAAAACAGCAATACAAATCTAGACTAGGATGAGTATAACACAGATGTGCTTGAGTCCACAGTTTCAGGCCTAAAACTTTTAGAACTTAATTAGCAAGGAAAACAAAATTTCCCTTTTAGGGATTAATGTTTAATTTCCAAACATCAAACAAACCTCATTATTGGACTGAACCCAAATTGGCAGTTTTCAGAGCAAGCTTGTTAAAGTGATAAGATTCAGCCTGAGCTAACAGAGTGAGAAAAGAGAGAGGACCATAAACTACTCGTTAAAACACTCGCTTTAGATCAGCGACATCATCCAGAAAATGGGATAAAACTGAAATAAAGTCTTCACTGTGGCAATTTAAAAGGTTTATAGTAATATTTTCCTTGTGTTTATTCATTTTAATATGCTGGGTAATCCCTAAAAACTACCAGCACAATATTTTCTTATTGAAAAACGGGTTATTTCACGGGGAGAACATGCAAACGCCACACATAGAGGACCCCGGTCACCCAGCCGGGGAATCGAATCTCCTCGCTGTGAGGCGACAGCGCTACCCACCGTGCCACTGTGCCGCCTGTAGGAAACCATGAAGTCTTATATTTTCATAATTTTACAGCTCAACAGAACCAACTTCAGCTATATGGAAACCCACAGCAGAGACAGTGGTGAATTTACTATAATACTATAATACTATAATTTATTCTTATTAATCTCCTTAAAGGGGAACTCCACCACTTTTTCCAAAAAAATTCTACACAATTAAAGGGTTAAGATGTAAGCAAAGTCATTCAAAGTAGTTTAGTGTGAAATGCTTCATTCTAGAGTCAGAATTGTTGACAGTGGTGGTGAACCAGACATCCACCTCTAAAAACATCTCTCACAGAAAGTTATTACATGAAATGGTTATGAATACGCTGTCTGCTGTCAGAGACTTTTTGACAGTTTCAAAACAAAGTTTTGACTTAATATGTATTTAAATCCATTCATTTTTATCCATCCGTGGCAGAGGGATACATGCAGGGACAGGTAAAGCAAAATGGTCCCGCCAAAACACTTTTCCACTACTTTACCATCATCATCACTGCATATAAAAACTCAGATGACACATCTAGGTTTCATAGTACATAAAATGGCTATATTGTTGTTTATTTGTTGACCCCACGTTCCTATCAACTCTGAATGACTGTGTTTACACCTCAACCACTGAATTATTCAGAAATTTTGAAGCACTGGTGGAATTCCCCTGTCATAATCTACTGTTTTAACAGTAAAGGACAATAAAATATTGCATGTACATATTACCTAACTTTTACGTAGCAAGATGACAGTTTTCTTTCTGAACATTGTCAGTGAAGGCGGCTATCGGAGCGTCATCAACGGCTTCTTTGTCAAATGCTGATATCTAGTTAAATTGCTGAGGCCTAAACTGAAGTACAGCAAAGCGGTCATGCATGTCCAGCTTTAGAATGTCAGATGCTGTCAGACCAAATCCTCTAATCAGTGACTTTTCCCCTTTATTCGGTCAAGGCCTCATTGTGCTGCTCTGAAACTACACTTACAGCAAAATATTCCAATCCAATGACCTTCTCCTGCACAACTAACAAGCACGAACGGAAAGCACAGACGCACCCGAGCATATCTGGACTTATTGTAGGGGTTTAATTGCTGTTTCGGATGCTTTTGTTTTCACTTTTGTGGCGCGCGTCAGAAGCTGCTGGAGTGTTCTTTACACAGCCGCAGCAGAGCACATTTAATTGTTGCCTTGTTAAGCTAAGAGGCGGAGAACAATGCGAACCGGAATACCTCATCGCTCTCCACACCGAGCCCTGAGAACTGAAAAGAATTTTATTAGCAAGTCATTACACTTAAAACAACAGAGGAGCTGTGGACGGCAACGGTGCTGCAGGTCACATGACGCTCCACGCTTGCAAATAACACTAAAAGTTGTCCAGAGGAAAGTTTACAGTACTGCTTTCTCAGCAGTACAGTCTACACATCATGAATCTGTTCTGAAAGAAATTCACTACGGAGGGTAATCACTCCCCTGGCATAGCTGCAAATGGCTCTGTGTGGGAGAGGCCTAGACAGCCCGCTTCTAACTCTACTGTCTGAAAAACGAACCAGTGTTCGCCACGCAGAGGCAGCTGTGAAGCATGAATGCATAATATTCAATAACTGATTGGCGATGTGGGCAGGACGATGAATAGCTGAGGGGCGAAAAACGGCTCTGCGGGAACAATGACAAGTTGGAGGTCACAGCAGAATGTGCACATTTACAGCCACACATGAAAAAGAAATCGACCGTTTAAATAGGCAGAATTTTCACCTGGGAGGGAAAGAAAGAACAGTCTAAAACATTAAACTGCAAAAGAAAGGCTTGATAAGCACTCTCTGTTCTCATCCCTCTGTCTCAGGTTTTTTTGATTATTTGATATGTTTTAAAGCAAATGTGGGCAAAAAATTATTATTATTATTATTTACTCTCTCAAAAGGTGCCACAAAGGGTTCAAATGCAATTAAAAATTGTTTGTAAACGAGATGTATAAGCGTGAAGAACCTACCAGTTTAAGGGTTCTTCTTAGAACATATACATCTCTCACACACATTTCATTTACAGCAATGATTCTCAAAAGAACCACACACTGAAAGGTTCTTTCAGGAACCTACAACGGTTCTTCTATGGCATCCCACTGAGAACTCTTCTGGCAGCTTTATCATAAAGAGTGACTTAGTAGTGGGAGTATTAATATTTAGTTTATAAAAATGTAGCCTTAAACTAAATTTGGTCAGCAAAGGTTTTTTTTGTATATAACAGATCTTATAAAATAAAATAAATCACATGTGTGGAAGTGCTTTAATGATCAAACAATAAGACCAACGCTCAGTCAGAATTTGTGATGAGGTAGGTGTAGCATGGAGGAACAACAAATCTGATACATCATCTCAAAAGTGTAAATCTAGTGATTCTTATCTCAATACTGCCTCCAGCTCTGCTTCGGAACTGCTTCAGGTGGGAAAAATTAGCTCTTTCCCTTTCCCTTTACCTCATTAATCAGTTTTATAATATGTTTAAAACTCAATTAACAGATCTGTTAATCGTAAAAAAAATCACAATTGTAATTGTAACAGTAAAATTAAGAAATAAATAAAAACGGTTTTGCTGTTGTATCTGAAGACAATCTCCTCCACACACTGTTAGTACAGCACAGGAGCTGCTCTGCAACTACCACACCAAGTAGATGAATTATTATTTCAAATATACAGTTGCGTACAAACGTTTCAGCACCCATGGTCAAATTACATGTTTTATTGGCTTTCAAAGTGAAAATAACAATTCTATGGGGAACAAACTTAAATATGGCATTTATCTGCTAATTTTAACATACAATTTTTTGTATTTGCTGGGTTTAACATACTGGGAAAAAAAAATAAAGCATTAAACATGTCATAACTTTTGCACAGCCTGGTATGTTAAATACCGTGTACAGAAGTGTGTTCTCTGTACAGGATGTGTTAAGTGGGAGTGTGATTTACTGATTGACGATGCCGGTTTCTCGTTTTTCTGTTTTTATATAATTTGTGTTTCTACATAAGTGCTTCTAAAAACTTCTTAGCTGTTTTATCATTCTTCTAAAACTTTGATGTCTTGATTAATAATTAGCAGATTGCTTAATTAGCAATGTAATTGATAGCGACAGCCCAACAATAAAATGATCAGCTCCATAACTGATTCACTAGCTGATTTACTGCCTATGCAATGACTCAGCAATGTAATGTAATTTAATTGCTGCCAAACGAGTCTATGAAAGCAACTGTAGCAGGAGGACGATGGAGGACACAGTCACTGCACAGCACTGTTACCTGAGGCAGCGTCCCAAAGCCACAGGGGCCACGAGGTAGAGAACCTGCATCCCCTAATGGGCTAAATGCTCCATTTGTGCACCCACTTGAGCCCCCATCCCCTCCCCTCCACCTCCGCCTGAGCTGCTTATGTGGCCAGACAGCTTGCAGGCAGTCCCAGGAAAGTATATTTAATTCATTTCCTCGCAGAGGCAGATTTCACTGCAGCTCTCTGGAGACAGAAAGTGAGGGAGAAAGGAGAGAGAAAGTGAAGAGACAGATAGAAAGGGTGAAGAGGGAGGGGAAGAGAGTGCCAGAGAGGCCGGATTGATTCCCTGACCTGGTGGAAGCCAAACCAAAGCTAAGGGGAGCGGAGCGGAACGCTATCCGGCTGCCCATCTGCCTGAGCAGAGAACAGACTGGACATACGCCAGCGTTCGTATAACCACAGGGAGTGGGCAAGAGGAGGGGCGAGGCCAGAGTCAGACCAAAACCCACAGCTATGCAATATTGAATGCATTTGTCAATCTCTGCCTCATGTAAAGGATGCTAAGAGCTGTATCCTCCAACGCAATTGAAAGCCTTTTTTTAACTGCTATGAAACGACATCCTCAAAGAGCTGAGTCTTAAACCCAATTACTGACATAATCAGGCCCAAATCTATTTCTCAACAGCTGACAGCCTGCATGCTAAGATGAGAGAGGGCACGGCCAGGCAGCGAACGGAAACCTCTCATCGGGAAGAAGGCCACGATCGGGGCGTCTCTCATTAAGAACTGTTATCTAACCATACACCAGACTGCTCGACCTCCTGGTGCCACTGCAGCAACAGCAAAAAAGACATCTCAGCTGAGAGAGCTGCCCTCTTTAAAGAAATGGCCTTTTGAGAACAGATAGCGGATGGGATCTGTCACAAGGTCACAAAGGCTACGATGTATCAAACATTGTACCACATCTTTATGTTGAATTGAAGTTTTCAATTAAGGTGTCTAACGTCAGCCAACTACAGACAAGAGATCTTGGAAGCTTTGGGAAGCACTAAATCAGTAATGAACCACAGCCAAGTGTATTGTAGCCCAGGGTTTCTTAACCTCTGACCCACAAACCACTGGTGGGTTGTGAAGCACCCTCTAGTGGTCCTCTGGCCTGCACTGAGGGGATGGCGATAGTTCGTAGAGGGCTGGTAATGGCACTTTACATCATAAAAAAGTGGGAAATAGATTAACTAATATATATAATAAAATATCATAGAATCAAACATTTCCAAATTATGACTAATATAAATATTAACAGAGGCATATAAATATTATATGCATATATGTATGTAAATATATACATTACCAGTTTGAGTCAACGCAACCACCGGCACGCAGTGCAGACACTCATCAGCTTTCTCCTACCTTATTCGGTGTGGACCTATCAAACCTTTTTCTTTACTTCACTCTGTGACAGATGAGCCATAAAAAATAACAAAGAGATGTGCTTGTTTTCTGGCCAAGTATTAATGACCTGAATAGTTAAACTGATAAACTAATGACAAAGAAGCTGATATCAAGTAAGGTTTGCATTATTACTGTTGATTGTGACGACGCTATTCCAAAAGCCCAGAGAATAGAGTCGGTTTATTTCAAATGAGGCACTAAAACCCCCAAAACTAAAGAGAATCTCGAGACCAAACAGTAAGTCCTGTAGGAAAGCCACAAGAGTTTTTTCTCTTTTCCCCCTTTTCTGACATCTCTGCAAACATATGTTTTGTTTTTTAGACATTTTTTTAACACTGAATCTTTTAACATAACTGCAATTTTTGTTTTCTGTAATTAAAAAAAGTTGATGTTAGTTTTTCTGTGGGCCGCTATGCTTTATAGTTAGAAACAGGTGGACTTTGGAGTGGAAAAAGGTTGGGAAACCCTGCTATAGCCTACTCTACTATACTCCACCGTACTCTACCCTACCCTGCTCTACCATACTCCACTGTTCTGTGGCCTACTCTTCAACACTCCACTGTACTCTTCCTTACCATACTCCACTGTCCTGTGGCCTGCTCTACTATACTCCACCGTATTCAACCATACCCTGCTCTACCATACTCCACTGTCCTGTGGCCTACACTACAATACTCCACTGTACTATACCCTACCCTGCTCTACCATACTCCACTGTCCTGTGGCCTAATCTACTATACTCCACTGTACTCTACCCTACCATACTCCACAGTCCTGTGACCTACTCTACTATACTCCACTGTACTCTACCCTACCATACTCCACAGTCCTGTGGCATACAGTACAATACTCCACTGTACTCTACCCTACCTACAGTACTCTATAATACTCCACTGTACTCTACCCTACCTTGCTCTACCATACTCCACTGTCATGTGGCCTACTCTACAATACTCCACTGTACTCTACCCTACCCTGCTCTACCATACTCCACTGTCCTGTGACCTACACTGCAATACTCCACTGTTCTGTGGCCTACTCTTCAACACTCCACTGTACTCTACCCTACCATACTCCACTGTCCTGTGACCTACACTGCAATACTCCACTGTTCTGTGGCCTACTCTTCAACACTCCACTGTACTCTACCCTACCATACTCCACTGTCCTGTGGCCTTCTCTACTATACTCCACTGTGCTCTACCCTACCATACTCCACCTTCCTGTGACCTACTCTACAAAACTCCACTGTACTCTACCCTACCATGCTCTACCATACTCCACTGTCCTGTGGCCTACTCTACAATACTCCGCTGTACTCTACCCTACCCTGCTCTACCATACTCCACTGTCCTGTGACCTACACTGCAATACTCCACTGTTCTGTGGCCTACTCTTCAACACTCCACTGTACTCTACCCTACCATACTCCACTGTCCTGTGACCTACACTGCAATACTCCACTGTTCTGTGGCCTACTCTTCAACACTCCACTGTACTCTACCCTACCATACTCCACTGTCCTGTGGCCTTCTCTACTATACTCCACTGTGCTCTACCCTACCATACTCCACCTTCCTGTGACCTACTCTACAAAACTCCACTGTACTCTACCCTACCATGCTCTACCATACTCCACTGTCCTGTGGCCTACTCTACAATACTCCGCTGTACTCTACCCTACCCTGCTCTACCATACTCCACTGTCCTGTGACCTACACTGCAATACTCCACTGTATTCTGCCCAACTCTACCATAGACCACTGCCTTGTTGTCTACTCGACGATACTCCACTATACTCTACCCAACTTCTCCATACTTCACATTATTGTAGAGGTGGCTACAGTACAGTAGTCTACCATACTCCACTGTTCTCTACCCAAGTCTATTATACTCCCTTCAGTTTTACCCTACTTTACCATACTCCATTGCACTGTATCTTACTCCACTATACTCCACACTACTATATACTACCATACTCTATTCTACTCTACCCTACTTTGTCATACTTGACGTACATCATACTGGACGTAACACTATTGCACCCTGAACAGTCTTACGCAACCCTACTTCAACCTTAATTAATCCTTAGTTAACTCAACCATGCCCTGCTCTATTTTACCCAACCCTACCCTACCCTGCTCTTTTGTAGTCTTCTTTCTCCATCCCAAACCTGCTACAGATGGTATAACCTGACTTATTCTTCCAAACATAACATTTTGAAGGAATACTAAGTAGTCACAGAGCAGGTGTTGTATGATAGGAAATACCTAACCTTTAGAGCTCGTAATATTTAAGAGGGAAATTCTACAGCAGCTCTTTGAGATTTGGTTTTGTGTTTCAGACGGTAAGTATGTGCCCTCCGCTGATCTGAAGGCTCTTGATGTTTGTGAGTGTCAAAGTGCCACTGATGTAATCAAAATGCAACGCCTATACACTTCATAGAGACCCGCCGATGCATCTGAACCTGGTGTCAGAGTGAGCTCAGCTACGCTCCACAAACGGCCAAAAAAAGAGCAAGAAATGCCACAACCCTGACAGATCCCATTCTGTCAATCACCCTGTGCAAACTGTGAGAACTCTCCTGAGAAGTTTTCGAGTTGAACTAGCCACGGCTTCTATTGCATGAGTTCACGAGTGGCCTTTAAAAGCCCTGCTGGAAGCTGCAGAATCAGCAGGTAGTTGGCATGGCCCTGCGGTGAGCAATATGGGGTGCAGGTTTAACAAGCATCAGTTATTTTAGGTCCACTAATTGAAAAAGAGTGAGTCATGGCAGCCACAGGCAAGGCTTGTGTCCGCTTCACTTTGCTGTTGTTGAGGAAATGGTAGGAGGGCTGCCTGAAGATCAATGTAATCAATGTTCTCCTAGTGTCTAGACAATAACTTGATAAAGCATAATTATTGAGGAATAATACATGAATGTGTTTTCCAGTTACTTGATAAAGTTAGTCATAGTATCTTTCTTGACAAAATTCACTAAAGGGTAAAAAAAAAAATCTAAATCAGTCTAATAATTAATTGTAATGCTAATAATAATAGCCATTTGATGAGGCTGGAAACTGGTCATACCCCCAAATTACTATTCCAAAGTCAGTGCTTGAGTTGTGCCACATCTTTCACGTGTTAAATATGTTCATGCGCCAATCTAAACACACATATCAAGAAAAATCGCAATAATATTTTCCACAAACAACTCGACATATATATCTCGTAACTAAAAGTTAACTGAATAATGTGTTGACTGTATGTTCTAGTGTCCTTTTTGGATGTGCAGTGACAGAAACACACAAAAAAACAACAACACAGACACTGGTTATAACTGACAAATGTGCCACTATGGCTGTGATTTTTTTAATTTCTCAAACTGAGCTAAATCCTTGGCTTGTGAACCAGCAGGACGGTGGTTCTTAACAACAAATTTGCGGGTGGGTGAACACTGAATTTCACTCATGTGGCTGGTGGCTACTGCACTTCACCATAACTATGAGGAATAAAAAAAACAAAACAAACAAACAAAAGAACTGAGGTACAGAAAAAATGACCTCCCTTTGAGTAATTATGTCTATTTTTTCTGTTATTCTGGCACTTATGCCTTTGGGAATAATGAACCACATTCAGAGTTGTATAAAAGTCTGCAGTTATTGTATAGTATAGTTAATGCTAATTGGTCTGCTTGGTTACATTTGTGCCCTGAATAATCAGTGCTCATGCCACCATGTGGTAAAGACGGCTTTGGAAGAGGTTCAAAAGAGGTCACGCTTAGCAAATGTCTCACAGTTTTGGTTTTCAGCTAAACTGGAATTCTAACTGCTTGTGACATCGATTTAGCAACTAATTATGGTTAATAATCTGTTCTTAGTATTGGGAAACTAGACTGCTGCTTAAGAACCTCATTAACACACTTGTTAACTGTAGATTCAGTGTTATAACAAAATCTCTCTGAGCTGCATGTCTGATGCACTTTTTTTAGCAAAAAATATTCCAGGATTTCCCCACTTTCTCCACTGACCTGCAGGATTCATCACTACTCATTGTTTCCAGACCTCATCTCTTACAGATTAAGCCCTTGGCATACTGAGGCACCAAAAGAAAAAAATGACAATAAATGAAAGTTCAGATAAAATAGCCTTAATAAAATTATTACAACATGTAGGATAAGTATGTAATTAATGTCCTCAACAACAGAGAACTGCCGGTCATGTGAGAAACTAAACTCCATCATGTTTTAGCCACACTTTGCTCTTTGGCTCTGTGGTTTGTGAATATTTTCGTCATTTAAAAACTTTTTCGATGGATGCCGTGTTTTCAAATGGTTCCACAGCTGCAGTTCCAAAGTTCTTTGGTCTTGATCCAGTGTCCCCACTGGATCCTCAAAGTGAACAGAGATGGTGTATTTCTTGTCTAATCTCCCTTGTAGAAACCATGCAACAGTTCTACATATCTAATATTTTTACTGTTGATCTGCGGTTACTCAAACTGTTTGAACACATTTGCACTGACCGGTGCAGGAGTTCTAACTTTCATTACCATGAAAGCTCTTATTTTGCACTGAAAAAGTTACATTTTCAGCTTTAAATATTCAGTGGCTGACATTTTGGTGCATCCCTCCAACAGAATAAACTCCCCATTCAGAAGAAACTGTTTTCTGGCCAAACTGAATCAGACAAACTGCCTGGTGATTACGGAAACTGGTGAACTATAAAAGCTTAAAACACTCCTAAGGTGACATTTCTGCATCCACGCTAAACCGTGACATTAAAAAACTGTCATTTCAATAAACGCTGCTACTTGAGGGTGTCTTGTTTTTTAAACCGTGCCACAGAACACATCACCATTTAAATGGTTTCTGTTCCCAATTTCACACTGTTATAGAGAAATGTCAGTCTGCAATTAGAAAGTAATTTATTCCACCTTTCCCAGTAGGTTTAATAATGAATCTAATCACACACAGACGACATCCAAGAGGCTGCTAACTTCGGAAATGTGCCTCACAGGAGCTACATAAGCTCTAGGGTTGTTTTCTTTAGCCTGTGTTAGTGTTTGAATTGTGACCAACCTGCCTTGATCATTATAGTAATAGTTATATTAGCATATCTGCTTTCTGTTAGCTTGTTTCAACACGTATGTTAAAATGCATGCTATTTTCAGGGATGTGTGCAGAAGCAGGAGGGTTTCAGCAGTGACAGCACTGAACTGTGGAGGCAGGACTATTCCCAGGCCTCGAACTCAGGAAACACTACTGTAAAGGAAACTATGGCTTCTTTTATTACTTCACACACAGAATGCAAACATTTTACCTCTCAGGGACAAAAAAAGAAGTACACAGATCCCTTTCTCTTTCTTTCAGTTCTCTTCTCTCTTCATCTTGACGCTGTTTTCCTCTTGGATATTTGTTTGTCACCGACTTTCATTTCGCTTCCTTTTGTCCCCTTTATGCATTTAATATTTATGCATTTCTGAAGCAGGAAAGAGTACAAAGCCTTTGCTTAGGGGTCTGCAAACCCCCAAATGAAGCTTCCCACCTGCAGGCTGATAAATTCTGGCTGATTTAGCCCACACATGTTCAGCCTGATGAGTACGAAAGGGGACTCCACCCTCCATACTAGGAAGAAAGCATGAGAGCCATTCATCTCTAGGTGGAATATGTGGACCATCACGTCTCTGAGGTATTGTAAACAGGCTAACACACTGTGGGTGCATAATGGCCTAATGTTTCTCATTAAAGACAAACCCATATGGAGCCTAACTAACCAAAGGAAATCAAGACTGATTAACTGTGCTAAAGAACACGAATAAATGAATATATAGGTGCTTCAGTGTAATTCACATTCCACAGTCTAATCCACAAAGCTAGTACAGCTCATCTATACCATGTGGTTGGCCTCAGCCTTCAGCTACATGGTGTTTTGTTAAACTGTGCGCTAACACATATCAAAAAATGTGTCACCCTAACCCCTTAAATAGCCAGGGACCACTGGCAGGCCCAAGCTTTTATTTCATACTTTTATAACCTAAGAATGGCTCAACCAGTTTGTATTAAAGTCCCTATGGTTACTAAATAATAAGCCTTAATATCTAATATCTAATAAACCTGTGATTTTGAGGGGTTAATAAAGACTTGAATGTGTTTTGAGAGGATTGTGACAAGTTTTTGGGATGTATTCACAGAAAAGATTTGAGTGACTATTGATTTCTAGTATTAGCATCATTAGCCTTGTTGCTGCAGTGCTAAACACACACACACACCTCTAAAGTTGCTTCTCCCTCAGGGTCATGGGGGGTGCTGAAGCCTATCCTCATCAGGCGGAAGGCAGGATACACCCTGGACAGGTTGCCAGTCCACCACAGGGCAGAAAGACAGACATATACATTTACTCACACACAGGAGCAATTTAGCATGGCCAATTGGCCTGACTGCATGTCTATGGACTGTGGTAGGAAACCAGAGTACCTGGAAGAAACCCACACAGACACGGGGAGAACATGCAAACTTCACAAAGAAAGAACCCTGGTCACCCAGCTGAGGAATTGAACTCAGGCCCTTCTTGCTACGAGGCGACAGCACTACCCGCCAGCCACTGTGCTGCCCTGTCAATACTAAACAAAAGAGGAAAAACTGGGCACTAAACACATCTTTGGCTGATCAACTCCATCTGGAATAAGTGGAAAATTGCACAAGCCTGATTTCACACTGTACCACTCCTTTAACAATACAGCTGCCAAAAAGGGTTCTTTGGAGCGACGCCATAGAACAGCCACTTTTCACTTTCTCTTTTCTCTTTAGGGACCCAAAAAGTACTTCTACAGCATCGCTCCAAAGAACCGTTTCTGGCACCTTTATTTCCAAGTGCGTAGCCAACTCTATATCTCAATCTCCTCTCTCTCTGGGTTTGCTCATCACACCTCAAAGGTTTTCTGCTCAATGAATCAGTAGTCACAGTCCATTGCCTCTAATTACTACAGTATATGCAGCCCATAATCCCTGAGAAAAGCTGATAATTATGAGCAAGACAGCTCAGGCCTTGTCTCCAGAGCTCAGCTCATAATGAGAGAGCAGCCTAAACCATTCAGTTCAGACATCTTTGGTGACCTTCCAACAATGAAGGAGGACAAACTGGATGACTTATATACATTCATCATTACGTCCCAAAGGCATCCAAAGGTAAAGCAAATATGTTCACCCTGAGCACTGCGTGCCAAAGTCATCATCATCATTACGGACATTCAGCGAGAGTGAGTATCTATCACAGCGCTGCCTTTCAGTCAAAGCCAGGTGCACAGTGTTCTTTTAGCATTTGCCTCCCTGTCTAATCTGTCTGCTCTCTATCTCTCATCCACTCTGATATCTCTCTCACTCTGCATCTGTCTGTCTCAGGGCAGTCTCGCAGGGCCAGGCATGATCTCGTAATGAGACTACACGCCAGGGGACAAGTGTGAAAGAATTTAGGCTGAATGTGGGTGGGTGAGTAGATTTTTAGGGCCACCTCTCCAAGACCTTGTGAAGCTTTGTGTCACAAACTACCTTAAGATGACATGCACTGTGAATCAAATACAGCTAGATTTCTGGCTATAAATTGTGTTATAACAGAAATGGTTCCTACAGTTCTATTTAACACAACCAATGATATTCCTAAAAGTGATAACAACTAACAGATAAAAGGGTGACAGACTGAATGGTGACAGGTCTCACTCACCACTGTCTTCCTAAGCTTGTTCTTAAATGTGTTCTTGAGAAAGGTCCTAAGAAAAAGTCTATGTCAGGTTTATAATGTGTTCGTAAACTGCAGAATCGCTCACACCTTTGTGCTCTTGAGTGTGTGTTGATTCTGTTCTTACCGAAGAACAAATCCCAAATAAGAGAACATTGGTGAACACCAGAATCTTGAAATGTTTGAATCGTGAAAACTGTATAAGCGGGTTTTAAGAAGAAATTTCTTCTTTAGAACGGTCAGTGACTGAGACCGATTTCTTAAATGCAATTCTTGAAAAAAAGTTCTCAAACATTCTCTTAAGATCTTTAAAATCTTTATTATTTGTTAAGATTTTCTGAAGAAAATCTTCATTGTTTTTCTTAAGTATGCTGCATTGTATTTTATGATATACCATAAAGGATTTATTATTTATTTATTATTTAAAGGATATATTATTATTTATTATTATTAAACTGTTATTTAGTTTAGTATTTAGTTTAATACACTCAGAGGAGCAAAATGGAGGAAAAACTTCAAACCAAGCCATTAACAAGTTTAGGCAAACAAGACCTAGAGTTTATTTTGGACGAAGTAGACAACAGGAAAAAAAATCCTTTTGGAAAATATGATCAGCAGGGCAGGATCAGCAGAGGCAGCGTCCGTGATAACTTTAGATGATGACCTTGTCAACTCTTACAGCCTAAGATGAGTGTGAGGCTATTGTAAGGTTAAGAAACCATTTAAGAACATAATATTTTGAAGAACACCACAAGTTCTTACAATTATTTTTGAGAAAATATTTAAATAAAAGAATTCTTAGTAAGTTACTTGAAGAATAGCAATTTTTCATTTTTCTTGACTTTTTTCTTAAGAATGAAGTTGTGAAAACACACATTTAAGAAGATTTGCTTTCTTAAGACACTTTTGTGAATATGATTCTGAACAGACAAAACAAACAACCCACTCCATAGGAAAATGATCAAATACTGATTTGCGCCTCTAGCCAGAAGGTAAGAGCATGATGCGTCAACATGTACTGTCTTGAGAAATTTGCATATTGTTACACTTTTACAAAAAATACCTATAAAATTGATTTTAGATATATAGTGTAAAATTGCACACATTTCACCTCAGTCTATCGCAGTGTTAGGGATCTTAAACCAATTTAAACCGTGTTTGGTGTTTTTGCCTGGGTAGTTAAGTGACCTCACCCTGCTCCTGCCCCCAAATGCAGCACTGGCTCATCATGATAAAGGACAATCAGCAATCAGTAATGACCTTACAAAACACAAAGAAATAGTTCTTTTGATGGAATTAATAAAAAAAAGTCGGCAGTTGAACTGATTAAAGAAACACACTCAGTCCTAGTCTCTCTCTCTCTCTCTCTCTCTCTCTCTCTCTCTCTCTCTCTCTCTCTCTCTTCAGCAGTGGGTGAGCTGTCAGTGGTGTGATTGGCCTTGTCTTCTCTCTGATAGACAGTACACTGCAGAGGCGGTGTTAAAATGTCATCATTTCTGAGCGTCTTAAGCTTTTTATGAAGAATGCTAATAAACGCTACTCCCTGGACCCCCTTGATAGATGAGGAAAACCGCCCACCAATGACCACAGTAACAATAGCAGCAGTTTAACCGCTTATTATAGAACACTGGGGGTTGGGCTGAGTGATATGGCAAAAATATCATATTATAATACACGGTGATTCAAAAAGATTCCAAACGATTCAAAACGATTTTACTGCACTCGTAAATCATTGTAGAACAATGCAGTAAATTTAAATGGTTTAAATGAGCATAAAGTTTATTATTAATATGAACCTCCTCCAGCTGTACGGACAACATCAATGGCAAATTCATCCCACACTTGATTGAGCATGCTGGGTGTCGCTGCACTCACGGCTCTTTCAATTGTGGAACCAACGGCGAACGCTATGAGCTGTTGCAGGTTCACTGCCGTCGAAAATCATGTTGCACAGTTAAGAGAGATTCACTCTTACTGAAGTGGAGAACGCAGAACGCTTTCTGTTCAGGGGTCTCATCTCCTCTCACACCAACTTCCACTGATAGTCTCTATGATGCCGTCTTTCAATTGGTATGTGATTGGTTCCCAGGCACCTCACGGTAACCATGTAAACATGTTTAATAATACCACATTTCACATTTTGACACATAGACATTATGCACTAAAGCATTAGTTTAATGTTTTTAAAAACTGCCATCGAAAACTTTTTTATCGATTTTTATTCAACTGCACTAAATCCAATTGAACAAGACTAATTACACTCTTTTTGTAATGAAAAATACAGTTGGCCAAGGTTCTTTAATTCCTAACGATACTAACGATAATATGCTCATGAAAAGGTAATAAAAGTTATCACAATAACCATAAAATATCGCCATATTGCCCACCTTAAACCCGAAGTCTGTTAAGCTACAAAGTAGAGCTTTTTAAACAGTGTTTGCTAACTTATGTCATCTATTTGAACTTGTATGTGTTGTATGGTATTCAAATCTGTAACAATAGCATGCTAAAGGTATTACAACAATCTTTTCAACTCAATAATTTCCAAAAATTCAAAAACAAGATTCAAAATGCACCAAAATTAGCCAACCCCTGTTCACACACAGTTCAGTGTATGAACGTCTGTTCATATCTTTTTTAGACGTCCTGTAAGCAGGTATCTTTCCAGACATACCTGGTACATGTTCCACCACTCCCCTTACACTTCCTCACTGTCTTTGTTAGACAGCTAAATAAATAAGTAAACAAAGAAATATAAATTTATAATAATGTGCTTGTGGAGGGAGAGGACTAATAGGACCATGCAGTGACATTTGGGCTGAGCCCCTCAGGTGTCACGGGTCAGTCCTCACGGGTCAGCACATGAGACACCTATTCATGACACGCAGTTACCATGGTTTCTTTTAGTGCTTTGAAAATAGCTTTAAGGCCTTCTTTTGCTTTTTTTCACTTTTTAAAATGTCTAAGACAGAATGAACTGCTATAAACACATAGTTACTACACTTCTACTACATGCAATAGACTATGCTATTGGTTCTGTATAGCACAATGAACACTTAAAGAACCCTTTGCATGATTAAAGGGTTCTTTGCATCATTCAGTAAAAAAAAAAGGTTCTTCTAATGTAACAATGTCAAGGCTGTAACAATAGAGTGACCCTTTTCGGTGGGCCATGTGCCATAAATATAGCTTCACAGTACTTAAAGACAGTTTAATGAAACGTGATGTGTATCGTGATATTTCTTTCTGGATGGACGAAATACAAAACAGTAGAGCCATATTTTAAAGGTAGATGAAAAACGTTGCAACATTTGGTAAAAACCAATAAGAAACCATGTCATGATGGACGGCCATCTGGTCAGCTTTTTGTTTCTATGCATTTCATGCAGATACTATTTGTTGTTGCTGATTCTGTATATTTGGTCTAAATCTCTTTTTTATACTTACAGTTGGTCAACGCTATAGAAGTGCTGACCATAGCCAACATATGACATAATTCATCACAGTAACTTTTAGGGATTCTGTCCTGTGATGGACCGGTCACCTGTCCAGGGTTTCCTACCACTGGTATTTGCTCCAGCATCCCCCCGTGATCCAGGAGGACAAGCGGCTCAGATGATGAGCAGTGATGAGTGAGTGTTAGGGATGCACTGATATGAGAATTCTGGGATGATACTGATATCTTCTATTTTTCATGCACATACCCTAAGCATTCTTCAGAATGTGCTGTAGATGAACCTTTTTGGAACCTTTTTGGAACGTGTTCTTCTATTGCTACGATGTCAAGCTTTTAACAATAGATGAACCTTTTGGGTGCTATATAAAACCCTTTTCAAAAAGGTTCTGTATAGAACCATCTACAGCATGTACACCGATTGATTTTCTTTATAAAGAATCCATTGAAGAACCATCTTTTTAAAGACTGTAGTCTATATAAACATCACCACAGCATTTCCCTCACACTTAAAGATGGTTCTTCAAGGGTTCTTTCATAAAGAAAATGGTTCTATATAGAACTATGAACACTCAAAGAACCATTTGCATAATTAAAGGGGTATTAGCTTCATGAAAAGGTTCTTCAGATTGATGGAGTGTGTTATATATGATTCTATGTGGAACCTTTTTCAAACGTGTAAGCAGTGAGCAAGGTTCAGACATGTGCGGATAAAAGTGAGAAGAGCGGCTTTATTAACACAAGGCAAAGTCGTAGTCCAAGTACATGCGTGGGTCAAAACCAGAAGATGATCGCAAATGTTATTATCTCACCAGGCAAACGAATCCAAAGGGCAATCCAAAAGACAAGGTCGAAACAACAGGCAAAAACGGTCAGAATCACAAATCCAATATCTAGCAACAGTACAAAAGGGCAAGGCGAAAAGCAGAGTCGAAAAACAAGATCAGGGTCAAAATAAATCAGAGTAAGGCAATCAGAGAAACACTCAGTAAGTTTGCAGGGAAAGCAATACTTTGCAACTAACCTGTATAAAGCTCCGGCTTAAATACTATATTATATTTATCATATGACATAACCACACAGGTGAAACCAGTCAATGATCCGGTGACTGGATCACATGATCCCCACTTGACTCCTGAGTAATATAGTCCATGATGGACTCCGATGCTACAGGGAAGTCCCTTGTCACGTGTTCTCCCACGGTGTTGTGGGAAATGTAGTCCGCAACACAAGGAGAGTTCGTCTAAGGTGTGACAAAAGGGGTTCTAAAAAGCACCTGTAACGGCTGAGGCATGGAGACGGGATGAATAAGAATAATGGGTTTACTGAATGTTCCTTCCGTCTTACCTCGTCTTGCGCTACAGGTCGCTCCTCCCTGCAGCGTTGCTCAAGACGGGTGGACCCTACGTGCTTACCTGAGCTCTCGTCATCATAATACAAGATGGGATTGTCCTTAGCCTTCTTACGTGAACGTCAAGATGCCCATGTACCCTCAGCGCCAGAAGATTTGCTGTCTCCGGCTTGGTGGCGTTGGGACATGTGTAACCCGGGCTGCTTAGAAACAGCCGGAGTTTCGTCCCAACGGAACAACCACATGCCGGAGTCTCGCTTTCTAATGCGAGTTGCTTTTATTGAAATTATAATCCAAAGTAAAAGAGGATTGGAAAAAAGACATGTCCACGAGAAAAACAAGCTATAAGATGCAAGAAACCACAAGACAAGGTAACATCCACAATGCAAGGCAAAGACTGAACACACGTGTATAAATTCACTGAGGAAAAACAAGAAACACCTGGGACTAATGAGGGGTGGAGCACAGACAGGTGGAGCAGATAACAAGGGGGCAGGACCAGGGAGGAGACGTAGAACAACAACAAGAACACATGGTACTAGAAAACAAAGGCACATGGCTACCACACAGGAGAAGAAACAGACACTCAGAGGGACATGGGGAGAATCCCTGACAGGTTCCAAAAAGGTTCATCTACAGCACATTCTGAAGAATGCTTAGGGTATGTGCATGAAAAATAGAAGATATCAGTATCATCCCAGAATTCTCATATCAGTGCATCCCTAACACTCACTCATCACTGCTCATCATCTGAGCCGCTTGTCCTCCTGGATCACGGGGGGATGCTGGAGCAAATACCAGTGGTAGGAAACCCTGGACAGGTGACCGGTCCATCACAGGACAGAATCCCTAAAAGTTACTGTGATGAATTATGTCATATGTTGGCTATGGTCAGCACTTCTATAGCGTTGACCAACTGTAAGTATAAAAAAGAGATTTAGACCAAATATACAGAATCAGCAACAACAAATAGTATCTGCATGAAATGCATAGAAACAAAAAGCTGACCAGATGGCCGTCCATCATGACATGGTTTCTTATTGGTTTTTACCAAATGTTGCAACGTTTTTCATCTACCTTTAAAATATGGCTCTACTGTTTTGTATTTCGTCCATTCCAGAAAGAAATATCACGATACACATCACGTTTCATTAAACTGTCTTTAAGTACTGTGAAGCTATATTTATGGCACATGGCCCACCACTTAGCTACTGAATAATTCAGAGTATCCAGTTACTGGATAATAAGCCGTAAGAAGAATAATCGAATATTAAGCCTGGAGTATAAGGGGTTAATTAATTTTATGAAGCATTAACCTTTCCTGTCATCAGCAGCTGAACATCCAGAGGAGAAATAGTGATGCAAAGTCAGCACGCTGCAACACTCAAGGTTATCACTGCCACTCACATTACCCCGGTATTGACATTCGCTCCATCTGACTGACTACTGTTGGCCCTGGTAAGAAGTAATTACACTGATCAATTCCTCTGCTTCAGTCTGCGTTGAGATCACTGGAATAAGAAATGGAAGAAAAAGACTTGCGCCTGTGCAAAAACTGCATCAGCGACTTTCATTTCAGAAGGAATGCATTAAAGCATCGGAGGGAAAAGTTTGCGTCAATAAAAACGTAATTAACTTCCGATAAAGTCACGTGTAATATTCCAATCATGCTAATACATGCTAATGATAAGAACAGAAAAGGTTCAGAGTAAAAGGTCAGTCCAACCCAATTATAACCCGATTAGCCACTGATTCAGTGGGGAGATTAAAACTAAATGTGAACTGTGCTGCCCATGCCCAGCAGCTACCGAGGCCTCAATCAAAGCTCGGAAAACAAAACTCCAGACCAGAAATGACAAGCGTGCAAGCTTGTTTACGCTAAATACACAAAGGCAGGGTTTGAATAGCTGTCTATTCCGCTCGATTAACTGTACAGCAGGACTCTAAGCGGCTCTGCATCAAACCAAAAAAGAACAACTATCAGCCTAAGGGCTTCAGATTCTTCATGGTTCACATTAGTATTTTATGCTGTCTTTCTTTAGAGCAGAAACATTAAATCACACAACGAGGCATCTGCAGCAGTTTGCCATAGGGAACTGATGGGAATGTAGTTTGGTCATCCTAAGGATCATTTGGTCATCATATCCGTGATTTTAATTAACTCTCAGCAGGATGACGTGAAGTGTATGACATTCTGAAACATCAGAGAATAATGTCAGAGATTCTACAAAAGCTTGCAGCTCATTGCTCCTCTGGTTCCACTAAAACTTGCCTATTCGTGTGCTGATCCTGCAGTGCAGTCTCCAAAACAACCATGTCAACTCACTGTCCTCTCTACTGGACACAACTACCTTGTTGGTCATCCTTGTAGATGTAAAGTCAGAGGTGATAGCTCATCTATTGCTGCACAGTTTGTGTTGGTCATCCTCTAGTCCTTCATCAGTGGTCAGAGGATGCAGGGCACTGTTGGCTGGATATTTTTGGTTAGTGGACTATTCTCAATCCAGCAGTGACATTGAGGTGTTTAAAAATTCCAGCAGCACTGCTGTGTCTGATCCACTCAGACCAGCACAACACACACTAACACACCACCACATCAGTGTCATTGCAGCGCTGAGAATGATCCACCACCCAAATAATACCTGCTCTGTGGGGGTTCTGACTACTGAAAAACAGTCTGTAACTGCAGAACTACAAAATGCACATATATGTTAAGTGGTGCTGAGTGTAGACACAAGGAGGTGGCAGCGCAGTACATGCTTAGTTGTACTTTACTGGGAAGACTTTCCAGCCGTGCTAACTTACATTACATTTGTGGGCTAATGACAGGTGTGTCAGACAATGCTGATGAGCACATCATCATCCCCTACTTTGAGCTTTAGAAGATGTTGGATTGGTTTAAAAAATTCACTCTAATCAGTCTATGTTCCCATCATGTCAACCCTAAAATTACTCAGGATTGTCTCCAGACGTTCTTGTTGTGACGTAAGTAACTAACAAGTTCTAAGTATTTAAAAAAAAAAAGGTTCATCTAAATTTTTACCCTATTTATCACGTTAGCTTATGATTAACACATATTTACTTACACACCAGTGCTAACCACTGGTGTGCACTAAAATTACTCAGGATTGTCTCCAGACGTTCTTGTTGTGACGTAAGTAACTAACAAGTTCTAAGTATTTAAAAAAAAAAAGGTTCATCTAAATTTTTACCCTATTTATCACGTTAGCTTATGATTAACACATATTTACTTACACACCAGTGCTAACCAGTTTCTCTGAAGTACAGAATTATTAAGATCAGATCATCTTAAGCCTTGGGTGACTACACAGCTTTTACAGTCTTAACAGATTATAAAAGGACTGTGCATCTCACATTACCTGATTTTTGGGGGGACTGAAATACTGAGCATCACAAACTCTTACGTTCTCCTGTTAGTAGGAGACGTAAATAAACAAAGATGGAGCTGCTGCTGTTGGCTGTTTTCTCTGCTGTTTGCTTGGACACAGTAACGAAGCAGCAGATATACATGTCTAAGTGAGGCTCATGGATTTGAAACTGTGATCAGTGTGGTATTTTTAGTGTTTTAAATCTGCATGAACTTGATTGTGCTCGTGTGTTACCCTGCATTCACACCGGCAGCAGTGTGAAACAACGGGGCGGCCGGAGGTCATTCATCTTCGGGGAGAACTGCTGATTTCGTGCAACAGGAGCAGTGCAAACATTGCGGACACAAAGTAGGCGGAGCCTGCAACGCGACAAAGCAGAGTCAGAGCTGGTTTATGAGGAGCGTGGCCACTTCCTATTCCCCCCATTATATCAAAAACAGGACTACTAAACAGCAGAGGGCGCCCGTGAGTGAATAAATGGGAGTGAATGGAGCTCAACGGCTAAAAACAAGAAGTTAAAATAGTTTCTAATCACACAGAACGCTTCTTTAATTTTAGAAAGCAGAAGGATGTGTTTCACATTTAAAAAAAACAAAGAAACATTACCCATATCTTTCCTTTTTTCTACAGCAAACGGGTTTTGGGCAGCAGGAGGCGGGCTTTACTGCTAGAGCGTGATGACTGATTGGTTAGCGAAGCAGCTCATTGGCTGTTTGTGCTCAGTGACATCATGAACGTACATGAGGCGGTTTTAAACTCCTATAGCTTGAATTTAAAAGCTATAACATAACAACTAAAAAATATAACAGTAGTATTAAAACGTTTTATGATATTCACTGTTCAGGAAATGATTGCATTCTTTTACATTCAAAATGTTTCAGCATTTATAAACTATGATTTTGCTCAAATGCTCCATATCAACCCCACTTGTTTTAGACTCGCTCGGGAGCGCCCTCTAGCGTTTGAGAAACCTGGAAGACATTACAGAGTGCAAATTCTCTCTATACAAGTTCTCTGGTGGAGTCTATCTATACAAATAAGGAGCGAAAACGATGTGGCGACAGCTAATAGGAATTGAGCATTGTGCAGCGTAGCACGCACTTTATGTCCACCACTAGGAAACTGCTTTTGGTTCCTAGATCAATTTTCCTGTTAGAGATGGAGTAATGGTGTCAGTGCTTTCGCTGCAAATAGACAGTGATCACAAAGACTAGATACTGTTTTCCTCACATACTGACTGCAGAGACTAAATAAATTAAATAAAAATGAGCACACAAGCGATTTTCTCACCAGGGTTTTTCATTTTAGTGGGAACACATCTGATTTGTGCTTGGCGTAAGTGAAACCACAGCAACCAATGGTCAGCTGGATTTCAGAAAGATGAGTGATCAGCGATTCGGGTGACAAGAGGCGAAAAGTCGCTGCCAGTGAGAATGTAGTTAAACTCAGCTCATTAAAAAACGTCACTCCACAGGTGAATGACTCGTCGCCATTTTTCTTTGTTTACTTGCAGTATTTTCTTCCTTCGTGCTCTCAGATTCCATTGGATTTTGCAAGAGTCCGTTAACTGTTAGAGTGCTCTGGCATTTTCATTCATGTGAAGCATTTAATGTGACGCCCAGGTGGTCCTACAGCCCGAAAATAAAGACTAATCACATCTGACATCTCTAGTCCAGCCTACACAACATCTTTATTGTACTAATGATGCGCTTAGGGAAAAAAAGTGCTAAATCATCTCAACGCACCAATATATCACAGCTAAACTCCTCTATTCTCTCTTCTCTGCATCAGGTTAGACTACTGAGCATCACATGACCAGCACTGAATAAAACCTAAATCCCTGCCTTTCGTTAGAGGTCATGTGGGAGAGGATTACTATAGCTCCAGTCTGATTACATGCTGATCTCTTTTCTCTGGAGATCAAACGTCAGCCAGATGGACAACAACTGAGAGAGCCTAAGCTGATAAGCCTACTGTTACGCACACAGGGCACAACAACTAGCAGCTTCTAGTCTCCATTCTATTTGTTGCAAGTTGTACATTCCAGGTTGTGAGGAGTTGAGGATGTTGTGCAGCCTTTGTAGCTATCAAAACAAAATGTACTCAGAAATCTACTGAAAAGAATACTGACTCATCACTTATTGACTCATCACTCTTGATCCAGTTAATTTACAGAAAAAAATCTAAAACTAAACCTAGTCTTGAACTTGTTTACATCACAAACACAGTCAAGAAACCGTAAGTCATTACTCCCCTTCATAACCATCAAAAATGGCACCAAACTCTGAGCAAAAAGTGAACAATTAGCCTATAATAACACAGAAACTGCGAAAATATATGTAATAGATTTGTCATCAATTTATATCCAGTGCTGTGAAAAAGTATTTGTCCCCTCCTGAGTTCCTTTAATTCCTGTCACAGTTGAACAGTTTTAGATCTTCAGAAGAGAATTTAGCTTTGACCTTAATAAAGACATAACACATTTTTGAAAAATACAGGTTTATTTATTCGACATGCAAATCACCTGTGTGAAAAAGCAACTGCCTCCTTAATTACTCCAGCAGTTTTTCTTTTCTTTAATAATGAGATTCAGCTGATAGAGCACTGGCAGGAAAGGGTCACAAGACATTTCTAGTTTCTAGGACATCACTGAGCCACAGCTATTATCTACAAATAGAGAACCCTAAGAACTCTAAGAGTCTGGAGTGGTCAGCCTGCCAAAATTTCCCCAAGGGCACAGAAGTAAACATCTAGGAGGTCACCAAAGGTCCCAGGAGAACATCAAAGTAAATGCAGGTCTGTCTAGCCTGAACTAAGGTCAATGTTCCCAACTCTACAATAAGAAAAGGACTGGACAAAAGTGGAATTCACAGAACAGCAGAACAGAAACTGTGAATTCTGCTCTGTATCGCAGAATCCTGAGGTAGACTGTTCGTTCATCTGTCCATGAACTGCACCTGAAATATTATCAGGTTATGCAGCAAGGCAAAAAAAAAAAAAACAGAGAAGCACGTCTACATCTGAATAGCTGAAAAGAAACAAAATAAAGGTTTTGCAGTGGCCTTGTCAAAGTCCTGACTTGAACCCAGTAAAGATGATGCTGCTTGAAAACCTACAAATATCACTGAATTAAAGCAGTTCCTCAAAGAAAAGAGGGCTTGCATTCCTCCACAACACTGAGAAAAGCTGACATAAATCTATAAGAAAGCAGGCTGCAGTTACAGACACTGAAGGCCATGCAACAAGTGATAAATTTAAAGGTCACTTAAAATAAATGAAACATTAATAAAAACACTACGTTACGCATTTGGTAAGATTCTCTTTGAATACATTTTCATTTTGCTTAAAGATCTTTGAGCGTTCACTGTGACAAAAAGCAGAATAGAGAAGCAGAAAATCTCAGGAAGGGGAAAAATACTTTTCAGTACACTATAACACCTGTAAAGCACAAACCAGGACTGACCCAAGCTGCATTTTTCAGACTTTGAATACTTCTTGGTAATTCTGAACAATTAACCCTAATTTTAAGCATGTTTGTTGCTGCAGTAACAAAATATACATAGTAAGCGACTTTAAAGGCTAGACTGAAGACCAGCTTCTTGCATGTCAAAGCCTCAACTGTAGCCTCTCATTCAAATATACCTTTCAATAGCACATACACTGATCAGGCATAACATTGACCACCTCCTTGTTTCTAAGCTCACTGTTCATTTTATCAGCTCCACTTACAATATAAGTTAAGTGATACTTTATTAATCCCACAAATGGGGAAATTCCACCTCTGCATTTAACCCATCCGTGAAGTGAAACACCACATACACACTAGTGAATAGACACACACACACTAGGGGGCATACTTGCCCGGAGCAGTGGGCAGCCCTATCCACAGCGCCCGGGGAGCAATTGGGGGTTAGGTGTCTTGCTCAAAGACACCTCAGTCATGTGCTGTCGGCCCTGGGGATAAAACTGGGGACAGGGCCAGTTCTCTAACCTCCAGCCCATGACTGCCCCAATATAGGTGCACTTTGCAGTTCTACAGTTACAGACTGTAGTCCATCAGTTTCTCTGATACATTATTAGCCCCCTTTTACCTTTTTCTTCAGTGGTCAGGGCCCCCATGGACCCTAACAAAGCAGGTACTATTTGGGTGGTGGGTCGTTCTCAGCACTGCAGTAACACTGACGTGCGGGTGGTGTGTTAGTGCGTGTTGCGCTGGCCTGAGTGGATCAGACACAGCAGTGCTGCTGGAGTTTTTAAACACCTCAGTGTCACTGTTGGACTGACAATAGTCCACCAAACAAAAATATCCAACCAACATTGTCCTGTGGGCAGCGTCCTGTGACCACTGATGAAGGACTAGAGGATGACCAACACAAACTGTGTAGCAGCAGATGAGCCATCGTCTCTGTCTTTACATCTACAAGGCAGACCGACAGGGAAGGAGTGTCTAATAGAGTGGACCAGCACAACACACACTAACACACCACCACCACATCAGTGTTACTGCGGTGCTGAGAATAATCCACCACCTAAATAGTACCTGCTCTGTGAGGGTCCATGGGAGTCCTGATCACTGAAGAACAGCATAAAATAAGGCTAACAAAGTATCCGAGAAACAGATGGACTACAGTCTGCAATTGTAGAACTACAAAGTGCACCTATACAGTAAGTGGAGCTGCTAAAATGGACAATGAGCGTAGAAACAAGGAGGTGGTCTTAATGTTATGCATATTTGGTGCACATGCTTAGTATGTAACGAATAAGAAGTACAAGAATAAGTTTTGTTTTAGTTAGGTTTTTTTAGTGAGGTTTTTGGGACACAAGCCTACAAGGCAGCAAGGCTACTGAAACTGTGATCACATCCACCTCATGGAATGCTGCTCTTGGCCTGCTGCCCACTAGGGTCTTTGGCTGGAGCGAACTTCACCCCATGCCAGACTCCTGTGTCTGCGAGCAGTGACGACAGCCACAGCACCAGTGTTCCCCTTCTCATTCACTGCCAGATGTCACACGCTTGAGGCTCTGAGCTTGTTGGTTTTAGACTGGCCCTCACTCGTGCCTAGTGATCAGATAAGGATGACTGTACTAATACATTTAAGATGATTAATAAAGCATCTTAGCAGAGATTTTTCACTGAGCAGTTTTCTTATTGTCTGTTTTCTTGGGCATTTTTGCAACTTTAGCTTCAACGGCAGCGTGGAAAGCCGCACAGTATGTTGCACCCTAGGCCGAAATAAGATGCCCAGCCTGAATTCATAATGCAGTCAACAAAACCAGAAGCTGCCGAATACTAAATAGAGAATCTAACATGACAAATGAATACTGGAGAATCAGAATTATGTGCGCTAGGCCTTGTACAAACTAGGGATGTACATGGGAAGATGAATACTTGATTAACTGTATTAAGTGCCAGTAGTCAAAATACTAAAAACATGTAATTTGGATATTTATTATCATTTCATTATTATCGTTTCATTGCAAGAAAACAGAAAAAAAACATACAGGTTAACAATTCAGTGAAACAAGCTGCTTTTACTTGTTATATCTTATGTTATACTTTGCTAAATGAGTGACTGAACATTGCCAAGGGTGTGTTTGTTAACCCTCTAATGCACGGTGTTGCCTCAGGGCAACAAACTCGATAGCATTAACAATTAAGGCAACAGTTTGAGTAAGTCAATGAAAAGCAGGTACTTGGTCATACTATCTCCTAGTGGCCACATTTAAAATGCCCCTCAGCTGTTCCTGAATAATAAACATCTTTTAGAGCGTATTCTACTTTGTGCTGCTGTATTTTTGTGCAACACCAGCTGTCATCTACGAAGGTAAGCCTACAGCCATGCACTGTTTTTGGTCATTATTTTTGGTTTTGTTTGCTGTAGTTTCTCCCTCCCTGTGGTTAACCAGACATCTATTTGTGACCTCTTAAAGATACTCGGACATCAAAATTAGCCAGAATACACATCCCTAGTACAAACATAAGCAAGACCTGATCCAACTCCAGTGTGGAATCAAGTGCATCAGAAAGTGAATATATGATTTATAAGAAGCCAACTGGCTCAAATTTGAAAGAGGACAACTGGATCTAATGTGGAGCAACATGAAGCCCAGGTGGGTCTACAGCCTGAAAATCAGGTCTAATCACATCTGACATCTCCACTACAGCCCACAGAAACCTTCACTGTAGGACTCTAACTAAATCACTGAAGCGCAGTGTTAATCAAGTGATTACTTGTAAATGTTTCCCAGGATGCATGTCTAGACCTCATCAGTGCCCAATCACAGCATTTGTATGGAATGTTCATCATAAAAGCCTTTTTAGAAAAGGAAATTCTCCAACAATGATGAGGGCCTTGAGTATGAGATTGCAGACATTCCCATATTCCAGGTCCAAATTCTCACCCTTTACATTCAAACATTTACACTGTTTACACAATGACATTACCATCCTTCATTAGTGCAACAAAGAGAGCACATTAAAACACTCACAGGCTGAGGGAAAGTCTGTGTGTTCACACAAATACAAACATTCTGTTTCTTGCTCCTCGCTTTTCCTCTAACAGCTATGAAAGCATGGCATTAATGTTACCTTGTGAGCACTGAAATAAAAGCAGACTTTCAAAAACTCACAGCAACGGCAAAAATCACCTTGAGGCACGTTACTGGATCCATCACGGGGAGAAAACACATTCAGGTGCAGGCTATGTGGAAAAGCGCCCAGCCCTAATGATCAAACAGCAGCCCCATAAAGAGACAGCCCAAAATAAACTAGCCAGGCGGTGCCTGACTTGAAAGTTTACGGAAGGAGCAAAGTGTGCGATATGAGCGCTGTAGCACTCCGACACCCCACTGATCCCAGCACAGCTGCGTAAAGAAACGTGGAGAGAATGAAGAAGTTATTTTTGGTCGTTGGTGCAGATCTGGCTCCCCGTAGACCAACAACAAAACAACCAGCCCGCTGCTCTCGCCGCAAAAGCTCCACTTTTGACAGTTTTGACTTTTATTACCAGTAACTGAAAGAGAACTATACCTTTATGCCCTCTAGGCATTTTGTAGCTTTGGAATTCAAAATCAATTCTGAATACCTTGAGGTTTCTGTAATGATTAGGCCAACTTGTTCTTCCTAAAAGGCTGTAGCCTTGGAGGGTTTTAACACTAGCAATGCTCCTTCCACAGCAGTTTTCTAAAGGTTATCCAACCCAGCCCTCAAGGACCTCAGTTTATGTTGTAGTTATTTTAGTCTTTTTTTTTGGTTCCCAACACAACTAGCTGGCTTAAATTAAGGTTCTAGAGCTGCCAAATGTTTTGCTGAAAGAAGATGACTAATACTCATGGATACATAATTGCCAACAATCCAAATTAGGGTCCAACTGATAGGAACTTTTGAAGCCAGCACTGATATTTATTTTAAGGGACCAAAAATTCTGTTAAGCATTAATATCAGCCAGTATTTTATTGGGGTATTTTGTTGGCCAAATAATAACTTGACATTTATATTTTACTTTTATACTCCAATAGCTTGTGTTGCAGCACTTTACTGGCTGCCAGCTATCTACGGTGCATAGTGAAAAAACAATGTCTGTTTTCAATGGACACATTTTTGAGACTCACTGCCTTAAATAATAGAAACTTTGTAGCTCTGGATGCAATTTTTTTCTTATTTTTCATCAGTTCTTTTCATGGTATAGCCAATGACATATGACAATAACAAGTCATTGCCATGCTGAAGGTTAAGTTTGGATACATTTTACATGTTTTTGTTATTCTAGGGGGCAGGTGAAGCATTTCATTCACAAATGCAACCAAAATCAGCACATTATCTGTGAAATTCTAACCGATATCTATAAAACTATCAGCATTGGCTGATATTATCGACCAACTGATATCAGGGCACTGTCTAAAAATCATCAATGTTGCCTTGAGATTACGTAAAAAACAATGACTATAAAAATGCTTTGGTGGATTTTTATTATTGACATTTCATTTGCTTTAAAAAAAATACCCTATTACAATGTTCATATAATACATTGTTGTTATTTATCCTGACATTATCCTGTCTTTAGATTTAAAGACTGTGTGAAACACTGAGGTGTTTATTAAACATCTCAAAACAAACATAAGTATTAGAATCGGTTTGGTTCAGTGGGTACAGGGTGAAATGAGGACTGGCTTGGAGTCCGTGAGGCCTGGATTGAGGACCTCTCAGCCCCTGAGCTCATAAATATGGAGACCTATTGTGCAGGTCGTGCAGCGCTTCTGCCTGGAAAGCTGCTACTCCATCATGCTCTGGCTGCACAGGAGAGACAGAGAGCTTCATTAACAAAGGGCTTGTTATTGTAGCTCGCAGTCATCCTCAGTTCAGGAGCATCCCTTGCACCCTCCCTGCAACTCTGACCTGAATGACAAAGAGAAGACGCTGACATTTGATGATGAAATCAATTTCAGCCTTGTGGCTGGTTAAAGACCTTCACATTGAACATCCTGCATCTATTTTAACAGCTTTGCAGGAGAGCTGAAATGAGGTTGAGGGCTCAAGGATGAGGAGTGTAACTTTATTTTGTTGTCTTAGTCACATATTTTTCTTTAGACATCCTTTCATTTGCCCCTGCTCTTTTTCTTCTCCTTCTTTCTCCAGCGCTTGACAAACAGCATTAGCTGCTGCTGGCTCTGAGGTGCAACATCTACACTCATGCTGGTGCTCAGTAACCATGGTGTTACCACGGTGACCTTACACCCACTACCATTTACTTCCACTAATTACTGTACAGGCAGTGGAAAAGAGCAAATGGATGAATTCTGTATTTGCTAATGTGTCTCCTTTAGTAAACCACTCCACAGCCAGTCCTAAAACAGAGCATCTCCACAGACGACAATGTAATCAGACAGTTCAGATGAGCGTGAAAACTGGACCCTCTACTTTTAAATGGATTCTGAGGGAAGAAGCATCACACTGGCACGAACCTCCACCGCTCTGCTGTCTGAAAACTGAGGGGCAGACGGCACGCATAGTCGAATGAATACCTCTCAGAACGTGTCTCTGCCATATGCCTCAGAAAATTCAGTGGATATTTGATCATTCTATGAATGCACAGCCTCTGGAAAAATCGAATTCACTCAGCAGCGCAGGATGGACAAAAGAAAACAACAACGCCTTTAGACTTGAAAGCACATTTCACACATTTACATACCCACAAATTGGTGGAACAAATTACAAGCATGTTTTAAAAAGACAGTGAAATTCTCAGACTAGCAGTACAGTATGAAAAGCTAAGCAACATAAATTTTTCATACTGCATCTAGAAGTGGGCAATATGACCATGTGCTCGAACTGCTGCATTTGACACTACACATCCTACAAAGCTTCTGAAAATGACTTGGTTGGCTGTCTGGGACTGTGTTAAACTGGTTAACAATATTTTGTTAGTATGTAGTAGTAAATGTCTCAAATAAGGAGGATATCCTCTGTGGTGTACTACAAGGCGCCGCACTTGGCCCATTTTTATTTCTCTGTATACATATTTGCATTTTTATGTATATACAGACCATAATCAGTGCATTATTGTTGATCTTGTTTCAACTGTGTGTTCTAAGTTTTGGCAAATATTACTGGCCATGCTGGCTCTCTCCCAAATGTATCATAAATGTTGCCTAGAGATCAGGGCGGCACTAGATGTCAAACATCAATTAGAAAAAAAAATAGAGAATTTTTATTGTTGACATGTTACTTTAAAAAAACACTATTAGAATTTTTTTAAGATACATTGATATTCAGGACAAGGGAAAAGAAACTGAGGCTTATTACCAATTTATACACAGATATTTTTTATTAGAGTTATTATTAAGTTAAAGACATAAAGAAAGAAAGTCTGTAGTTTAATAATAATAACAATAAATTACATGACAATATGCTTTTCTATATGAGTATATCATCAGAACATCTAGAATACTGTCAGTAGATTAAGATATGTCATTATCTTTTTATTCACGTTACCAGTTGACCGATCATCTGAATTCATTTTTTTTTTCAAGTTGCTCCAACTTTCGCACTTGCCAGAAAAACGAGATATAGTGATACATATTCATCAATTGTTTAAAGTGTCACCTGCTACTACTAAGGTCATCCTCATGCTCTAACCTGCGTTATGTGATCGCACTGTGTTACCAAAGTCTGTTGTCAGGACGCTTAACCTAAATCATGCAATGACAGGTGGAGTCACTTACGTCTGTCCTTCCCTGCCACCCTACAAAGTACACAGCAAGGCGACCCATGTTTACACAGTTATAATCTGAGCAGTAAACAGCGGCAGTGTTGATTACACTTTCATATTTGCTTAAATTCCTGTTAGTTTTACACACTGGGGAAGAGATGATTTTGAGATTTTAAATTTTGCCAATATTGTGATGATACTAACCCATGATGACATGATGAAATTTTCTTACAGCTCATCCCTCCCATCTGTACAACACTGCCAAGTGTTTCAAACACTTGCAACAGAGAGCTGTGCGCTTCAGTGTGAGTGACTATGGCACTGCAGGAATTCCTGAAGGAATATATGTGTTATTGAACAAGAGGAGACCAACCAATGCTCCATGTGAGGTGCATTCACAGGTACAATTTACAGTGGGGTCACTGGAGAAATGTCCTCACTAAAGCATAGGCTGTTGAAGATGTTTTTAGAACAGACAAAGCTAATATAAATGACAATAACAAAAAGGTTCATTTGTACCCTGTAGCACACACTGCAAGCAACTGTGTAAAGGGCCCTTATCCATATCCCACGAAAAACACTTCGAGGTGAAACACTCTTTATAACTTCACTATAAACGGGCAGATCTAAATTGCTTTATAGTTGGATATGTGTAAATCAGTTGACAAAAACAATTTATTCAAAGCAAGTTTCCATGTATTGACCATATTGATCTCATAAAGACAGCAAGCTTATCTACATTCAAAGAGGCACTGCTGTAAATACATAATGGCCCACAAGGCACTACTGCTGAGACCTCCCCTGGTCTGTTATTGGTCCTGAGACCTCCCCTGGTCTGTGATTGGTCCTATTGATTGGATGATTCTTTTGAGACCCTCCCCCGGACTATGATTGGTCCTTTTAACTGCGTAATTTGTTCTGAGACCTCCCACCTGACTACAATTGGTGCTAATCACCAGGTTGTTTGTTCCGAGATGTCCCACTGGGTAGTCCTAATCACAATGTCATTCCTTCTGAGAGCTCCCCAGACCGTGACTTTTCCTTTTCACCATATAATTTGTTCTGAGGCCTCTCCCTGACCTTTAAGTGGTTGTCATTGTGAACCTAGTCTCGCACTCAGGGGCCTGAGATGGCCACAGCTATTGGAATTTTGTCAGCTGCACTCTGATTGATAATGTCCACTTTCACATGTACGCACTTCTGAGCAGCGGTTTCTATCAGTCTGATGGTAAACAAACTTCTGTAAACTGTTTCCTGCTCTGCGTGCCATGACAACAATAAGCTTTTCAGAGTAAGATTTAGGCCCAATCCCATTTCACCCCTCACCCCTACCACTTAGCCCTTAGCCCTCTGTTTTGAACGTTCACGTCTATGGTTAGGGTGTCCCAATTCTTGTTGAGATAGAGGGGTAGGGCGAAGTGTTAGGGCTATATGGCCCTCCAAACAGAGGTTTTTCAAAGGCACTTCAAACAGAGCAAGGCGACTGCACGAGCGACCACAAACACACAAAAGTATTTTCTCGGTTAAAAAATTACAATAGCCACTGTACTATCTTTTATTTGTTTGTAACACGCATAAAAACATCACAGAAATTACGCTAATGTCTCGGTAGCTAGATAGCTAATTTTCCTGTTCCACCTTAAATAGTCCAGCAGTATTGACACCTGAAGCTCCAGAATGTAACTGCCTTTAAGGTGGAATGGGAAAATTCGAACAAGAATAGTGACTTCAGCTTCGCTTCACCAATGAATTAGTGGTGGGAGATAAATAATAACCCCCTCTTTGAAAGCATATGATGGTCTAAATGTAACTAAAGCCTTTGGACTTTGCTCTTCTCTTCTATCACTCAAGTCGCGTCGCCTACAGAGCAGAGCTAGTAGCCTGATAATGAAGCGATGTTTTTTATTTAAGGGTCGTATTTCATAGGGGAAGATTTCAACCACTACCTATTGTGACTCAAATTTCCCCGCTGTGGGACTAATAAAGGTAACTTAATCTTAAATAAATAACTCAGCCAGTTTGCATAGTAGTCCATGTAGTTACTACATAATAGTATGTACTATGTATTAAGCCTGGGATTTTATGGGGTTAAATTATGCAGTTCTTGGCCACACACCAGAGTCTGCGACGATATGAGGATGTCTGGCTTGTGAACCTGTTTTCCACTGATCACTTACGTTTCATAGGTTTTCTTTTCCTCCCTAGGCCTGGCACTGACTCCAGCACTGTACAAAACAGCCAAGTGCAACAGTTTTGCTATAAAAGATTTAAAAAGTACAGCCTTAGGCAACGGTTCTCCACCACGGTCTAACTTACTTACTCCGCCAGAGACTTTCAACAGCTTTCCCTGCTCGAGCACGGCTGAGACAGTTCAAGAAGAACTTGACAATGACCTGCTGAGCTCAATCTGGCAGTTTCATATAAGCTATATAAACTACTCAAAGTCAAGAATAAGAAACTTAAACAGATTAAACAGACCTCTTATCTGCAATTCGTGTCAAGTAAAACTCACTCAAGTCTTATTAGTGCCCTCTGAATGTAACAGCTGTGCTATGGTTAATAAGGAAAAGTAAAGAGGGAGTTTTTTTTTTTTTTTAACAGAAAGTATCCGCTAGCTCTCATTCTCCCTGCCCACTATGTCACACTAGAGCCCAGCTGAGTTCCTAAGTGTCCATCAGTGGAATATGACACCAGCTGCAGAGATTAATGTTTGTGCTAGGACTTTGCCAAGTGCTAAATTTAATCTGATCAACACCCCCCCAACACACACATACTCAGGATCACAGAAATGTGAGAGACTAAAGATTTGGAGTTAATTGTGCAGTATTGGTACACAGTTCAGAACAGAGTAACTATCAGAAAAACACAGTTCTGTATATCCCCTGTATATCCCCAGTCTTGGGGAGCAAACACTATGCATCATGTGGTGCTTTCCATCATCTAGCACACCCTGGTAGAAAGCATTAAATATGCAGAACATGGAGTTTTAGAAACCCTGCTCTGGATCATGTGCATCATATATAACCTTAAAAAAGGCCCTTCAAGGCTTCTTTAGTAAAGCCAATAGTCAGGATTACTATCTTTTCCGTTGTAAGTCAGTTGTTATTCTGTATAATATACAGTCCATACATGGAAACAAAGCTGCACAAACAGTCCATTTTGAATTCCTTGTTTAATGATGTCACGAAAAACAAACTATTTACATATATCCGCCTATTTAGTCTACAGCAGTTTAGCCCCGCCTACTCACATTGAACTTAATAAGGAGTGTTTCAGCCAGGACTGCTAATTGAATGACGCACAGGACAGTCATGGCTATTAACATATATCCAGTCTAAAAGGTTCAGTGAAAAGAACAGCCTGTTTAACTCTAAGGGATAATGATAGGTTGGAAAGTGGTCCTGTAAAAATGAATTATGACTGCTTTTGGTACATAAAACCACAAACAATGTAAGTAAAAATTGAACACAAGAAAAATGCAGGATGCAGGCCCTTCAAAACTGTTTTAGTGCCATGATTTTATATATATATATATATATATAAAACATAAAACGGCAGATAAACTTTCTCTATATGTATATATTTTTCTATATATGTACACACACACGCACACACACACACACACATATATATATATATATATATATATATATATATATATATATATATATATACTCACACACACACACGTGTATATATATATATATATATATATATATATATATATATATATATACATACACGTGTGTGTGTGTGTGAGTATATATATATATATATACATATTATTTTTTGCGCCTCAGCCCACTGCAAACATTGTTCTCCCCTGCCCCCCCAAACATTTGGGTGCCCCAGTCTACAGCAAGTTAGTGCAGAAAACCACTGTGCAGGCAGCCTCATGCAGAGAGTGGGGCTGAATGATACGAGCAAAGTATCTAATTGCAGTTTTCTGATCAGTATTTTGATTGTGATTAAAATTGCTTTCTAAAATACACACACACACACACATTTTCTAAGCCGCTTCTCCCTCAGGGTCGCAAGGGGGTGCTGGAGCCCATCCCAGCAGTCTTCGGGCGGAAGGCAGGATACACCCTGGACAGGTCGCCAGTCCATCGCAGGGCGCTTCTAAAAATAGTTTTCTAAAAATTGAGGTTATTTTTTTTAACAAAAAGACCGACATTCGCACTGTTTCTGGGTTGCTATGGTTGTGATGTCACAGTGAACAGGTGTTTGGTTGCTGGTTGCCAGGTTTAGGGGACGTGTTTGAGCAGGGGAACCACAAAACTGTGCTGGACACTGGCCTTCCAGGACCACCCCTGATCTAACTCCTCTACAAGCAGTGCACAAGCTCTGTGTTTTTATGCTACATTTTCCCAGTTACAGCTCGTGGATAAAGTACAAGTTCTTCAAGAGTTCTTTAGTAAAGACAATGGTTCTACAGGTTTAGTAAAGACAACGGTTCTACATATACCAAAAAAGGTGCTTCTCTTGTTATGCTGTCAAACGTGTAACCATAAAATAACCCTTTTGGTGCTACATAGAACTGTTTTCAAAAAACGTCTACATAGAACCACATACAACACATCCTCCATCTATCTGAGGGACAATTTCAACACGCAAAGACTCCTTTAGGCATGCATATGGTTCTTTGAGTGCTCATGGTCCTATACAGAACCAATGACTTTACTAAAGGAACCTTGAAGAACTGATTAATTGTGTTTATATCGAAACTGCAGCTCTTGCCATTTGAACACCGCACCCTTTCAAACCACGATTTCGATGTAAAAATGATTAATCGTGCAGCCCCAGCAGAGACAGATCCACTCTAACCGTCTAAAGCGGTGCACAAAAAAAGTTCAAGGCTCTTGCTCCTCGTGCGTCAAAACTTTTTGGAGCTTTCTGCAGCTTTGGGTTCCTCGCGCATCTGAAGTTCACTACGGGACTGCTTACGCACGTGTGGCTGTGGTGGTCCCTTATTTCTTTCTTGACTGCACTGTGACTGTTTTCCAAATGAGCCGCAGAAATAAACGCACCTCATTGGCTGAGCGGCAAAAAGTTTAAACTGAACCACAGTGAAACTACAAGACCCCGCGTCCGCGCGCGCCTGTCCGTACCTTGGATGTGCTGCTTGACCACGTTCTCCAGCCTGTCCAGCCTTTCCAGGATCCGCAGCGTCTCTCCGGTATCGTCCTCCAACTTTCTCTCCGGGACTTTGGCGCTCCCGTTGGAGACGAAGCGCGTGATCCATCCGGCGTAGAGCAGGCACGCGATGTTGGTCATGCCGCTTAAGATCACGCACGTCGACACCAAAGTTTTGACTCTCCTGGTGCACGCCATCACTCTCCGCTTCAGAAGACGACGGAAGACACCTTCACGCGCCCGCTCTCGTTCCCCCGGCGCGTCTCACGTGGAGCCATTGCAGCTGGGCGCGCGGTGCTTCTCTCACCGCTTCAGCGGTCGTTTGCGCGGGCGCCAAGCGCGCGCAGCCAAGGAAACCACGCGCACGCACGCACCTCACGCTCGCTCCTCACTTTTCCAGCCTGATTCAAACCGACTGAAGTTCAGACGCGCTCAGTCAGCGGCTGAACTCCACAACAGCCTCGCGCTTTACGCCCCGAGTTCAGCTGAGAAACCACACCGGCTGCAAAACTGAACAAAAGCGACACACCGGAGTCGGTCGCGATGGAAATAATCGATACGCTCGCCTTAAAAACGACGAAAGGTAAAACAGAAAACAAGTTAAACGCTGTTTGTGTAATACTGCGTGCATCCACAGGAGGGCGAGTGCTGCTCAGTTCAGTTTCCAAATACTATTCCTTAAAAACGTCCAAATGAGAAAAGGAATGCTCATTTTAGCCGTTAAAAGCTACAAACAACTCGTTTCGTGTGCCATGTAGAAAATAAAGGAGGAGAAACACGAGAATCGTGGCGTAATTCTCAACTCCGCCGGCTAGTGAGGGCAAAGCGCCCCACGCGCCCATCATAACAGCTTTTATTCCCACCTGTTTTCCGACAAACCCCGCCTACCGGCTAGTAAACTCGCAAGCAGTCCGGTCGATTTAAATTAATAGTCCAGCCTTATTTTCCCCACAAGTCCTTTTTCACTTTTAGCAGACCCTCTTGTTATAAACAGTGCCGGTGATGTTTAGGTGTAATTCCTGCTTTCTGTGAGATTCGTAGTCTTATAACTTGCATGGGACTATTTTACCGCTCACACTTGTTTGAATGTTGTGAGCAGTGATGCGTTTCTGCACACCTTCGCTTCTCCCTGCAGCGGAGGAACACAGGTAACTGAACCGCAGCTATGGGCAAGTAATGATTTCATGCTAAAATATGTTTCATTCACACCTGTCTGAGTAACCAGAGGACGAGGTGTTGTTGAGCTGTTTTAATGCTGGAATTGGAGTAGAAGAAGACTTTGAAGATGAAACCGGGTGGATGCTCTGTGGAAGTCATTTTCAATTCAACTTTATTGTCATTATACAATACAGGGTAGTACAGTATAACGAAACACTATCGGGCTACTTTTCCAGTGCTGTAATAATAGATGCATAGTAAACAGTGCAAAGACAAAAGACAGTAAAAGACAGACCAAATGTACATAGACAGTAGGTACAGGTGTCAAACGTAGACAAGATGCGCATAGGCAAGTGTTATAGGTGTATTGGACGTATAGACAGTTAGTGCATAGTCAGATTTTCAAGTGTATCAGGTATATAGACAGAAATGTGCATGGTTTGCACCATATCTTACTTCAGAAGCACATCCAGTATTCAAATTCTGCATGAAAACTGAACAGAACTCTTTTTTGTCATTGAGCAGCATCATGCTGTCACATAATATTTGTTGAACAGTGTTGGGCCCTTCCTGTCTTCTTCTTTCGGCTGCCTCCATCTTGCCCTATCCATTGCCTCCTCTTGAAAAAGGACCACTGGAAGCTATTAGGACCAAACCCTAGTGATTAATGTTGCCTTCTAATGGGAATTGGCTTAATGGTTTCCATTATTGACCACTAGTCCCATTAAGAATTACATGCATTTAGAATCAGCCATTGGTGACCTATTGAATCATTAGAATACTTTATATTCCTTTATATTGTGATATCAACCTATAAAAAAGCCACAACACATTACAAAACCATCAGGAATCTACCATCGAAGAACCATCGGAGCCCTGCTGGTGACGTCCCATATAAATAAAAATAATACCTGGCCACATTGTATCAACCTTGATTTAGTAAGGCCTGGGAATGAGATCCTAATACATGGCCTTGACTTAGTAAGGCATGGGAATGAGATAATTAAGACATGGCCTTGACTTAGTAAGTGCATGGGAACAAGATAATTAAGTTGTGGCCACAACTTAGTAAGGCATGAGAACAAGATCATGCCTTATAAGGCTGTGGTCAAGGCTTAATCTCATTCCAACGTCTTACTAAGTCATTGCCACATCTTAATTGTCTTGTTCCCATGCCTTACTAAGTCATTGGCCTAGGATTATTTGTATTTATACTGGATGTCACCAGCAGAGCAGGAAACAACAAAAACACTTAATGGGTTTTTCAGCAGGAAACAATGTATGATAGTACCATAAATCGTACTGATATCAGCAGATAACGCCTTTAAAAAATGATCAGCATCGGACAGATGTTTAGATCTGACTGATATTTGATGATATATTCACTGAACTCTGTTGGGGCTGAGTGTTGAGGGAACGCTGGGTTACTGTGGTAAAATATCTGCATTTTATTTATTTTACTGCATTTGTAAACCTCTAAAGGATTTCTCTGTAATGTTAATCCAGAAGGATCAAGTCCTGTTTTCTATGTTTTATAAATATGTGTCAGCATAAACGTACATAATAATATTGCACATTGCCATTGGCCACAATTCCCATATCGATGCGTCCCAAGTACGAGCTCCATACTTGACGTTTACTGATATGATTCACTGCATCATGAAATGAAACCATAAAAATACAGCAAGTACACAAAAAGGATCTACCATAATTATTTTGACTGTAGTGGAATATAAACAATCAAAGCAATGCACGTTTTGTAATTGACATCATTTATAAGGGCATATTTATGGACTATTATTTTCAGTTTGGCATCCAAAACCTTTTTCCTATCTCACTGTGGCAGGTCAGTCAGCCACAGAGTTCAGGACTAGGATGAGTGGCATTTTTTCATATTTTGGAAAAGAAGCATGGAGCACAGATGACTTCTTATTGCAGTGGTTCTCCTCCTTTATATGCTTTACAGCCTATGCAGCAACCATCTGCACCACACTGACTGTAAACAGGCATAATGCACTTTGTTCAATACAGAATACAGTGAGTACATTTTTAACAGAACACACAACAGGTTCCATTACAATGACAGCGAGGCCTGTTAGTATCAAGAGCAAGTCCTGCTGTGAGTCAGGCACTGTAGTGAACTGTTGAACGCACAGCAGATATCCACTTGCACTGGGGGCTTCCTCATAGCCCTGTATCCTCAGCGGACCACGAACCTTTCAGATGAGAGTGTGAGAAGTGAAGGAGGAGGGAGGGGCAACACTAGGCTAACAGACAGGCTCCAGAGAAAGCTTACCTCAGGCAGCAGCTTTGATCATTGTCACTGCTGCTGTAATTCTAACTTAAATTCACTCCTGGGCAGTTCTGAAACCTCACTGACAATTGTGGGAACAGCTGATATTATGAAATATAAATGATGACCACTGAAATATTAAAGGCTGGAAGTTTTGTCTCTGTGGGGATTAGGGGCTCATAATTACACGTGAGAGTTGCAGCGGTTTGTAAGAGAGATCCATGAATGATTTATACTCGAAAAGAGAAAGTGGCAGAGTTAATTTTGATTTAATGTGAGTGTGGTAATAGCTGTAGCTATGTGGCTAAGGTTGCACTTAAAGAGGAGCAAGAAGACACTAAGAGCTTTCACTGCAACAGCTTATTCTACACCTGTTATAACATACTTACATTCTTACCTTTAGTCAGCATTTTAAGAGGATTTGAAGTTTGTTTCTTTAGTTTTGCACTGGAACAATAAGGCTATGTAGCTAACACGTAATGGAAGCTTCGAATAAGACTAGCAGTAAGCATCTTCCAAACTGCACAGCTAAGTCATCATGTCAAGTTGCCCCAAAGATGCTTATTTATGTAACATAATACATAACATAATATTATCTATAAACATGGATAAAAGTACACTTCAGTACAGTAGTAACAGTAGTAGCATGTTTATTAAAGCTTGAATTTTATATTTATTTTTGTTCAGTTTTTACAGATAATAATATATCATGCAGTGCCAGAACGTTGAGGTCTGCACTCCTGTGGATTCCCATGGGACCCACCACAATATTGTGCGGCATGGGACTAATTTTCAGTGTTATGTGCCGGAGTGGGCAGGAAACCAGCCCACTGCAGATGGGAGCAGGCTCATAGTGAGATGGCAGAGCCTTCAGTCCAACGGCCACAGCTGCACCCAGTAAAACACCAAAAATTACCGCTCTGTGGTTTAATTCCTGCTTTGTGTTTGCTGGGAATAAATGACGTTTGGTGAAGTTACTTCACAGTGAGCCTGATGACCATGACTGCCATGTTATTTCAGTAGAGATGGCAGCTGTCACTGACCAGTATCAGAATTCAGACGTTATATTTGGTGAAGTTACTTCACAATGAGCCTGATGACCATGACTGCCGTGTTATTTCAGCAGAGGAGAATGTATTTGTGAATAGACTGTGTCAGAAATTGGATGTCAGTTTGGAGTGGAACTGTGCAGGCGGGAGTGGACCAAAACATTCTGATTCCGATTCAGATTTTTTGCGGGAGCAGGTGGGAGCAGGACTGAAAAAACTGAAAAACAAACCCATGCAAACCTCTACCAGAAACCATATAAGCAATTCTATTTGAGATTACTTAACAACGGGACATAGTTTGAGGCTAGTGTCTGATGGTTTTTAGGCATGCAGTATACAGCATATTTTTAAAGCATAACATGTGGCCTGTGCCAAAGATCTGGCACATTTTGTATTTTATGTTTTATTTCATTCCAATATTGTAAACTTATTCAAGTAATTGAATTTGTGCACAAAACCTTTCAGAAAAAATGACATATTTTAGTTAATAGAGAATGTGCTAACTTATTAGAAAGCCAACAAAACTTCACCATTTCAGGGTAGATTTGTTACAGGGCTGGATCAGATTCACTCTTTTCCCCTCTGATATCTGTTCAAGCATGATATTAGCCTGATTCTGATACCGGTCAGTGACAGCTGCCATCTCTACTGTGCACATATGCAGTTTTCCGAGCATGTAGTGAAGACTTATCACTCTAACATCACCTTTATTCTTTCAATGCCTGTTTTTAGGGCTTTCTTTGTGGTAGTTTTGTGCAAATGACATTCCAAGCAAAATCAACAGTGCCGATCAAGCTCCCACAGAGTAAACCGTATCTAATAAACCTCTGCAGGCGTGAATTTAACCCTGTAAGAATTTGTGTAATTCTGTGTTTCCCTCACAGTTTGGAAAAGCAAATGCATGGCGTTTGGGACGTTATACGGCTGGATACATAAGCATGGGGCCCGTGTCTCCGCGCCTCATAAGATCAATGAGAAAACACAGTCTGTGCTCACGGCGCCCAGTCCCCCACTGCAGAGATATTATTGGGCTGTAATTTATACAGAGAGGTCTAGGGTATTTCAGCACTGTAGCAGAGGCAGCGTCTGGAATATCAATAGCTATAGGCTTTCTCTCCCACACACACACTTACGGCCATGGGGAATTTATTTAAGCAAATGAGACAAAACGAAATGCAGATGATGCATTAATCTGATTAGCTTGGATAATAGAGCTGGTGTGAAGATGCAGAGTGAATTAACTTGACCTGTTTGATTGTCTTTGCGTAACAAATGATGCACATTTAGAAACATAAAAAAATAGATTTGTTTTACCCACCATGTTTAGTCGACTATGCATGCTTTTGGGGGGTAAAGAGATGTCAGGAAGACAATTAGAAAATGACCCGTGTCTCTGTCTGTAGTTTTAACCATTGGTCATTGTTGTAGAAAAAGCATTACGTCTGTTGTTTATAAGGAAACTGAGTGATGCATGGACATCCATAGTGTCTTTATCTTAGAGAATGAGGCCTGTTGGGTTTTGCCAGTCAGACATGATTTATGTAAGCAGCACTCTTAATTAAACAATGCCATAGTGAGTTCATTAAATGTGGATCAATACAAATGTGCCGTGATTCCAGTGACAATACAATAAATAACAGTAAAGATTTAGCACCAGGAACGTTAAAATAAACATTCCACATGAAATCATTAATTTAATACAGTTCATAAAGAAGACAAACTGCAGACCTTTAGCTGATTTTCCCCAGGAGCCCTGCAGTAAATGCCTTTGCTTTTGTGCAAAAAAAAAATTATAATTGGTTCAAATTCACTGTTCTCATATTGGCATTAAGAACACAAGTTTCTATTATGATCTGAATAGCTTAAAGGGCCAATATCATGGAAAACCAAAATTGAAATAAAAGAGTTTAATGTAGAATGTAAACATAAAGTTTCAAAACATACTGTTCACTCTCCAGTCCATACAGTCCATGTATGGAAACCAATAAGCAAAAACAGCAAATTTTGAACGAATTGTTTTGCGATGTCACAAAAACCAACACATATATATATACATTGTAAGGACAAAAGTATTGGGACATCCCATTGTGAAAACCACAAGCATTAATATGGAGTTGGTCCCCCCTTTGCAGCTATGACAGCTTCCAATATTCCGGGAAGATTTCTACAAGATTTTGGATGTCTGTAGGAATTTACAAGGTCAGACACTGATGTTTGACAGGAGGGCCTGGCTCACAATCTCCATTCTACTTCATCCCAGAGGTGTTTGGTGGAGTTGAGTTCAGTACTCTTTGTGGGCTTGTCAGATTTGTCCACTCCAAACTCACCCAGCTATACCTTTATAGACCTTGCTTTGTGCACTGGGGCTCAGTCATGCTGGAATAGAAAAAGGTCTTCCCAAAACTGTTCCTACAACGTTGGAAGTAAACAATTGTCCAAAATTTCTTGGTCTGCTGAAGCATTAATATTTCCCTTCAGTGGAACTAGGGGGGCCTAGGCCAACCACTGAAAAACAACCCCATAGCATTATCCCTCCTCCACCAAGCTTTGCAGTTGGCACAGTACAGTCAGGCAGGTAATGTTCTCTTGGCATTCACTGAACCCAGACTCGTCCATCAGATAGAAAAGCTTGATTCATCACTCCACATACGTTTCTACTGCTCCAGAGTTCGGTGGCAGCATGCTTTACCCCAATCCATTCGACACTTGACATTTTGTTGGTGATGTAAGGCTTTCATGCAGCCCATGCCACAAAGCTCCCAGCACGTAGTTTTTGTGCTGATGTTAATGCCAGAGGAGGTTTCGAACTTTGCAGTTATTGAGTCAGCAGACCGTTGGTGATTTTCATGCACTATGCGCATCAGCACTCAACAATCTCTAACTTTATGTGGTCTCCCACTTTGTTGCTGAGTTGCTGTGGTTACTAACTGCTTCCACTTTGTAATAATACCATTTACAATTGATGGTGGAACATCTAGGAGATTCAGTGAGCTCATTAGAACAACCCATTCTTTCACAAAATGTTTGTAAAGGCAGACTGCATGGCTAGGTGTTTGATTTTATAGATCTGTGACAATGGGACTGAATGAAACACCTGAATTCAGCGATTAAGAGGTGTGCCCCAATACTTTTATCCATGTAGTGTATCTGCCTCTACAGTTGACAGCAGTTTAGCCTTGCCTATGCATGCAGCTCTGACAGCTTTTTGAAAGAGACACAATACAGGTCAGCCAATTAGAGCAGAGCTCTAAGGGCGCCGTAACAAAAAAGCCTGTTTAATTCTAAGGGATAAAAAGAGGTCAGAAAAAGGCCACATACAAGTGAATTATGACTGTTACTGGTACATAAAACTGTGCAAATGTCATAAGTGGGCCTCAGGGGTAGAATTACCTATAAGAAAATATAATATAGGCCCTCTGTTTTCTCTGTTCTCTCTAAGAAGTTCCTTCAAGAAAACTACTCTGAAGTCACCAAGTCCCTGTGTTCACTTCATGCATGGACTTCTAACATAGAGCTATTATTCTAGGTTATCAGCAGAACCATCACAGTGTCATGCTTGGCTCCCCCCACTCCCCCATGTGCTTTTTGTTTACCTTTTGATAGTCCACATGCTTCTTTGTTTTGGTATCCCTAGTCCTGCCCCCTTGTTTTGTGACTCTGCCCCTGATTGTTTTCACCTGTCCCTCGTCTTCCCGGTGTCATATTTAAGCCCTGTGTTTGCCCTTTGTTTTTCGCTGGTCTTTGTTTGATGTATGTTTGTTGGATGTTATGTTATTCTGGCCTCTGTCTTGTACTTCAGTCTGTGTTTATTTTCTCATGTCTGTCCTGTGATCTCTCCGTGTTGGTTATATGAACCTGGACTGTCATGACCACGACCCTGGATTTGCCTTCAATAAAAGTCGCTTATCTCAGCACGTGCTTCTGCCTCCTCGCTCCGCGTTACGCACAGCATTTGCTATCATTCAAGTTTTTTATAAATCAGCCAGGGTGATATACCTCTGAGACATACCGGTGGCCAAAATAGCATACTTTGTACTATATAGTGATCACCAAGCAAGGAAGTCAACAATAGTAAGTATTTTATTGTGTTTAAATGGTTGTTTTTTATTGTAGCAGCTGTATATGATTTTGTGTATATGAGTTGTGTTGTTCCTTTGATCTCAGTACAGCTGTTTTGATTGTTTTCAGGGCAGGAGGTTCTCACCCCTCCCCTTTTCTCCCTTATCGCTGACTTGCAGCTCAACTCAGAGCCACAGGATTTCATATATAGAGACCCAAAAGTGTCCGACACATTTGAAAAAGATGATTCTTCAAGGGTTTTTTAGACAATGTTTCTATACAGAACCAAGAACACTCAAAGAACCATTTGCATAGTTAAAGGGTTCTTTGCATTCTGAAAAAGTTCTTCAGATTGATGAAAAATGTGTTATGTATGATTTTGCATAGAATGTTTTTGAAGAAATGTTCTACACTTTAAAAATGATGATGCTTTAAGGGTTCTTTAATAAAGAAAATGGTTCTATATAGAACAATGAACACTCAGAGAACCCTTAATAATTAATGTTTTTAATAATAACCCTTAATAATTAAATGTTCTTTGCATGCTGAAAAAGTTCTTCAGATTGATGGACAATGTGTTGTAGATTGTTCTAATTAGAACCTTTTTGAAAAGGGTTCTATAGAGCACCAAAAAAATGAACTTAAATCAACTTAAAATGATTTAGTAACTGATTACATGGCTTTTCTTGAGTTGAGTCAACTTGAGGACACCAGAATTCACACAACTCAAAGGTCTTAGTTGAGTCAAAAATTCTCCAAATTCTCACAACCTCCTGATGTTGTGATAAATTATTACACAGCTGCACCACATGAGATGATGCCATGCTTCAAAGTCAAAACAACAAATATTTTCTCCAGTGTATCAAACATTTGAAGACACAAAATCAAAGTTGCTTCATGTGTTCATGAGTGGTGCAGTGGACTGAGCCGCCTACCCAACAGGAGGTTGAGAGTTTGAGCCCCAGCGATGCCATAGCCATCCATGAGTGTGTACTCAATGTCTCGCAGAATGGTGTGATAGAGAGAGTCTTGGCTGGTGAGGAAGTTGAGTATAAAAAACAAGTTCATTTTATTTACATAACTTAGATGCAGTACTAAAAGCATTAAGAGAACCTTTGACTCAACCGAGAAATTTGAGTTGTGTGTCCTCAAGTTGAGTCAACTCAAGAAAAGCCATGTAATCAGTTACTATAGCTTTTTCAGTTGAGATGACCTTTTTACAGGGTAGAATTGTTCTAGATAAAACTATTATCTTTGCTAAAGAACCCTTGAAGAACCATCTTTTTAAGAATATATATCGCACCAAACAAAGGTTCTTCTACTGTTACAAGTAACAACAGCAGAGCCCTTTTAAGTCCTATATAGAAGTCCATTCTGTCAGTGGAATTGCCACTAAGGGCCCTGCAGAAAGAAGCTACATTAGCAGTAATAAAGCTTAATGCAGCTACTATAAGTTAAAGAATGTCGTATAAACCTCACATAGCTTGTTTTGCTTTATTTTATGAGAATTAGACCATGTCACACAGTATATTTACACAACCGTGGTAACAAATACAGTGTTGTTTTATGAAACAGAATGCTATCATGGATGTAATGCTGGCTTTCTACCACTACAGCTAACATTAAAAATTTATATTGCTGGATGACACCAATGCCAGCATACAGCTATAGATGTAGCTATACATTTAGCACTGTTTAGAAATAATAAAACTACCGTAATACACTAGCTTGTAGCTGAACATCTTGTGAAGTTGCTCAGTGAGAGTGAGGTTGTCTCTTCTGTGCATGCTGTCTGCCCTCAGTTTTCAGACAGCAGAGCCATGGAGGTTCATGCCAGCGTGATGCTTCTTCCCCCAGAATCCATTAAAAAGCAGAGAGTCCGGTTTTTACGCTCATCTGAACTGTCTGATTATATTGTCATCTGAGAAGACGCTCTGCTTTAGGAGAGGCTGCAGTCGTTACACAGTGTTTTTTCTGTAGAAGATAAAGCTCTATGAAAAAGCTTTGGGCAAATGGGCCAAATTTTGTATTCCGTAATAAAGAAAAGAGGTAAACAACCTATTCATTACATTCATAACAATATTTTTATATGGAAATAACTTTTAAGAAGGGGAAAAAGACATTGTGGCATATATAAGTTTGGAGACCCTTGTATTTGTAAAGTGTCAAAACTTAATTCATTACTAGGCCTTAATTAACTCATTAAGACCGGAATTGTCAGTTCTTCAAACCTTGTGCTAACTCTCAACAGTCATGGGTTCCACTAAGCAGCTGAGGATCTGAATATGAAGCTAATAGATGCCTCCAATGTCCACTGTCTGAAGTGTCATTAAGAAATGACAGTTAAGGGTAACTGAATAACTGTGGAGATCTGGAAGACCAAGAAAACTCTCTGATTGCTCATAGACTGCTGGCCATTAAAGAGTCATCAGAAGGCAATTTTATGTGCAAGGTCATCATAAAAGTCAACATCTGAAGTATGAAACACAACATCCCAAAAGGAAAACAAGTGCTGTGCTGATGACTTAAAAATGAAACTCTTTGGCCTCAGTCACCAAAGTATATTTGGAATAAAAGAAGAAGCATTTGATGAAACGAACGCTTTGTCAACTGTTAAGTATGGGGTGGATCTATTATGCTGTGGCAGTAGCACCAGAAATATTGCAATGGAAGAATGGATTCCACTAAATAGCAAATTCTGGAAGCAAATTTGACACAATCAGTCAATAAACGGAAGAAGAAAAGATGCTACCTTCTATAACAACAATGATACAAAGCTTAACTCAAAATCCATCATAAACTACTTCAAGAAATACAAGCTGAAGCGTTTGGAATATTGCTCACAGTCCCCTGACGTGAGCATCATTGAAAATCTGTAGTTAGATCTTAAACATGCTGTGCATGCAAGAGGGTACAAGAATATCGGAGAGCTAGAAGCATTCCTTGAGGAAAAATGGGCAACAATTCCTAAAAAAAGAATAGAAAGACTTCAGTTCTAACTCATGGTGGCCAAAGTTGTGTCCATGCCAAAATTACTATTTTTTTCAGTGTTTAAAATTAAAGAAGGTATTTGTAGATTAATATTAAAAACAGTTTGCTGCAGAAGTCTATTCCACTTTCACTTTAATAATCAGCATATGCAAATATGCAAAATTAAGTGAACAGACTGTTAACAAAATTATTTTTTCAGCCAAATTGTTCCAAATTAAAAAATAAAATTGCTTTCTCTCTCTCCATTCTCTATACTTCTCTCTCTCTCAGTGTAATTGACTTAGGTGTTTCGGAAGTTTTGGGATTTACCAGATGGTGAAATTATCCTCAAAGCACATTTGGTTGAGGAGGTGTGTTTTTCCATCATTAGTTGACCATCTGGAATCTGTTGCATAAATGCCGGCTGTGTTCTTTTACTACGTTCTTTCGTATAGTAGGGATGAAAACCTTTATCGCTAAATTACTTTCCGAGGCTCCACTGGAACACCTGAGTTGCTCTTTCCTCTGGGTGCATATATTTATGTGAGTTCATTTCAGTACAGATCCAAATCTCAAGAGCCGACACTAAAGCAGACCTAGACTTCTGTTTAAGGAGCTCTTGCTTTGTTTTAATGGCACTTTTCAAAGAATGAAGTGGCAGTCTAGCGTACTTGAGAAAGAAGGCGCTTTCACTAAGATGAGACCGTCCAGTAATGGAGACTGAGGGAACGGCATTAACCAGAATCAAACATACTCTATTCGTAATCCCAAAATGCATATGAATTAGCTCACAGTATGAGAACGAAGCACATTAGGCTGTCTTATTAACGCAGAGCCGTGTTTTATTTCCATATTACACCTTAATGAGCACCTTTGAAGTTCCTGCTGCTTTCCTCCATCATAAACTCTTCTTCATCAGTGGACGCATTCTCCGTGGACCAGTAGGCAGCGAAAATCTCCCTTTTTAGCCGAAACCTTTGAGTCTTGCATAGTAATGATGGTTAGTCATTTCAGAGGCACCTTTAGCTGCATGCGAGAACCGCAGGCAAAGGATGATTTCTCTCCACCGACGTCATCCCAGCAGTTTTTGCCACATAATTATTTTTGCTCTCAAACGGAGCGAGAAAAAGTGCACTTTTTTTAACATTTCCACATATTGAGCATGACTAAAGTGGAAATGTGGGCTTCAAAAAGATGAAGATCCTGAACAGATGATGGAATTTCTCATTTAGAGTTTATATTAGTTCCAGGTCTTTTCTGAGTCCTCCTTTGGCAGCACTTTTGAAACCAAGGATGGGTCTGGACACTAGATTAGTCACAATGGGACTTTGTTTGGCGTCTTTATGAAAATGACATTTGGAGGAAAAATGTGCAAAGCGGATTGGCTTGGGACGTTTTTGTTCCAGCGCCATTCAGTTTTCCCATAGAGAAAGTCTGCTGAAACGTGACTTCACAGGTCTGTTGTTGAGGATGGAAAACAGTGACTTGTGCCTGTTAGCAGTCCAGCAACACAAACCTGCTTATATAGCCAGACAGTCATCAGTCACAAACCCCTGAGGGCAGGATGCTCAGTAAGCAGAATTTATTCACATGGGATTAGCTTTAATTTATACGGTCTGAAACGTAGACTGAGACCACATTGAAAATCTGGGACATTTTTCATTTGGGTCATTCTCCATTTGGAGGGGGAATGCAGGTGGATACATTTTCTTTAATTCCAAAATTAAATAATATTAATATATCCATTAACATAAACAAAATTACTTATAAATTAAATGAAATATAGTGAGCAAGTGTGAACTCAGCTTCTCATGCCTTGAGATGCTTCCTCTCTGCTGAGCCTCGACCCAAAGAATCAGTTTAATAAAGCTGAAAATACTGTGTCCTGAAAACACCAGTGATCAAAATCTCAGTGACAAATCAATTTTTAAAAAATAAAATAGATATTTTAAAATGCAGCATCAAATTAATGATATTAAAAATAAATATTAACCTGTTTTACAAAAATTCCTCAGTTAAATATTAAAGATTAATTCCTCAGTTTTATATTAAAAATGGTTTCTCAAATGTTTAAAATTTAGAAGCATGTTTTACATATGCAGAGCAACAAAAATTGAGATATCAACGAAATTATAGAGGAAATATATTATTTAATCTTAGGGTCAAATGTCTAAATATACATACTGACATACATTTTTGGCCTAATATTTAAACATCTTTTTAAGCATTGCAACCTTTGTGACATGGTTTCCAACTCCAAATGGAGAAAGACCCATTTCATTTTGGAAAGGAAGAACAAAGTTTTTGCATTTAGAAAAACTGAAAACAAAGAAAAGAGATGACAAGTAAAATGAAGACGATTCAGGATTCTGCACAGTTTCTAGGTCACTACTCAAACTGAAATTTGTGAAATTGACCATGTTTGGGTCTTTGTACAAAAGGTTCACGTGTTCAGTTTTATCCCATGAAGCTCATGTTCAAACGAATCTGAGGGGGGATTTGATCAACTGATCAGAGGCCTTTGTCCCTGCTAGCTTGACTGTATGCTGTCATTAAAGCAAAAAGGGGGACAAACAGTAAGAAATATTGAAATTTGTGTTGAAATTTCAAAGATTCTGCTTTTCACTCATGCTGATAGATGTTATGCCGATGATATAATTTGTACTGAAAAACATTAAAGCACTAGTGATCTCAGACTTTTGGGCCCCACTGTACATTCTCTCCACAACAGCACAGCAACTCACCTCAGCAACAAGAAGCAAATCTGGAGAAAATGAAAGCGAGTGACATCCTGCTGCTACAACCTTTCACCCCTCCTTTAGATTAACCAACCACTTTATTGAAAACTCCTACCTTGTAGCTGCTGGAAACAACAGGTTATAGGTCTCTGGGAACAAATGTTTGTTGAGCTCCTACCTGGCTACCTTTTTCATGGTCATGGGATTTTTTTAAGATCACAGTGTGGTGACTTTTTGGAAGAACATTACTGGATGATCTGACCAAGCTGCATACTCTGGGGCTTGTGGTATACCAAACTAATTGCAGGTTATCTCAGTTGTTCAAGAAACACTATTTCTGTGAAGGTTGTTGCCCAATATAAAGTTACATTATTTGTCATTTATGTGTTGCTGTTTAGAAAGATATTTTTTTACACAAAGTGATTAACAGTTACAAGATTACACACACATTAACAAGAACACAGGTTAGCATGAACCTGACAACAACTGCAGCTTTTCCTTACAAAGCATGTATTTACCTCAGTGAGGACAACATAAATTGAAAGATGAAATCCACATAACAAAGATGAAGAAAACGACACCAGCAAACTGTCAAGCATACTATAAAGTGTACAGCCATAGCAGACCTGGAAATGTTCATGGACCATTTATATCTTACCTTTAATGGCTTTATGGACTCAATTGGACAGTTCACAAAACAATGCTGAGAAGGACACAGCAGCTTTTTATTTTAACTCATGCTGTTTTTTTATTTGTATTTGACTTTGTAAATGGGGCGGCACGGTGGCGTGGTGGGTAGCGCTGTTGCCTCACAGCAAGGAGGGCCTGGGTTTGATTCCCTGGCCGGGTGACCGGGGTCCTCTCTGTGTGGAGTTTGCATGTTCTCCCCGTGTCTGTGTGGGTTTCCTCCGGGTTCTCCGGTTTCCTCCCACAGTCCAAAGACATGCAGTCAGGCTAATTGGACGTACTAAATTGCCCCTAGGTGTGAGTGACTGTGTGTGTCTGTCTGTCTGCCCTGCAATAGACTGGTGACCTGTCCAGGTTGTATCCTGCCTTCCGCCCGAAGATCGCTGGGATACGCTCCAGCACCCCCCCTGTGACCCTGATGGAGAAGCGGCTTAGAAAATGGATGGATGGACTTTGTAAATGGGCATCCTCTATTTTGTTGTAGTACTTGCTTTTACAGATCCCCCCTGACTTTGAGCATAATCTAATTGTCTAAAATGGACAGCAACTCAGTCTGAATGGGCTTCTGAAACCCATGAAAACTGAAAGCATGAAAGAAGAAAGCACAGAAAGTAAAAAAGAAATTTCACTCACATGTATAGCAAAGCTTTTTAATGAACTGTGTTTAAGGTATGAGCACATTTGAGTTTAAGTAAACTCTAAAACAACCAAACTAATCATGTCATTACATGCATTACCCTCACTTTAATATGTTCACCTGCTGCTTCTTAATTGTATCAGTGCAAAGGTCAGAGAAAACAGGAGCAGCGAGGTGCTCCACATCTGCTTATTGCATCTCCTAATAATGAGAGAATGCATGAGTTTGTGTGAGTTTGGTTCCATTCAGTTCAGCAACAACTTAAGAGTTGAGTTGTGTGTGATCCCCAATGTTTCAGTCGCCCAAATAAACCGAATCTGGATCTTTTTAATAATATCTGGCAACAATGGCGCTGTGTTCAGAAATTGACAATGATGAATGAAGCAGAGGGGCAGAAAAATTCTATCAGTGGATCAGCAACAGTCTGCAACTGTACATCAGTATAAGGGACCTATAAGGTAGGTAGAACTCATAGTTCACTCACAGTGAGTTTGAATACAAAGTAGGCATTTCTGATAAATTGGCCAATGAGTGGACTTAAAAAGTGTTTCTGATAAAGTGAACAGTGAGTGGAAGTGCAAGGGAGGAGTTTCCTATAAAGTGGCCAGTTAGTGGAAGTAAAGTGTAGGTGTTTCTGATAAAGTGGCCAGTGAGTGGAAGTAAAATGTAGGTGTTTCTGATAAAGTGGCCAGTGAGTGGAAGTAAAATGTAGGTGTTTCTGATAAAGTGGCCAGTGAGTGGAAGTAAAAGGTTGGAGTTTCTGATAAAGTGGCCAGTGAGTGGAAGTAAAAGGTTGGAGTTTCTGATAAAGTGGCCAGTTATTGGAAGAAGGTTTTGTGGTTTTAAATTTTAAAAATCAGTTACTGGGCAGCCTTTTTTGAGTTTGTTGAACTTCTAACAGCAAGCAAACAGAACAAGAATCTGTGTCTCAAGTTCTGCTGATTTACTATTTGAAGCAACTTCTGAGTAACTGAGTTCACAGTTTATGTGTTTCTGATAATGTGGCCGGTGAGTGAAAACGCAAGGTAATTGTTCTTAATAAAGTGAACAGTAAGTGAGTGTTCTTCATTTCGATCTGTTTCACTCTGATAGGCCGCGTGGTATCATATTTACTCACTTTAACCAGATGATTAAAATACATGTACAAAATCTGACAAGCGTGTACATTTGATGCACAACTAAAAAAATCCTTTTCAGAAAAAAACAACTGCACATAAAACATGTCTTGATTATACAAAAGGCTGAAGCATCGTAATCCTTGAAGAAGGAGATACAGTATGAAAGGGTGGGTTCTCACTGTTCATGCTTAAATGCTAGAAGCATGCATGAAAAGCTGTTTGAAATGGTGCATTAAAAGACTCCAGCCTTTTAGCGTGTGAGCATCTCGGATGAGAGCATTTAGAAACACTTAAAGTGAGCTTTTATAGCCTCTAACAGCCTGATCAAAAATTCAAAAGCGGTTGTGAATCGGGCTGGGTTGTGATGGTTGAGCTTCTGCATTTGGCTCCTGTTGCTGCTTCACATCAAAACTTCCCACAGAGCGCTTAGTCACAATCGTTTATCATCTTGCTTTTAGCAATCATCTCTTATTTTGAGCTTGTGTGTGTGTGTAAATGTTGCCCCTCAGCAGGGTGCCTTAAGGGAAAGCTGTTTTAAGACGGCCTTTATCGAAGATGTTCGCTCACTGCAGACTGGGAGTCAGATGAGGGAGAACAGGTTGATGGATTGCACCTCGAAATCAGTTACATGAGTCAAAGCAAAAGTCCCCAGGTACTTGTTTCTACAAGGAAATTCCACAGACTCCTGCCTGAGTCATTGGCAAATCAGTGATATGTTTAATGCTGTTATGATGAGCCTGGTGTGATAATATAGGCAGTGATTAATCACGAGCACAGCAAAGCTCACAGCCACTGCAAACATTTTATTTGGACAAACCAACCTTTACACGTACATATGCATTATATAATGATTTTTGCAGTGGCAAACCATGACTATTAGTTTGGGCCATAATTCTAAAAGCTTGATCCAAAACATTGAAAAACACACCTCTACCACGATGCTGATTTCTAGAGGCCCTATGGGATTCTAGAAGTATGTTAGCGCTAAGCTAACAAGATTTACATGAGCATTTTGTGCTTCTAGATTAAACACAGACAGTTTTGTAAAAACTTCGTAAAAAAAAAAAAGTTTATAGAAATTTTATTTGAAGCTTTTACCAGACGTTACAGGGAAATTCCACCAAGGTTTGAAAATAATTCAGTGGTTAAGGTGTAAACAAAGTCATTGGGGTGAAATGCTCTGTTCAGAGAAACTTAAAGAGTTGAATTGCTCATAATTGTGGTGATAGGAACCAGATGTCCACCTCTAAAAGCACGCTCACAGAAAAGTATGACTTTAAATAGTTACAAATAAGCTGTCCGATGCTTGAGGCATTGTTTTTGATAGGGGCAAGGTTTTAACCTAAAATGATGTGGACTATTTCAAGGCAAAACAGATCCCAAAGGAAAAGAACGAGATATAGATACTGCTGTTTCAACATCATGAGTGTAGCTTCATTGGTGGTTTGGGTAATAAATAAAATGGCTATATTTGTGTTTTAGACATCACAACCCCTGGTTCCTATCACTGTAGACATGGCTAAGTTTCTTTATAAAGGAGCATTTCACATTGAAACATGCCGAATGCCTTAAAAAAGTGTTTTTATCTGAGAAAATTGGTCAAATTGTGAATTAAATCGTGATCGGTTGATTCCACTGTCTGTCCAAATTACTCTGATGGATTATCTGACACTTCAGACCTTAAGTTCAGCTCCTGAAGTCCTAACCAATGGGAAAGCTTGTTTGGCTGTATCTACCTAGACACCAAAACGAATTGAAATCAGAGTATTGCTACAATACTTGCCAAGTTTCAGTCATTATGATCTATGTGAAATATATGTGTAATTTTTAGTTCATATTTATTAGAATCATCATGCTTTTTTTATACTAAATGCCTTGAAGGCCGTGAGCGTTTACTTCTAGACATTTGTGTCTACATTCTAGTTACATTATGTGAACAGAAGCCTTGTATAGCTGTATGGCTTTGATTCCTCCTGTTCTGAAGAGCTGTATTCAAAATGACTTGAACAGCACAAACTAACCCCAAGTCACCTCAAGCACTCCTCTCCTACGATAAATTTATCTCTTTCTGTTCACAAGGCATATGACTTTGCTCAGATTTGATGCAATTGGTGGTGATGGGCTGGAAAAAAGAGGTCAGTCTCCGCCAAAAAAAAAAAGCTTTGAAGACAGAATTTTGGATGGAATGTGTAGCAAAACATATGAACTGTCTTGGTAACTGGAAAAAGAGAGAGAGAAAGGAGAGATAGACACATAGAGCTAGAGAGTAAGAGGGGTGCCGGGGAGGGGGATACGGCGGGGGTCTGGTCTAAACAGTGAAGTCAAATCTGTTTATCCCTGCCTTAAACACGCCTGTTGGTCTGCGCTTCAGTTCCTTACTCTCGTAACTACAGAGCTTACACATCAGCCTCCTAGTAGTTACCAAATCTTCTTCTTTCGGCTGCTCCCTTTAGGGGTCACCACAGCGGATCATCTGCCTCCATCTTGCCCTATCCATGGCCTCCTCTGCTTTCACACCAACCATCTCCATGTCCACCTTCACTACATCCATAAACCTTCTCTGAGGTCTACCTCTTCTCCTTCTACCCGGCACCTCCATCTCCAGCATTCTTTGCCCAATATATCCACTATTCCTCCTCAACACATGTCCAAACCATCTCAACCTGGCCTCTCTGGCTTTATCTCCAAACCTTCACTGTCCCTCTGATCCGCTCATTTCTAATCTTATCCATCCTTGTCACTCCTAACGAAAATCTCAGCATCTTCATAGTAGTTACCAAATGACGAGTGTTAAAGGGCCCATATCCTATATTTTTTCTTGTATTTTATTTTTTCTGGTCTGCTTGTAACAATTGTGTAGTTTTATGGACCAAAACAGTCATAATTCATTTTCCCATTTTCCAACCTCTTTATTCCTTAGAATCTATCCTGCTGTCTTTGTTACTGTGCCGTTAAAACTGATACATGTTAATGAGCTCTGTTCTGACTGTATTGTGCCTCATTCAAAAAGCAAGACGTCTGGGCTGAAACACTTTATAACTTGCATGGGTGAAGCTAACTGCTGTACATATATATTTCAGAAATGAAAGGGGCGAAGATAGACAGAAAGGGGGCAAAAAGAGGGTCGACTCATTTCTTTCAGAAAAGCAGATCGGCCTAAAGTGCCATACTGCAAATATGCTGTAATGTATCTACCTAGCCGTTTGCTTCGTTTGCAGTCATTTGTAACAACCATAAACAAGCAGAAGATTTCATTCCATGCAGAAAGTACATTTCTGTTACATTAGCATTGCCTGTTATCATTATTTAAGCTACTGTACCAGTGCAATCACAGCCCAATGAAGTTCAGCCTCAGCCCAGCAGCTAAACTGAAAAACACAATGTTAGATCCAGAAGCAACTTCACTCACTGACTGAGAAAGAGCAGCACCTCTTCCTTCTCTGATCCAACTGCAGTGGTCTCACTGCTGTGCCCTGGGCCCAAAATGTGGATACTGATACAAATGAAGTGCAGTTGCAGGTATAAGACTGGAATTATACCACTGATTACACAAATTCTTGATATTTAATATTAGATTTTGAGACAATCATGGCACAAACAACTACTTAACAAGAAAGTTTCTTTTTCTTCCCGAAGAAAACTAGATTTGATCCTGCGCTGCTACATAGAAATGCTACTAAATGAAGCACCCAATGCAAAACCTTTAGGATGTCTACAGTGAGAACTCCACGTCTGCTTGTAAGTCAGTTATAACACCTAGGATCCATGTTTTTTGATGTTCTCAGCCTAACAGTCAGTATGATAAATAATAATAATAATAAGCAGAATAATCCTCCATTTATCTATACAAAGAAACAGACACTTCAGAATGCAGTGCGTTAATTTATTTATTAGGTTTTCTGCTGGTGTGTTTTGATGGAATTAGACGTTCTTGGCCATCATGATGGAAGATGGTCTCCTGTGCTTGACACGTGTTGCCGTGAGGGTCCGCATAAACGATGACCTCCAGGCTTAGTGTCCTCTGCTACTATGACTCTCAATGCCTTTTGTTGTCCATCAGGTTCACGAGCACTGTCAAGGTCATCCTGAAAGGAGTCCTCAACGTGCTCATGTAACTCCTGTACATGATGACCCGGGGAGATGGACACACGTAGACGGGGCATTCCTGTTTGAAGCAGGTGTGGTTGGCCATCATGATGGAAGGTGGTCTCCTGTGCTTGACACGTGTTGCCGTGAGGGTCCGCATAAACGATGACCATCAGGTTCACGAGCACTGTCAAGGTCATCCTGAGAGGATTCCTCAACGTGCTCATGTAACTCCTGTATATGATGACCCGGGGAGATGGACACACGTAGACGGGGCATTCCTGTTTGAAGCAGCTGTGGTCGGCTGAGTGTGTGGATGTTCGACAGGAGTGTGGATCTCTCCACTCAAAGCAGAGTGAGCTTGGGGAGCCATCAGGGGTTCAACCAGCGTCCTTCTACCAGCAGTCACATATATCTGTGGGGTTGTTATCGACTGAAGCTTGAAACAAGCTCCCGTCTCATCTTGACAGCAGTACCTACAACACTCAGCAGATTGGGTTCTGCAGGAGGTTCTCTTCTGTTGCCGGTGCCTCGGTTACCTCTGACTGTTTGCCCAGGCAGTGGTGGAAATTTGGTGGGTGCTCTGGGCCTTAGGTTCCTCTCAGGCTTCTTCACAGTCTGGGGTTGTTTTTTCCAGATATCTGGCAAAAAAGCATCACTGCGCAATCTATGAATCGTGATATCACAGGGTTCCAGTTTCAGCACCACTGGCTGTAGAACCTGTCGTTTCTCCAGTAGGGAGGTTCTTGTACTCCCCTTCTGATAATTCATCTCTTTCATATCCATCACTCAGTGAGGATGATAGATGGAAAGTACCAAAATGAAATTTTTAAAAAAAGAATGCTGGAAAGAACCTGCTGTCAAGTGTACAAGTTCTGTTTTGGTTCTTTTTTTTCAAAAGAACTGAAATTATTTCATAAAAACAGTGTGCACAAAAACCGCTTTACAATGGTCTCCAAAAGCTTTCTGAGTGACAGTCAAAAAGTGACTTCTTCCCCAATGACGGTGCCTGTGTGTCCCATTATTACATCATCAGCATGCCAGTGATGTCATAGTTCATGCATTGAGCCCTTTCCCTGTAAATAGTTCATACTGATTCCATTGCTGTCCAAAACAAATATGTGTATGTTGTATTTGGGTAATTTATGTTCCTACTGATAACATCAGAACTTAGTGGATGTCCAAAAAAATAAGATTTTTTTACAGGAGAGGGAAAAAACAATTTTTACTTTGAATGTAAGTTAATGAAAACTGTTTCAAGTAATTTTAGAGCTTTTGTGTTGAGCCATTCATTATGATGTTTTCACACTATCTGAAGGGCAGCTGCAACAATAAAATGACAGAAAAAATGAAATTCAAAACGGATTTTTAAACTCATTTGTTTATTATGTTTTATTTGCTTGTTTATTTTTGTCATTGTTTATTCTTTTTTTTATATTTGATTTCACTTCGTTACACTTATTTAGTAAATTTTTTTTTACTGGATTTGCTTCAGTTCAGTTTCCATGTAATAGTTTGGGGTGTAATATCAAGCCCTTTGAGCTGTTCCAAATGTAAATTGCTATATGGACGAAATAATATATGATATATAAGATAATAATTTTAATAATGACAATCATAACTGTGTACATATTTTATTTTTACAGTAAACACAAAGGTTCTATATAAGTCATTTGAGTTTTTATTGAACGCTGGTGTTTTTGATCATGTACTTTTTTTATCCTTTTTTAAAGCAGTAAATAATTGCAGGCTTTCTGTGGTGTGTAACGGTGTAATACAACAGGGAAAAACAAGGGTTCACAAGACACAGGTGGTAAACACAGATGGGAACCAATCAGGGGTGAAGTCTGAAAACAAGGGGGCAGGACCGGGAGTTAAAAACAACAAATGCCAGTGGACAGGACTGAAAAGTAAACAATAGCACATGGAGGAATGGGAGGGGCCAATCGTGACATGGTGCATTAGTGCTTTAACCCATTTTTATTATTGGCCCACCCAAAATGACCACTCATGTTTACTTTCAAGAAACACAAATGAAAACGTGATTGAGAAATGACGCATTCAACATTCCATTTTTGACATCAAACAAAATCTCAGATTAACGAATAACTATAATTGTAACTATAGCTATAAGCATAACTACAACTATACCTATAATCATAACTGTAACTATAACTATGACTGTGTTTGAGCACTGAATCAAATCTATAAAACATTTCCTTCACTTTCCACAGAATGGAATACTTGTATTTTATATAAGGACAGTACCCCTCTGCAGATGTCACTGTGCTGCACTCCGCTCTTAAAGGGAGCTAGAGGAGAAGACTAGAGAAAAAACTGATCATTTAAAATCTTAAATGATTCATTCATTTCAGCGAAAAAATAAAATACACCATTTATCAGGAAATAACTGTTATATGAATATATTTTTCCTCTCCTTGGATCACCACCTTATCGTGGTGGAGGGGTTTGCGTGCTTGAATGATCTTAGGAGCTATGTTGTCTGGAGCAAAAGCTCCTAGTAGGGTCTCCCATGGCAAACTGGTCCTAGGTGACAGGTCAGACAAAGTGTGATCCATAATAATCCATAATAACCCCTATGAAGACACAAAAACAGGACTTGTGTACCCTGCCCGGAACAGGGTTACCGGGGCCCCACCCTGGAGCCAGGCCTGGGGGAGGGGCTCACCAGCGAGCGTCTGGTGGCCAGGCATTTACTCATGGTGCCCGGCCGGGCCCAGCCCGAAGGAGTTACATGAGTCCCCCCTCCCATCGACCCACCACCAATGGGAGGGGCAGTAGTAGGGGTTTGGTGCGTTGTGGATCGGGCAGTGTCCGAAGGCGTGGGCCTTGGCGTTCTGATCCTCGGTTGCTGAAACTGGCTTTTGGAACTTGGAACGTTACCTCACTGGCAGGGAAGGAGCCTGAGTTGGTGCGCGAGGTTGAGAGATACCGGCTAGATATAGTCGGGCTCACCTCAACACACAGCTTGGGCTCTGGGTCCAATCTCCTTGAGAGGGGCTGGACTTTATTCTTTTCTGGAGTTGCCCATGGTGAGAGGCGGCGGGCAGGTGTGGGCTTTCTCATAGCCCCTCGACTCGGTGCCTGTATGTTGGGGTTTTCTCCGGTGGACGAGAGGGTAGCTTCCCTACACCTTCGGGTTGGGGAACGGGTCCTGACTGTTGTCTGTGCTTATGCACCGAACAGCAGTTCAGAGTACCCAGCCTTCTTAGAGTCCTTGGGAAGGGTGCTTGAAAGTGCTCCTCCTGGAGACTCTATTGTCCTACTGGGGGACTTCAACGCTCACGTGGGCAATGACAGTGAGACCTGGAGGGGTGTGATTGGGAGGAATGGCCTCTCTGATCTGAACCCGAGTGGTGTTCAGTTTTTGGACTTCTGCGCAAACCACAGTTTGTCCATCACGAACACCATGTTTGAACACAAGGATGTCCATAAGTGCACATGGCACCAGGACACCCTAGGCCGCAGTTCAATGATTGACTTTGTAGTCGTGTCATCGGACTTGCGGCCATGTGTTTTGGACACTCGGGTAAAGAGAGGAGCTGAGCTGTCAACTGATCACCACCTGGTGGTGAGTTGGATCAGGTGGTGGGGGAAGATGCCGGTCAGACCAGGCAAGCCCAAGCGCATAGTGAGGGTTTGCTGGGAACGTCTAGCAGAAGAACCTGTCAGATTGATCTTCAACTCACACCTCCGTCAGAACTTTGACCAGATATCGGGGGAGGTGGGGGACATTGACTCAGAATGGGCCATGTTCCGTTCCTCCATTGCTGAAGCGGCTGACTGTAGCTGTGGCCGTAAGGTAGTTGGTGCCTGTCGGGGCGGTAATCCTCGAACCCGGTGGTGGACACCCCAGGTGAGAGATGCCGTCAAGCTGAAGAAGGAGTCCTACCGGGCATGGTTGGCCTGTGGGACACCAGAGGCAGCTGGCAGGTATCGACAGGCCAAGCGATCTGCGGCTTCAGTTGTTGCCAAGGCAAAAACCCGTGTATGGGAGGAGTTTGGTGAGGCCTTGGAAACTGACTTTAAGTCGGCTCCGAAAAGATTCTGGCAAACCGTCAGGCGACTCAGAAGGGGAAAGCAGTGTGCCACTAGCACTGTATATAGTGGAGATGGTGTGCTGCTGACTTCGACTGAAGACGTCATTGGGCGGTGGAAGGAATACTTTGAGGACCTTCTCAATCCCACCGACACGTTCTCCAGTGAGGAGGCTGAGTCTGGGGACATGGGAATAGGCTTGTCCATTACTGAGGCCGAAGTCGCTAAGGTAGTTAAGAAGCTCCTTGGTGGCAAGGCTCCAGGGGTGGATGAGATCCGCCCTGAGTTCCTCAAGGCTCTGGATGTTGTGGGGCTGTCTTGGCTGACACGCCTTTTCAACATTGCGTGGACATCGGGGGCGGTGCCACTGGATTGGCAGACTGGGGTGGTGGTGCCTCTTTTTAAAAAAGGGGACCGGAGGGTGTGTTCCAACTACAGGGGAATCACACTCCTCAGCCTCCCTGGCAAGGTCTATGCAGGGGTACTGGAGAAGAGAGTCCGGCTTATAGTCGAACCTCGGATCCAGGAGGAACAGTGCGGGTTCCGCCCTGGTCGTGGAACACTGGACCAACTCTTCACCCTCTCCAGGATTCTGGAGGGTTCATGGGAGTTTGCCCAACCAGTCCACATGTGCTTTGTGGATCTGGAGAAGGCATTCGACTGTGTTCCCCGGGGTATTCTGTGGGAGGTGCTTCGGGAGTACGGGGTACATGGCTCTTTGCTACGAGCCATTCAGGCCCTGTACAAACAAAGCTGGAGTTTGGTTCGCATAGCCGGCAGTAAGTCAGACTCGTTCCCAGTGAGAGTTGGACTCCGTCAGGGCTGCCCTTTGTCACCGATTCTATTCATAATCTTTATGAATAGAATTTCTAGGCGCAGTCAAGGGATGGAGGGTGTCCGGTTTGGTGACCTCAGGGTCACATCACTGCTGTTTGCAGATGATGTGGTCCTATTGGGGACATCAGGCCGCGAACTTCAGCTTTCGCTGGATCGGTTTGCAGCCGAGTGTGAAGCGGCTGGGATGAGAATCAGTACCTCTAAATCCGAGACCATGGTTCTCAGGCGGAAAAGGGTGGAGAGCCTTCTCTGGGTCGGGGATAGGCTTTTGCCTCAAGTGGAGGAGTTCAAGTATCTCGGGGTCTTGTTCACGAGTGATGGTACAAGGGAGCGGGAGATTGACAGGCGGATTGGTGCTGGGTCAGCAGTGATGCGGGCTCTTTACCGGTCTGTTGTGGTAAAGAAAGAGCTGAGCCATAAGGCAAGGCTCTCGATTTACCGGTCGATCTACGTTCCCACCCTCACCTATGGTCATGAGCTTTGGGTAATGACCGAAAGAATAAGATCGCGAATACAAGCGGCCGAAATGAGTTTCCTCCGCAGGGTGTCTGGACTCTCCCTTAGAGATAGGGTGAGAAGTTCAGTCATCCGGGAGGGACTCGGAGTAGAGCCGCTGCTTCTTCACGTCGAGAGGAGCCAGCTGAGGTGGTTCGGGCATCTGGTTAGGATGCCTCCTGGACGCCTCCCTCGGGAGGTGTCACAGGCGAGTCCACCTGGGAGGAGACCCCGGGGAAGACCCAGGACACGCTGGCGCGACTATATCGCCCAGCTGGCCTGGGAGCGCCTCGGAATCCCCCTTGGAGAGCTGGTGGAAGTGGCTGGGGAAAGGGAGGTCTGGGCTTCATTGCTTAGGATGCTGCCCCCGCGACCCGAACCCCGGACAAGCGGAAGATAATGGATGGATGGATGGATGGATGGATGGATGAATATATTTTTAGAATAATCGTAATGAACAGCAACAAAGTATCATCTCATAAATGTATATTTTAAATAATAACATCTATTATGAACAACAATAACAATAATAACTCATTATTATTATTATTATTGATGTATTATTGTGATTTCATTTATACAACACTACTAAATAACATAAAAACTGAACTGAAGCAAATTCAGTACAAAACATTAGTAGATAAATAAATCTAAAGGAAAGAAACACAGTAAAAACAATGAATAATGAAAATATTAAATATGAAGATAAGCAGTGTTTTATAACTGCTTCAAGAGTGGCTCATCCAGGAAGACTTTTGTTGTTGAAAATCTCAGCATCTTCATAGTAGTTACCAAATGGCAAGTGTTAAAGGGCCCATATCCTATATTTTTCTTGTATTTTATTTTTTCTGGTCTGCTTGTAACAATTGTGTAGTTTTATGGACCAAAACAGTCATAATTCATTTTCCCATTTTCCAACCTCTTTATTCCTTAGAATCTATCCTGCTGTCTTTGTTACTGTGCCGTTAAAACTGATACATGTTAATGAGCTCTGTTCTGACTGTATTGTGCCTCATTCAAAAAGCAAGACGTCTGGGCTGAAACACTTTATAACTTGCATGGGTGAAGCTAACTGCTGTACATATATATTTCAGAAATGAAAGGGGCGAAGATAGACAGAAAGGGGGCAAAAAGAGGGTCGACTCATTTCTTTCAGAAAAGCAGATCGGCCTAAAGTGCCATACTGCAAATATGCTGTAATGTATCTACCTAGCCTTTTGCTTCGTTTGCAGTCATTTGTAACAACCATAAACAAGCAGAAGATTTCATTCCATGCAGAAAGTACATTTCTGTTACATTAGCATTGCCTGTTATCATTATTTAAGCTACTGTACCAGTGCAATCACAGCCCAATGAAGTTCAGCCTCAGCCCAGCAGCTAAACTGAAAAACACAATGTTAGATTCAGAAGCAACTTCACTCACTGACTGAGAAAGAGCAGCACCTCTTCCTTCTCTGATCCAACTGCAGTGGTCTCACTGCTGTGCCCTGGGCCCAAAATGTGGATACTGATACAAATGTAGTGCAGTTGCAGGTATAAGACTGGAATTATACCACTGATTACACAAATTATTGATATTTAATATTAGATTATGAGACAATCATGGCACAAACAACTACTTAACAAGAAAGTTTCTTTTTCTTCCCGAAGAAAACTAGATTTGATCCAGCGCTGCTACATAGAAATGCTACTAAATGACTTACGGTTTAATGGCGGCGTAGTCAGACGCATTTATACCGACTCCCTGGGGCACGGCTATCCTGGTAATAAACAGACGACTTTTTTGCCTTTTCTGTGTCTAAAAAGCACATTTTGGGGCCACGGAAACATTTTACACTGGTCATGTCGAGAAATTTGAGAGACAGGGCTGGTTCTAAGCCCAATTCATCTGACTCCGCTACTATGCTAACTTCCCGACGTACTGACGCGGCTACACCGGCAGCAGCTACGGTTCCAGCGCTGCCGGAAAGCTCCTCCTCCGGCCTCGCACCTCGCGAAGAACCGGGCACAGGAGAGCGTCCGAGCTTATTGGAAAATAACTCATCTCCCGCTCCCACTGCAGGCTCATCTTTCGATGACGACACCCCTCCAAGATGGTTTACGGCGTTTAGCGAACAGCTAGACCAAAAATGAAGAAAACTATCAGAATACTGAATGAATCACTTCAACCGATTCGCGAACGACTCGAGTCACTGGAGCCGACATTTGACTCTCACATGAACAATGTCACTGAATTGGAGTCAACACTGACTGTCCATGATACCCGACTGGAGCGGCTCGAGCGGGAGTGCTGCTTGCCAGGGGCGTCGCCTGGGGTGGGCTTCCGGGGCATCAGCCCCGAATGATTATCCAGTAGCCCCGAACCTTTTCGCTCAGCTGTACTATTAATGAGGAGGCCAATGCTGCTGTGAGAATAGGAAATCTCTTAACGCCAATCATAGTGCCGCTTCAAGGATAAAGTTCCGCCTTTCAGGAGAAACAGCCAATCAGCTTGCTTTTTTTGCGGGCGCGGAGGAGAGCCCACCCCCACCCCCGTGGGGGAGCGCACATGTGCTCTAGCCATTTTTGGCAGCAGGTTGCAGGTAGCTGACGGTGAAAGAAAATGGATATACGGTTTTTTCAAGGAGAAAGGTAACGGTAGTTAACTATGTAAACTGTGATGACATTGTTTGTGGAGCTATCTGATAGCTGGTTAAAAACACACGTCTCCGAATCAAAACACACAGATCAAACCCACTGTGTGCTTAATAAAATGCAGCTTGTCACTAGTCAGCTTCGGAATTAGTTAGCTAACCTAGTTAGTTAACCTATCTAGCTAGTTAACCTAGATAGCTTAGGTAGTGAAGGTTTGAGAAAAAAAAACTTATATATTTAGTTATGTTATAGCTAGTTATAGTTATAGTTAGTATGTTCAACATGCCCTGATGTACCTGATAAGCTAATAACTATTTCATTTTCAAATTGTGTTTAATAATTTGGGATTGTAGGACTGTAAGCTATAATGAATGAAAATCCATTTAGCTAACTAGCAGTTAACTAGTTAGCTAGAAGGTGGACGTTGTGGATAGCCAGAATTTAGTACAATACTTTATGATGGTAGTTTAAAGCAGTTTCTTAACCCTGGTCACTGCCCTAAAATTGTGTGTTTTCCACTGGAGCCAACTGATCAGCTAATAAACAATCCTTTATTGAGTTTACACAGCACAGCATATCACCACTTACTTTATCAAGTGCTTTTAAAAGAAAACTTTAGAATATGCATAAATGAATGAATGTTGCAAAAAATAATTTACTTTTAATAGTTGAGGGTTAGGGTTTGTTAGAGTTTGTTCAAATCTCAAGTATTGTGGTGTAATTTATTTCCTAATACCACAGACAAGAAAGGGAGTACAGAAGAGATGAGAGCAGCAGAATGAACTATTGAGAAGAAAACAAGTGAAGGGAGGAGAACAAAAAGAACTTGAGAGGAGAGAACTGGAGAGGAGAACAGACAACAGGAGAGGAGAGGAGAGCAGAGCAGAGGACAGGAGAACAGAGACCAGGAGAGGAGATGAGAACAGACAACAGGAAAGGAGAGCAGAGGAGAAGAGAACAGACAACAGGAGAGGAGAGCAGAGAACAGGAGAGGAAAGAGGAGAGAACAGGAGAGGAGAACAGAGTAGAACTGGAGAGGAGAGGAGAGGAGAGGAGATGGGAGAAGACAGTACAAGCGGTATGGAAAACAATGCCTAATAAACACATTATTAATAAAATACACATGTTTTTAGTACGAAGACTAGCAAAATAATGCCAGATGTAGTATGTTTTAGCACAGTCTTTTGTATTTAAAATCTTGTTTCCAGCTTTATTTTAAGCATGCTTTCCTGAATTACTATTTAACAGGGTAGAAGAGAGGGTGGAGAGGGAGGAAATGTGGAGAGACCTGAAATGAACTGAACTGATCAGGACTGGACTGATCTAAAGAAAGAACAGGTTAGGAGAAGAAAGACTGTGCAAAAACATACAGGATAGATAATAAGTAATTCTTAAAGAGTGTTAATTGTGTAGACCCCTTAGCACTAATAATTATTAATATTTCTTTCAATAATTTGTTTCAATGTGTCATAAAAGGTAAAAGAAAAATTTAATAACAAGTGAATTGTTTACATTATTACACAGTTGCATGAAATCCATTGTTTACATACTGTTTTGCGTACTTTATTGAGGAATGGATTTACTGATGGAATATACCTGGTCCATGTCCTTTAGTAAAAGCTCACTATCTTTAGGTCACCAACAGTCATTCTGCAGAATTTGTGCACCCTTTGTTAAATTTTAAATCTGTTGAATAAAAAAATATAACTCCATATTATAGTGTTAAACATTATATATCAGGGTACGTATTGTAAAAAAAAAAAAAATTATATATATATATATATATATATAATTGGGCAGAGCCCCGGATCTTTACATACCCAGGCAACGCCCCTGCATGATACCCGACTGGAGCGGCTCGAGCGGGAGTGCTGCTTGCTCAAGCACTCAAACGCTTCACTAGTGGAAAAGCTAGACGACTTGGAGAACCGCTCGAGACGATGCAACCTGCGAATTGTTGGGATTCCAGAGGGGCTGGAATCAACTGATCCGATCGGGTTTGTGACGGGGCTCCTCACGGAGCTGTTCGGCTCCAGTCTGTGTCAGAGTGAGCCGGTTATTGAAAGAGCCCATCGACTCGGCCGTTCAACCATTGCAGGGGGAAATACTGGTGGAAAACCCCTGGTTATGATTGTCCTCTTCCATAGCTTTCAAGACAAGGAGCGGGTGATGAGGAAAAGCAGGGACGAACTCGTATATAAGGGAAATAGACTGCGGTTCTTCCCTGATTACAGCACAGAGCTCTCCCGCAGACGAGCTGCGTTCCAACCAGTCAAGACAACTTTGTTTCAGAGAGGAGTCCGCTTCACACTCCTTTACCCCGCTAGACTTCGAGTGATGGTGAATGGAGTGGCCAGGTTCATTGATACTCCAGAAGCTGCACAGAAGTTTTGCGATGAACAGACACCTTAAAGGGCAGGTCAGCAACGATTAGAGAAGGCCATCTTTGAAGGTACTGACTATGATAAAGGCCAAATTCTTTTGACAGGTTAACTGTTTGGGTATTACTTGAAGTGGATACCGCAAAACTAGGCATAGATCGAACCTAGGGCCCATGAAGCAGTGTTCTTGCTTTAAATTTGCCTAAATATATTGATCCACTTGAAGAAGAAGTTTGAGCCTTCTTAATTTGATAAGGTTGATCTCAGACGAAGTCACTTATGGTGTAGTTGTATATAAGCTGCCATACTTGTTAATTCTCTACCTTAGCACATCAAAGCCGGGTCATTGTTTGGGTCTTTGCATTGGGTCAAGGTTTTATGGGATTGGTGTGGGTCTCTCTTTGTGTTCTTTTGTTCTGTCCTCTTTTTTTTTGGCCACTTTGCTATGGTACCACTTTCCTATCATTGTCTCTGGCATTGCTTCTTAGTCTTACCCTCTTTCTATGTACATGTTAAGGACAGCCGACCGACAACATAACCCAGTAAGATTTATTTCTTGGAATGTTAAAGACTTACAATCCCAGACCAAAACAGTTAAAGTTTTCTCCCATCTCAAAATTTTGAGTGCAGATATTGTTTTCCTCCAGGAGACCCACTTAGTAAATTTGGAACACAATAAGTTGCGTAAATCTTGGATAAATCAAGTGTTCCACTCTAATTACAACACAAAGGCGAGGGGAGTTGCTATTTTAATTAATAAAAGGGTTCAGTTCATACCAAGTGAAATTATTTCAGATCGGGAAGGAAGATATGTCATTGTAGCTGGCCAACTGTTCCAAGTACAGGTGATACTGGTCAATGTTTATGCCCCGAATTGGGACGATGAGAACCTTGTGAAAAGGCTTTTATCTATTCTCCCAAACCTTGACTCCCACAAACTTATCTTAGGTGGTGACTTAAATTGCGTTATGAATCCAGTTTTAGATCGATCTAGCTCAAAAACGGCTTCACTTTCTAAGATGGCTCGGTATTTGTCCCTCTTTATGGAGGATAATAGCTGTGTGGACCCCTGGCGCACATTGCACCCCTTCAACAAATCATTCTCTTTTTTTTCACCAGTTCATCAATCTTATTCACGTATTGATTATTTTTTTATTAACAGTGAGCTCCTTGACTCTGTTACCTTTGTCGACTATTTGGCTATAGTCATATCTGATCATGCTCCTCTTCAAATTGACATGAAGCTTGGCCTATATTATAAAGATCCTCCTCAGTGGCGTTTAAATCCTCAGTTTCTTACAAAGGAATTTTTTTGTTCCAAGATCTCAGACTTTGATCCATTGACTTCTTTTTGGCTACTAATAGGTCAGAATCGATTTCTAAGGCAACATTATGGGAATCACTGAAGGCTGTACTTCGGGGAGAAATAATTTCATCCTCATCATATGTAAACAAAATTAGACGGGTACAAATGGAGAACATTTCTAAATCACTAATTGAATTGGACAGAACAATTTCTGAAAATTCTTCCCCTGACTTGTTGAAATCACGCACAGACCTTCAGGCGGAATTCAATCTCCTCGCTACAGAAAAAGCAGAGGCTTATATTTGGCGCCTGCGGGGTCGGATATATGAGTTTGGCGATTGGGGTAGTCGACTATTGGCCCATCAACTGAGGAGGCTTACTGCCTCCAGATTAATACCCCAAATTAGAGATTCCTCAGACAATATAGTAACTCATCCCAAAGAAATTAACAACATTTTTGTTAAATACTACACTACACTCTATTCTAGTGAATGCTGCCTCAACGCAGATACTATACACACTTTTTTGAATAAATTAAAACGGCCTAGTTTAGACCCTGACACTGTACAGAATCTAGAGGACCCCATTACACTAGAGGAGATTACAGATGCAATCTGCTCTATGAGTAGCGGAAAAACACCAGGCCCAGATGGCTTTGGCATAGAGTTTTATAAAAAGTTTAAAGAAAAATTATCGCCTCTTCTCCTGGAAATGTTTGAGGAATCACTTGAAAATGGTTATCGTCCCCCAACTCTTACTCAGGCAACAATCTCTCTTATACTGAAAAAAGACAAAGATCCTACCTTATGCAGTTCTTATCGACCCATCAGCCTGCTTTGTAACGAGCACAAAATTCTTGCGAAAGTACTGGCCAAACGTTTAGAATCAGTCCTTCCATCAGTTATTTCAGATGACCAAACTGGTTTTATTAAAGGGCGACATATTTTCTCTAACATCCGTAGGCTTTTAAATATTTTACTCTCCTCCAGCTCTTCTAAAGTTCCTGAGGCGGTTGTCTCATTGGACGCTGAAAAAGCATTTGACCGTTTAGAATGGGAATACCTTTTTTCAGTCCTAGGCAAGTTTGGCTTCGGGAACAATTTTATTTCATGGGTCAAACTTCTGTACACTTCCCTTTCAGCTAGAATTAGTACTAATTCCGTTCTCTCTCCTTTTTTTTCTTTACAACGGGGCACTCGTCAAGGTTGCCCGTTAAGCCCGGCTTTGTTTGTTTTAGCTTTGGAACCTCTGTCTACTGCCCTTAAAGAATCGTCAGACATACAGGGTATTATACGCTATAACATAGAAAACAAAGTTTCATTGTATGCAGACGACCTCTTGCTTTATATTAGTCACCCCTCACTTTCAATTCCGGCTACTCAAGCCATTTTAAAAGAGTTTGGCTCCTTTTCGGGATATAAGTTAAATTTTGATAAGAGTGAATTTTTTCCTCTTAATTTTCTTACAGCCCAATTATCTCAAATCAATATTCCCTTCTGATTAGCTCAAAATGGTTTTAGATACCTTGGTATTCATATAGCCCGTACATTGGCCTCCATTCAAGAATCTAATTATTCCCCTATTATGTCATCCATGAAGGAGGACTTTCAGAGGTGGAGTACTCTTCCCCTATCACTTGCTGGTAGAATTCAAAGTGTCAAAATGAACATTCTTCCCAAATTCCTGTTCCTGTTTCAGTGTCTTCCGGTATTTTTACCTAAATCTTTTTTTAGGACCCTTGATAAAGCAATTATAAATTTTGTTTGGGGTGGTAAAATTCCTCAAGTTGGTAAGTTAACTCTACAGAGGCCCAAGGACCAGGGGGGTCTAGCCCTACCAAACATTTTATTTTACTACTTCGCAGCCAACATACACAAGATTGGTTTCTGGGTTAATGCATCAGATGTTAACTGGTGTGTACTGGAATCGCTATCATGCCACTCTTCATCTCTGAAAGCACTAATATTCTCTTCCCTCCCATTGTCTCCTTCCCGATATTCTTCTAATCTTTTAGTTAAAGCCACGCTTAAGATTTGGATACAGTTCCGCCGACAGTTTAATTTCCTTTCAGCTTCAACCTTAAGCCCGATAGATAACAACCATCTGTTTACTCCCACTACACTAGATCACACATTTGGCACCTGGAAAAGATTGGGAATTACTACTTTTAGGGACCTATATGATGATGATACCTTTCACAGCTTCTCCGGATTGTGTTCCAAATTCAACCTTTTGCACACCAATATGTTTCGATACTTTCAAATTCGCCACTGTGCCCAGACACTCTTTGTCCCGTTTCCAGGACGACCACCTGAATTACCTTGGGAACGCTTGTTTGCAGTTCCTGTTTACTCAAAAGGGCTGATCTCACAGTTTTATAATATTCTAATGTCATTCACTGATTTCCCCTCAGCAGTTAGGCTTAGTGGGAGCAAGAACTGGGGTTTGAGATTGAGGAGGAGCTTTGGAACAAAGTTTTAAAACAGATACATTCGTCCTCTTCTTGTCCTCGATTGAATTTAATCCAGTTCAGACTTGTTCATAGGGCATACCTAGGGAAGGCCAGGCTGGCTAGTATATACCCTAGGGTAAATCCCTTATGCCCCCAATGTGATAAAGAGCCAGCTACCCTATTGCACATGTTTTGGACCTGCTCGAAGCTTGAGAAATACTGGAAAGCTGTCTTTGGTTCTTTAAACAAAGCTTTTGGAAGTAATGTTAGCCCCAACCCATTATTCGTAGTGTTTGGAGTACAACTGGAGTCTTCTCTGAAGGCTAGCGTGACTGAGGCACTAAATTTTGCACTCCTCTTAGCTAAGAGAAGAATTCTTCTTGGGTGGAAAGATTCCACGACACCCTCACATGCTCTGTGGTTAACAGATGTTATGTTCTTTCTTAACTTAGAAAAGATTAAATTTAGTTTGAGAGGTGTGGCAGACAGGTTTAATTTGGTCTGGGATCCCTTTATCACATACTTAAAGTGGTCCAATTTAAGTGAATAGAAGCAGAATGCTAAACAGATTTGAACTGTGGTGTTTTGTTTTGTTTTTGATTTTTTTTTTAACTTATTTTTTTATTGTTTTATTTATTTAACTTAATAGTCAGCAATACTGTTAGTATCATTATTAATGCTTGTTTTTTTTGTTTGTTTTTTTTAACTTATTTATTTGTTGTTTTATTTATTTAACTTAATAGTCAGCAATACTGTTAGTATCATTATTAATGCTTGTGTTTTTTTTTTTGTTTTTTTTATACGCTAATCTACTACTGATCAAAATGTCTACATGTTCACTTGTACATTTATAGGAGAGAGGGGGTGGCATAGGGAGGGGGGTTAGATGGCTTGGGAAGTAGGGGTTAAAGAATGTATGTTACTGTAACATTGAAAATGATCAATAAAAAAAAAAAAAAGAAATGCTACCAAATGAAGCACCCAATGCAAAACCTTTAGGATGTCTACAGTGAGAACTCCACGTCTGCTTGTAAGTCAGTTATAACACCTAGGATCCATGTTTTTTGATGTTCTCAGCCTAACAGTCAGTATGATAAATAATAATAATAAGCAGAATAATCCTCCATTTATCTATACAAAGAAACAGACACTTCAGAATGCAGTGCGTTTATTTATTTATTAGGTTTTCTGCTGGTGTGTATTGATGGAATTAGATGTTCTTGGCCATCATGATGGAAGATGGTCTCCTGTGCTTGATCTGCATAAACGATGACCTCCAGGCTTAGTGTCCTCTGCTACTATGACTCTCAATGCCTTTTGTTGTCCATCAGGTTCACGAGCACTGTCACGGTCATCCTGAGAGGAGTCCTCAACGTGCTCATGTAACTCCTGTACATGATGACCCGGGGAGATGGACACACGTAGACGGGGCATTCCTGTTTGAAGCAGGTGTGGTTGGCCATCATGATGGAAGGTGGTCTCCTTTGTTTCACACGTGTTGCCGTGAGGGTCCGCATAAACGATGACCTCCAGGCTTAGTGTCCTCTGCTACTATGACTCTCAAAGCCTTTTGTTGTCCATCAGGTTCACGAGCACTGTCAAGGTCATCCTGAGAGGAGTCCTCAACATGCTCATGTAACTCCTGTACATGATGACCCGGGGAGATGGACACACGTAGACGGGGCATTCCTGTTTGAAGCAGGTGTGGTTGGCCATCATGATGGAAGGTGGTCTCCTTTGTTTCACACGTGTTGCCGTGAGGGTCCGCATAAACGAGGACCTCCAGGCTTAGTGTCCTCTGCTACTATGACTCTCAATGCCTTTTGTTGTCCATTAGGTTCACGAGCACTGTCAAGGTCATCCTGAGAGGAGTCCTCAACGTGCTCATGTAACTCCTGTACATGATGACCCGGGGAGATGGACACACTTAGACGGGGCATTCATGTTTGAAGCAGGTGTGGTCGGCTGAGTGTGTGGATGATCTCTCCACTCAAAGCAGAGTGAGCTTGGGGAGCCATCAGGGGTTCAAGCAGCATCCTTCTACCAGCAGTCACATATATTTGTGGGGTTGTTATCGACTGAAGCCTGAAACAAGCTCCCGTCTCATCTTGACAGCAGTACCTACAACACTCAGCAGATTCTGCAGGAGGTTCTCTTCTGTTGCCGGTGGGACAGGTGGGATGGGATAGGGCAGCCAATAATCTTCTGTGCTGTCTTTACTACCCTCTGAAGCCTCTCCCTGTCTGCCATGGTGCAGCTGCCGTACCACACTGTGATACAGTACGTCAGCAGGCTCTCGATGGAAGAGCGGTAGAAGGTCAGCAGCAGATTGGAATCCAGGTTGTGCTTCCTGAGGATTCTCAGGAAGTGTAGTCGCTGCTGAGCCTTCTTGATGACGGCTGTGATGTTGTCTGTCCAGGTGATGTTGGTAGAGATTTGGACTCCGAGGAACCGGAAGGTGCGGACCCTCTCCACACACTCGCCGTTGATGGACAGGGGGTCTGGGTCAGTGCTGTGCTTCCTGAAGTCAACGATGATCTCTTTTGTTTTCTTGGTGTTCAGAGCCAGGTTATTCTCTGAACACCAAGCTGCCAACTTCAGGACCTCCTTCCTGTAGGCTGTCTCGTCTCCTTCTGAGATGAGTCCGACCACTGTGGTATCGTCAGCAAACTTGACGATGAGGTTGCTGTCACAGGCCGGACTGCAGTCATAGGTGTAGAGGCAGTACAGGAGGGGGCTCAGCACACAGCCTTGTGGTGAGCCGGTGCTAAGCATACGAGTGGAGGAGAGGTGGGGGCCAAGTCTCACAGTTTGGGGCCGGTCAGTGAGAAAGTTCTTGATCCAGGCACATGTGAGGGGGGGGGCGGGGGGGGGGGGGGGGGGGGGGGGGGGGGGTCCGAGGGTGCCCAGTTTGGTGATAAGAATGTCCGGGATGATTGTGTTGAAAGCAGAGCTGTAGTCCACAAAGAGCATTCGGACGTAGCTGTGCTGCTGCTCCAGGTGGCTCAGTGCAAAGTGGAGAGCTGCTGCTATGGCGTCCTCTGTTGACCTGTTTGCACGGTATGCGAACTGGTGGGGGTCGAAGTCTGGGGGCAGAGAGTCTTTGATGTGCTGAAGTACCAATCTCTCGAAGCACTTCATGATTACCGGTGTGAGGGCCACAGGGCGGTAATCATTAAGGTTGGTGATGGTAGACTTTTTCGGCACTGGTATGACTGTGGCTGACTTCAGGCAGGGCGGGATGATGGCTTGGGCCAGGGAGAGAGTGAAGATCTTGGTGAAGGTCAGGGCGAGCTGGTGGGCACACGTTTTGAGCACCTTGCCGGGTACTCCATCAGGACCAGCAGCCTTTTTGGGGTTCACTGCCAGGAGCACCCGTCTGACATCGCGCTCCTGTACAGTGAGTGGAGTGGTGTGGAAGCCGGGTGGGGGTGGAGGTCGGGCAGGAGCAGAAGAGTGCTGCTGAGATGCATCAAAGCGAGCAAAGAAGCAGTTCAGCTCCTCTGCCAACGGTGCACTCAGTACTCCTGCTGTCACATCACAGCCTCTGAAGTTTGTGATGTTCTGTATGCACTGCCACACCTCCCGTGAGTTGTTGCTAGACATGTGGGACTCTATTTTCCTCTTGTAGTCTGCCTTGGCTTTTTTAATCCCTGTCTTCAGGTCAGCTCGAGCGGCGCTGTACATAGCTCTGTCGCCTGACCTGAAGGCGGCATCACGGGCTCTGAGGAGAGAGCGGACCTGGCTGGTCATCCATGGTTTCTGGTTTGGGTAAACCCGGATGATTTTGTCCACAGTCACATTTCCGATGCAGAACTTGATATAGTCCAGCACCGTTCCTGTGAATGTTTCCAGTTCCTGGTGTTCAAACAAGTCCCAGTCTGTCTGTTCAAAGCAGTCCTGTAGTTTTGAGAGTGCATTGTCAGGCCAGGTTGTAACAGTCTTTATGGTGGGCCTAGTTCTGCGCCGTAGGGGGGTGTAGGTTGGGGAGAGCAGAAGGGAAAGATGGTCTGACTGTCCGAGGTGGGGGAGGGGTATGGCTCTGTACGCGTGCTTAATATTCGTGTAAACATGATCCAGAATGTTCTCCCCCCTAGTTGAACACTTTACATGCTGGTAGAATTTCGGTAGTACTGTCTTCAAGTTGGCCTTATTAAAGTCTCCTGCAATCACGTGAACACCGTCAGGGTGAGCGCGCTGCTGCTCGTTTACGGTGTTCAGCAGGAGAGAGAGCGCTTTGTTTACATTAGCGTCTGGCGGTATATACACAGCTGTTACGATCGCTATTGTTAGCTCTCTAGGCATCGAAAAGGGCCGAAATCTTACCGACATGTACTCTAGATCTGGGGAGCAGTGTTTGTCTATGATTGTCCCGTTGTTACACCAGTTATCATGCACGTAAATACAGAGCCCCCCACCTCTGCTCTTGCCGGAGTTCTCAGTCCTGTCCCAGCGCAGCAGAGTGCGGCCTGCTAGCTGCACGCTAGCATCGGGTATCGCCGGATGAAGCCAGGTTTCGGTAATAATCAAGACACAGCAGTCACGAACATAGCGGTTTCCAGCAAGTTGTAGTTCCAAGTCATCCGTTTTATGCACCAGGGATCTGGCATTGGAGAGATAGAGGCTCGGGAGAGGTGGCTTGTGTGGTTGATTCCTTAGCCTTAGCATAGCACCGGACCTGCGGCCTCGCTTCTGCTTCCTCTCCTTCCTCCGTCTGCGCTGCCTCCCAGACCCGATAACAATCCACGGAGAGCCCGGCGGTCTCGCTATGTCGTCTGGGATGTTGTGTGTGTCTAAAGTCACTCGAAACAGCAAACTGGTGATGGGCACCGATGTCCAAAAGATTCTGGCGGGTGTAATGGTGTTGAGCCATTCATTATGATGTTTTCACACTATCTGAAGGGCAGCTGCAACAATAAAATGACAGAAAAAATGAAATTCAAAACGGATTTTTAAACTCATTTGTTTATTATGTTTTATTTGCTTGTTTATTTTTGTCATTGTTTATTCTTTTTTTTATATTTGATTTCACTTCGTTACACTTATTTAGTAAATTTTTTTTTACTGGATTTGCTTCAGTTCAGTTTCCATGTAATAGTTTGGGGTGTAATGTCAAGCCCTTTGAGCTGTTCCAAATGTAAATTGCTATATGGACGAACTAATATATGATATATAAGATAATTTTAATAATGACAATCATAATAAAATAACCATTAGGTTCTGTAAGTGTTCATGTGTTGTTTCACTGTGTTTACTGTAAAAATAAAATATGTACACAAAGGCTCTATATAAGTCATTTGAGTTATTTATTGAACGCTGGTGTTTTTGATCATGTACTTTTTTATCCTTTTTTAAAGCGTGGGGGGGGTGAAGAGGCGGACCTATTGGCGGAGACAAGCGAGATTTATTTGGGGCAAATCCAGGGTCATGGTCATAACAGTCCAGGTCCAGGCCAACACTGAGAGCAGGATGGACGGACATAATGAAAATAAAGAGGTTAAACAAACAACAGGGCTGGAAGATCAAACATCAAACAACACATCAAACATATCGAACAAAGACCAGCAGTAGACTAAGGAAAACGCAGGGCTTAAATACAACAGGGAAAAACAAGGGTTCACAAGACACAGGTGGTAAACACAGATGGGAACCAATCAGGGGTGGAGTCTGAAAACAAGGGGGCAGGACCAGGAGGTAAAAACAACAAATGCCAGTGGACAGGACTGAAAAGTAAACAATAGCACATGGAGGAATGGGAGGGGCCAATCGTGACATGGTGCCTTAGTGCTTTAACCCATTTTTATTATTGGCCCACCCACAATGACCGCTCATGTTTACTTTCAAGACTAAACTCTTATGAATAAATGAACTGAAACACAAATGAAAACGTGATTGAGAAATGACACATTCAACATTCCATTTTTGACATCAAACAAAATCTCAGATTAACTAATAACTATAATTGTAACTATAGCTATAAGCATAGCTACAACTATACCTATAATCATAACTGTAACTATAACTATGACTGTGTTTGAGCACTGAATCAAATCTATAAAACATTTCCTTCACTTTCCACAGAATGGAATACTTGTATTTTATATAAGGAGAGTACCCCTCTGCAGATGTCACTGTGCTGCACTCCGCTCTTAAAGGGAGCTAGAGGAGAAGACTAGAGAAAAAACTGATCATTTAAAATCTTAAATGATTCATTCATTTCAATAATAAAATACACCATTTATCAGGAAATAACTGTTATATGAATATATTTTTAGAATAATCGTAATGAACAGCAACAAAGTATCATCTCATAAATGTATATTTTAAATAATAATATCTATTATGAACAACAATAACAATAATAACTCATTATTATTATTATTATTATTATTGATGTATTATTGTGATTCCATTTATACAACACTACTAAATAACATAAAAACTGAACTGAAGCAAATTCAGTACAAAACATTAGTAGATAAACAAATCTAAAAGAAATAAACACAGTAAAATGAATAATGAAAATATTTGCTTATATAAAATATAAAATATATTGCTTCAAGAGTGGTTCATCCAGGAAGACTTTTGTTGTTAGCCATTCCATTGATTCTGTTCATTACAGTCCTGTTCAGGGGTTTGAACACTAATGCACATGGCATTAAAATGAAATGATGTGCATTGAACCTACTAATTGTTTTATTTGTGTTCATAATTAAATAAATTCTTTTTTTTACACATGCTCATGAATTTACCATTAAGAAAATGTCCTATGCCTTAATCACACACCAACACATTTTATATTAACTATCCTTTTTACTTGTACCCAGTATATACACTGCAAAAAATAAATCTAAGGGGCAGTGAGCACACTTGCCCGGAGTGGTGGGAAACCCTATCAGTGGCAACCAGGGAGCAGTTGGGGGGTTAGGTGCCTTACTCAAGGGCACTTCAGTCATGTTCTGTTGGCTCAGGGGATGGAACCAGCAATCTTCCAGTCACAGGGTTGGTAATAAATAGATGAACAGTAATTGTGTATTAAAATATGCAGAAGTGTGTTTACTGTAGAGGATCTGTTCACGTTTTTCACTTAGAAAATCATGTCATATGACCAGGGGCACCCAAACTTATGCATTTGATAATGTTTCTTTCTTGGGTAACTGCCTGAGTAGCAGACAATGAGTAGCAACAATTTAGTTTAGTTTTTTTTTGTTTTTTTGCTTATAGAAAATTCCTGAAATCAGTGCTATTTGTATAGTAATTGGGAGAGGTTATCTATTTATATTTAGATGGTGTCATAGTAGTACCACAGAATCCCACTTTGAGTAATTGTATACTTTTGATGTCTGTATTGAAGTCATTAAGAGTAGGTCTGAGGATAAGGTAGCGCAAGTGTGTTTTGGGACCAAGATGAGTTCAAAAATATAATTGAACTGATGGACTTGGAAAGTCTAGAAGACTATAAGGCTATAATTTCTAATCTCTAAAATAGCCATGAATGGGCTTGTGTCCAACCAAATTAGTGATAAGTCAGCATTATATGGCACGACAATAGAGCAAACAAACACATCATTCTCATTCCTTTAGATCAGTTGTTAAGGTTATGTTGCATAAGGTAAGTCTAATGTTGGTTGTGCTACTTTTCCCAAGTACTGGAATTGCTGGAATTTCATGGTTTGCAAACATTCTTCACTCCTCTGAAACAGGTTGAAAATCTCAGTATCATGGCTAATATGCCTGAGGCAGGAGTACATAAGAGCACCTTAATCTGGAACAGATTACTGTACAATCAAGATAAAGTCCTTATCCTTGCTGTCTGGGCCTTGAGCTGTCTGTGGCCTTGCATGACCTCAGCAGAAAGCATAAAAAAGCAAATGATGGAAGTTGCTCTAATTTCAGCAGCATCTATAGCCATAATGATCCTTTCAAGATATGAAGCCTGAGCTGCATGGAGTAGTAATTACCATATATTTTTGCTTTTCTCAGGGATTTTGAGGCACATAGTGATTTAACACAATGGACTCATGTTTCATTTAAAAAGAGTGAAGGACAGGGTGCATATTCTTCAGCATGTATACCTCTTAAAGTCTAAAAATGCCAGGTGCATCCAGGTGCAACCATCCACAATGCATGCAGATTAAATAATCTATTAAATAACCACCTTTCTGTTAAGCTTGTTCCACCTCACAAAAGTTCCTGCCAAAGAATTCATGGACGGAGGGTGCAAGTCAGTCAGTTTGTTTGAATACACGTGGTGTTTGGCCGATGTTACTTTCAATCTAATGCACAGGACACCTTTCAAAAGTAAAGTCTAACTACTACAGTCACTGTCAGGTTTTCAGCACCAGTAAAGGTCAGACAAATTTAAGAACGCAGAGTCTTTTCCCTTCAGCCCATCTGCTGGATTCCCACTGGAATGTGTGTAGGGGCTCTGTAAAATACATACAGACACACACACACACAAACACACACATTTGTTTTTATACAGTGTCAGGACATACAAGTGTTTCATATGTGTTTATATCTATATATTGCTGCTGTCAAAACAAAAGCTTGTATCTCCATTTTCGTCATTTTTCAGTTTTTGACATAATTTGAAAATGCTTGTTGTTCTTTACATTGTGTGTAAGTTTCATGATGACTGGACCAAAAAAAGTAAAACAGTCTGACCCGAGTTCATGTTTGAAACTTCGACACTCAAACTTTATAAATGTAGTGCAAAATCTTTATCCATATTCTGATTTTCTCAAATGTCACACAGTACAAAAGACAGCAAAGACTTTTATTCTGACACGCTTTTAAGATGCATCATAAAGAAGACCCCAAGTGGCCTTTCAGTGTGCAGTGCCAGGGTCAACAGCCCTTTGAGAAATGACAAAAAAGTCTTTTTTGACTCATGGACACTTTATGGTTCAGTTTACCGAGTCAAGTGGTGTGACCACAGGTAGACCATGAAAATGTGTTTTTATTATAATAATATTTTTTGTTTGAAAAAATGTGTTTAACAAAGGATAAGTGTCCAATGAGGAATGTACCCTGCAAAAAATGGCATGTAATCAAGTAAAATGATCTTATAGTTAGTAAATCTAATATTTTTTGATGATTTAACCTATTTCTAAAAATGTTTTGCTTGTTTTAAGTGGTTTTATTAAGTAAAGTTATTTCACCATATTGGCAGGTAATGTAATGGTGGGTAGCGATAAGGTGGACACAAGAGCGGAGAGAAGCAAGATTTATTATGGGCAAATCCAGGGTCATGGTCGATACAGTCCAGGGTCATAGAGCCAACACGTAGAGATCGATGGGCAGACGTAACTCAGAGAACACACAATTATCCAACACAATCAAACATCAAACAATCAGCACAAAGACCAACATACATCCATACAAAGACCTGCAACCACACAGGGGAAAACGCAGGGCTGAAATACAACAGGGCTAACAAGGGAAAACAGGACACAGGTTGAAACACAGGTGGGAACAATCAGGGGCAGAGTCACAGAACAAGGGGCCGGACTGGGAACCAAAACAAAAAGCACATGGACTAGACCAAAACACAACACGAACACATGGACAGGACTGGGAGGGACCAATCGTGACAGGCAATGTTTTTGCTTGTTTTAAAAAAAACGTACTTGAAACCAGAAAAATTATCTGCCAGTATAATGAGATAAATGTATTAATAAAGTGACCCAAAACAAATAAACAATGTCTAGAAATAAGATAATCTTATAATCAGTGCATAACTATCTTAAAATGTATCATTTTGATATATTGACCAGATTAAAGATTGTTTTACTTGACAAGATACTATTTTTTTGCAGTGTATATCCTGGGTGCAAGTACAGAGACTAGTCAATACAAAATGTGTTAGTGTGTGATTGAGGCATAGGACATTTTATTTATGGTAAATTGATGATCATGTGTAAAAAAATAATTTATTTCATTATGAATACAGAAAATGCACATCATATCATTTTGATGCTGGGCGCAGTGTTGTACCCCTGTAATCCAAGCTGAGGCTGAGGCTGGTGGATCTTCTCTTGGGGCAGTCGTGGACTGGAGGTTTGGGAATCAGCCTTGTGACTGGAAGATTGTCAGTTTGATCCCCTGAGCCGACAGTATGCGATTGAAGTGCCCTTGAGCAAGACTCCTAACCCCCAACTGCTCCCTGGGCACCGAGGATAGGGCTGCCCACTGCTCTGGGCAAGTGTGTGTGCAGGTGAAATTTCCCTGTTGTGAGGCTAATAAGGGTCGGTTAATAAGATTTTTTTAATGATCATTTCAAATGTTTTTTTCTTGTCATTGTGCCATATGTATTATATATTGAAATGCTAGTATGAACAATATGGTCTCATTGGTATATATATATATATATATATATATATATATAAAACACTTTCAGAGTAAGACATACTCCCTTCTCCATCTCTTTCAAAAAAACTCTAACTCTCTTCATCTCCGAACATAGCCACTCCGTTTTCCCTCTCTGGAAGCTGATTAATTGCTGTTACAACCACTTCAGTTCCATAGCAGATTGATTCAGTGCATGCAGTAGAAGCACCTCAGAGCACTCAGCCCAGTTCTTCTCTCCCTTCTCACACAGGACCACCATGGAGGAAAAATCAGCCCTGAAAAAAAGCAACATTAGAATCCCACAGACACACAAAGGCCAATGCTGTTAACATCTCTGTACAATCTGCATCAATGATCTGCAGAGCCAGGCCCCAAACTAGGATCCTAAGTGCAAAAAAACAAATAAATAAATAAAAAGTGGGGTCCAAAATGAAAATGACTTTCCATGAATAAATCAAATGACAGGGCACTTTATTTGTTTACTCACTATTGATATGTCTTTTAATATAATGTCTTTTAATTTGAAAGTAGTAGGATGTATTTCGTTACAGCAAACAGGTTTAAGGCAGTAGGACGCCAACTTTACTACTACCGAATGCTGATTGGTTGGTGAGCTGATCATCTCATTGGCTGAATGAAGTGGTCTGTGCACTCTGACGTCAAGAACGTTCATAAGATACTGTTAGAAAGTCTTATAACAGCTGAAATATTTTACGCTGTTCTGTGTTCAGAAAATTGGTGCATTTTTCTATATAAAAATGATTAAGTAAGTACAACATATGATTCTGCACAAAAGCGCCATAGGAACCCATTCATTTTGGACTCACTCAGGAGTGCCCTCTAGTGTTTAAGAACTCATACAGAAAATAAATCGTAGGTTTTTTTTACCATTTTTAATATGTGATATATATATATATGTGTATATATATATATATATATACAGTTGTATATGTATTTCATGTGTTTCAATCCAAAATATATACTAAATATTAAAACACCATTAAACAACTAATATAACTTTTTTTCTATTTTAATTTCCATACATTTTCAATTTTACATATATTTCTTTTTGGTAAAATACCCCTTTTTATTTCTGAGTCATGATTAGGCAGGTGTGTTGGCTCCCAAATGAAAATGACCTACAATTAATAAAAAGAGTTGATACTCTAATAAAGGATAATGGTTGATGTGGAATATCAAAAAGTTATCATAGATACTCACAAGCCATGGGGTCTAAAGTTGCATAAGCAGTGATATAAGATGTTCAGTACATGTAGAGCCATCTCACTACAGGCCCCATTGCGACTGTCCACATGTAGTACCATTATTTATGCCATTTAGACCCAAACTGCCTTTAGCTTGTGTGAAAGAAGATGGACACTTTGTAGATTTAAGACTGAGGAGACAACATGAGGACACCACAAATCTTACGGCTGAAAGGCTGCCAGCAGACTGAAAGGTCACTGAACGGAGACGGAGAGTGATTATAAAGCATATCATTCGTTTTGTCCCGAAGGAACATTAGCAAAGCATAAATGGGTGAATGATAATGAGGAGTCAGTCAGTCAAACTCCTGCTTCCCTTCCTGCTCATGAGCTCAGATAAACCAGATTGCTTGCAATAAAGCAAACGCTCTAACCATTTGTTTTTTTCTCTAGCGGATAGTGTGCGTCATTCCGTATTTTTAGGTGACCTTAGACTTGTTATAACAGAAAGGGAAGGTCTAATATTACCCTCTCCTTTGGCAGTTGACCTTAGCTGAAAACCATTAACTTTATCCTGGCCCCCAACTTGAAGTGGATTTCTAACAAGCACAGTCGCTGCGATGCTAAGCCTGTCTCTGCTCTCTGCCATACTTCTAGCCAATCTCATCTCCTCCCAATATAATACCCAGCTCCTAAAAAATTAGAGGGCTTGGGAATAGCGTTATTATTATGGATTACTTCTTACCTGTGAGAGGTGTGGGACATCAAATCACTTACTGTTTGTGTGATTGCACCGTATGTGTGCATACTGGGTCGCAGGGCTAACATACACATGCTAATCCTTGCGAATGATGAATAATGATAAGTGTTTTACTGCAGTGAGAGGTGGGCAAAAGTGAAAAATGAACCCTCTTTGAATAGATGAACACACTCCAACAATACACTTCCCCGCTCTGCTGATGATGAGCCATACGTTTTGGGTAATGATGCAGCTTTTAGCCACCAGAGATTCAACTCTTTAGAGAGACTGAGAATGTTTGAGGCTTTATTCTGAGGTATTCGAGTGTATTCAGTGCCAGACAAAAACTAAAGTTATTACCTCAATACATCATCCTGGAAAGACTAATGTGCGTAACATCTAATAAAACCATCACAGCTTGCTAGCCTGATTTCATTTCCCTATGCTAACTGGTTAATGCTAGCATTTACAATGAGCAACTTTACTACTTTAGAATTTTTTAACACTGGTGTTTTTAATAGTAAGAATGAACTGAAAGCCAAGGTATGGCTTATGCTTAAACGTTTTCATAGGCTGATTTAAGGAGCACTCTTTGCTACTCTCAGGGTTTTTCGCTAAGCTAACCTAATCGACTCTAGGCCACTGCACACAGGAAGTGCCACACCGTGCAGCTGCATGTTGCATAGCATTGCATAGCAGTCAGTAGGGATGGGTCTTCCTATGCATATAAAAAGGTCAATTCATTCTGATTTTTGAAGTGAAAAGCAATAAAAATGTGGACATCAAAAATTAAATTGGAAAACGTTTGCATTTGTATGAAATAACTTGCTACGCAAACTGATTATTCAGTGAAGTGACTATGTGCCACTATAGTGTAATCACTGTCTCATTTGGCTGTTTGTGCCAGCCTGTGTTTTTACTTTTTCTAGTTTTTTTTTTTAGACTTTTTCACCATCAAAGATGCTTGTTCACCCTTAGCCTAATGAAACAGCATATATTTAGTTTACTGCTGAGATTTCCCCTATTATATAACATGACTGTAAACTGCTCAAGGGCATCTACAGGTGATTGCTCAATGTATGGGGGGGGGGTGAAAAAAACAAAATATTTAACATGTCTCTGACCATTTGCACAGAAATTTTAGAAAGTTAAGGTAGGTATTACATTAAAAAACAGTATCTTTCTGTTTTTCTATAGCAAACATCTTCTGGGCAGTAGGATGCTGCTGAGTTCTAATTGATTAGTAAGCTGGTCATCTCATTTGACGAGTAAAACGTGTCATGCTCATTGAAATAATGGATGTACACAAGGCACTGTTAAAAGTCCTAAAATTATTAAAGAAAGCAGAAAAGAAGGCCCTACAACTGTATTTCAAAAACGGAAAATATAACACCACTGTTCAAATACACTATATTACCAAAAGTATTCACTTGCCCATCCAAATCATTGAATTCAGGTGTTCCAATCACTTCCATGGCCACAGGTGTATAAAACCAAGCACCTAGGCATGCAGACTGCTTCTACAAACATTAGTGAAAGCATAGGTCACTCTCAGGAACTCCAGTGAATTCCAGAGTGGTACCGTGATAGGATGCCACCTGTGCATCACCATAAAAGGGTCAGCAAATGCTTTTCCATCTGGCAATCCGATGGACAAGTCTGGGTTTGGTGGTTGCCAGAATGGTACTTATCTGACTGCATTGTGCCAAGTGTAAAATTTGGTGGAGGAGGGATTATGGTGTGGTGTTTTTCAGGAGTTGGGCTCGGCCCCTTATTTCCAATGAAAGGAACTCATAATGCTTTAGCAGACCAAGAGATTTTGGACAATTTTGTGCTCCCAACTTTGTGGGAACAGTTTGGGGACGGCCCCTTCCTGTTCCAATATGACTGCGCACCAGTGCACAAAGCAATGTCCTTAAAGACATGGATGAGCAAGTTTGGTGTGGAAGAACTTGACTGGCTTGCACAGAGTCCTGACCTCAACCTGATAGAACACCTTTGGGATGAATTAGAGTGGAGACTGTGAGCCAGGCCTTCTCGTCCAACATCAGTGTCTGACCTCACAAATGTGCTTCTGGAAGAGTGGTCAAAAATTCCCATAAACACACTCCTAAATGTTGTGGAAAGCCTTCCTAGAAGAGTCGAAGCTGTTTGAAGCAAAGGGTGGGCCGACATCGTATTAAACCCTATGGATGAAGAATGGGATGCCACTCAAGTTCATATGCATGTGAAGGCAGACGTGCAAACACTGGCAATATAATGTATTTTATGCTGTTCTGGGTTGAGGCCAGGGTCCTTTCTGTGTGGAGTTTGCACCTTCTCCCCATGTTTCCTTTGGGTACTCCAGTTTCCATCCCACAGTCCAAAGTCACGCAGTCAGGCTGATTGGACACACTAAATTGGTCCTATGTGTGAATGTGTGCAATTGTATGTGTCTGTGTTTTTCCCCATTGTTGGAATGATGACCTGTCCTGGGTATTTTCTACCTTCTGCCCAGTGACCACAGGGATGGGATATATTGCCCCTCGCAACCCAGAAGGGGAAGTGACATAGATAATGTGAGTTTGTGTTCTGGGTTGAGAAAACTAGTGCATTATTCTGTTCCATAGGAACCCATTCATTGTGGACCTCACAGTGAGAGCACAGATAAACATCAATCCGTGGTTCATTTTACACTCTATTCCTATAAATTTCATGGATTCAAGCTTTCAGCACGATTTAGTGAATTGATCATGTTCAGTGTGAGCTAACACTTCATAAACTCATTGGTTTCGAACTAAAAAGATCTGAGGATTGAAATGACTAGGCTAATAATATTAGTGGAGGTAACAGGCCATTAGGATTTGTCTGTATATCTTAAAGAGACTGGCTGCCTTCCTCAGTGTAAATTTCAAGCCATGTTGACTACTATCGATTTCTGTGGTTTGGGTTCTGGGTTTAATTTATTGCAGTAATAGGAAAATGCTGAGTGGCGCGCTGTGGCAGTGCTATGAGTTGCAGTGTGGCTGTAAGATGTACTACATTTCAGCTTGTTCAGATTATAGAACATGTGAGACAGACTGTAGTTCCTGTAGTTCCTTGTGAAAACAACAAAGTGAAACACTCGGTCTATCTCTTTTGAAGTCTTTTGTACCTGAAGAACAGCGAGATCCCAGATAGCATTTCAAATCAATCTGGAGTCAAACATCCTCAACATGATATCAAAGCTCGCCCCACAGCTTTTTGACTCAGACAGTGAAAATGATCTGACTTGTGAACAGGAACAGAAAACAGACATCAATAGCAGCTTGTTCGAAGCAACAAAGATCTATCATGATGTTTGATGGAAGACATGCCAGTGAGGAAACTTGACATGTAGGAAATGTATAGAAGAACCTGTATGTGTGATAAACTGTGGTAAAGTGTGGAAGGAGCCGTCCTGCTTAAAGAAATTTAATAAAAAAGACAGTTTAATGGATCAGCAGGCTTTGTGCATAGCTCCTCCACTTTCTGGAGCCCACTGGCACCACTTTTAATGGGCCCCAATAAATCACAGTTTCATATTTATTTATTTGAGTGCTGTTATTCTTCAGCCACACTCCAGCAAGCAAGTGTTAATTACTGCAGAGCTGTTCACTCAAGTGGAGCTTACATAACCAGGAAAACACTCACACTTTTTGAGTCAGGAGAAAGAGGAAATGAGAGAGAAAGATAGAGGGAGAGGGCTCCTAGTGATAATTGCTCTAGATGTACTTTATTACATTGGTTACATTGAAACCTGTATTTTCTGCCCCAATTCTCACTTCAAAATCACCACGAAAGCACCATGACTTCTGGCCATTTCAACTCAATTTTCGACATTGTTCAGTGAACTTGCGACAGTCCCACTTCACCGCACGGATAATTACAGTAACACTGAAGCAAATTACATCTAACTTGCTTTCGCCATGGCCTCAGCAAGAGGCCTCACAAAGCAACATATTTTAGTGGCGTGAGCCACGGTTTAATTGTGTCGTGAGTCATACCATGAGGACGGAGAAGAAGATTTTCTCTTTCAGAGGAAATTGCTCACCATCAAGCAGCTTGTTTCAGGCAGCTTGTTTGAGGGGTAATCACTCAGGCTGCTGTGATGAGCATCTAAAGCTGAGGAGATTGAAAAAGGAAGCGGAAAGTCTATGTGAATGGGTATTCAGTTTTTCCCCTCCAAAAAAATGTCACTGAAAGATCTCATTAGGCATATTTCTGGACATCAGTGTGTGCCTATAGAAAGAACTCACCCAGTTCCTTTATTCATGAGTACAGAGCATTTCATTTTGTTCTTGTTCTCTGTTTATGCAGTGTTATTTTCACCAACCCAAACAGAAAATATGAAAGCAGATATTGGCTTTGACACTTAAGCTGGGGGTCAGTGCATCAAATGAAGTAGCCAAGCAGCTCACTCTGTATTCCGGCCTTATTCAATAATGGCCTGTGGTTCACTCGAAGATGCCTAGCAGCCAGCCCTTTAGACCAAGACGCTATAAACCGGATTCATTAATCTCTAATCTAAAGACGCTGAGGTGATGCTCTTGGTGATACAACTGAGAATAACCCTCGTCTAAACTCCGTGAGCATGGCTATTTCTTTGTGTTTATGCGGACACAGTGGGATCACCTTTAGATGATAGCAGCTAATACTCAGCTAGGATGCAAGCAGAGGAGCTCATTCTCAAGCACTTATAATGAAACAGTTGAGTCTCTGCATTTAAATGAGTTATAGAATTCACTGGGAAGCAGTGATGGACAAAGTACACAAACACTGTGAAATAGAGTGAAAGTAATGATACCCTTGGTGTTATTGGAGTAAAAGTAGGATCCCTCTATTTACATATCTACTTAAGTTAAAGTACAAAAGCTCTTGATTTTAATGGAGTTATGAAATAACTGAAGTTTAAAAGAGGCGGACCATGCCTTAAGCTCATCCTCCTTCCAGTCTAGCATCCTCAATTTACATGTCTATCTTCTGTTTCCTGTGGCAAAGTTTTCGTACCCAAAAACTGTTTGATCTCTGTTCATCATCTATAAATAGCTATTTTAAAACTGTTTTTTATGTCCTTAGCCACACAGGTCTTTTGCAAAATTATATAGTAACTGTAACTTGCAGTACTTTTGTTTTTGACATGTAAAGAACCCCTGCACTCAAAGAGGTGCAGTAGCTTAGCAAACTAAGACCTTCACAGCACAGGTTCAGGGACCTGCTTAGGCTCACTGAAGCTTCTTTGATCCAGGTTTAGAGAATAAAGACTCCAAAACTCCAAAAATTGCGAGAATGCCTAAACAGCTTTGTACACAACCACACAATCTCATTTCAGCTCAATGAAACCTCTTTAGCCACGTTTACATGCAGCCTAATAATCCGTTAATGATCCAGCTAATATCTTAATCGGAATAGAATACGTCCATGTAAACACCTCAATCGGAATAGTCTAGTCTGATTGAGGCCATTCGGAATACAATTTCTATCTGATTGAACGAGGTGGGTAAACCTCTAAATAATCCATTAAATACAGTGGTGGACAGTAACTAAGTAAATGTAATTTGTTACTGTACTTAAATAGATTTACTTTACTGAAGTTTTTCCATTTTTAGCAACTTTTTACTTTCACTCCACTACATTTCAAAGTCAAATATTTTACTTTTTACTCCACTACATGGTGAGAAATCTGTCATTCCTTTTGGTTTTTGTGCACATAGAAATGTAACATGTTAAAAGGAAAGAAGTGCAAAGCAAGGACACCAATCAGGGCACAGTGGTCACTTTGTTTTGAGCTTATTTTGACCTGTTTGTCATACCAACCCAGTGCAAGCACACGGTTCAACGTCAGTGCAGCAGCATAAAACTTTAAGAGAGTCTATACAACATAAATGATGAACTAACCTAACTTTGTGTAAACAGAGCACAATATAGAAATATATCCACATATGCAGTCGTGACTGATGCAGCTTTTTTCTGAATGTACACAATCCCTTGTTTGTATAAACACTTGCTTGTGTTTATAGTTTTTATTAAACTTAAACTTGTAACTATGCTGCAAATAAATCTTAAACAGAAACTTTGCTTTTGTTGCAAAAAGGGATTTCAGAGCCACAACGTCACTAATTAATGACGTTCTATTAAAAGACTGGTTTACCAAGAGAGACGCTGGAGTATTTTCACCTAAAATGAGTTCATGACACGAGTCTTGTTATAAAAATGATAACAGGACATCAGAGCCAGAATTAATCTTTTAGTACTTTTACTTTCGATACTTAAGTACATTTGAAGGGAAATACTTTTATACTTTTACTCAAGTGGAGGTCTAAAATCAGGACTTCCACTTTTACTGGAGTAATATTTTAACTTAGATATCACTACTTTAACTCAAGTACATATTTTGTGTACTTCGTCCTCCTCTGGTTAAATAGAAGAATAATAGTCATGTAAACGCCTGAATCCGATTACATTCTAATCGGAATGTGTACGTATGTTCTGCGCATGCTCAGCGCGTCATAGTGAAAGGTTTATAACGTTCAAAATGGTGGAGCAGAAACTGGTCTGCAGAGGAGACGAAGTTTCTGCTGTGATCTTTAAAAGACAGCGGTGGGACGGACAGCCAGCTTAAGTGTCTCAGAGCACGACGTCTTCCTCTCGGCCTTCTTTTATAAGGACATGTGAAGGACGTTTTTTCTGAGTCTGACATCATTTTAAAGCAATTAAAAACACAAGCGCGTCAACTGGAAACTCATCTCACGCCAACTGGAGCTCACAGCACAATTACTTAGACTGTGTAAATGTATTAAATGACTATAAATATTAAAGTCACAAACATTTACTGTAGTCCAAACTCTATTAAACAGTATTTGCTGAGTCACATTACAAGACACATGTAAACTTTCTAATGTGAAGGAAATGATCCGAACTTTATAGATTTCAGCCGTGATCAAATTCCCTGGTTTACAATTTCTATCCACTCGCAATTGAACTACTAATTAAAGCAAATGTTTATGTGCACAACTTTCCTACTGACGTGCAGCTCTTCTGCTGACCATCATGCCAGTTATCCAGCTAATGCCATCCGTCACTTCATGCCATGCTAATATGCCAATGTCACCTACAGTTACAAAAACCATGAGCTGTTGATTTAAACATTAATGGAATACAACTTTATATACAGCTTCACAATAAATCACTGCCATTGTTTATTTAATCTACCTCTTGTACCCATTAACATGACGGCAGACCTAGCAAGGATACTAGCTGGCAAGTTCGCTGGTGTTGTCTAGAGTATCTCTCAAAATAAGCAAAATGAAACACTAATATCTGGTCAAAAACATTAAAAACACAAATTAAGTTAATGTGGATCACTATTTCATTACAGTTGCACTGTATAATAAAGGATGGCAAGAGATTGTAAAAATAAACAGAGCTGTTTCATGTCCATCATGCCAGCTGAAGCAATTTCCTGGTTCATGATGCATTTCCTGTTAGTATTGCACATGCGCATGGTCTCCTAATAAGATGTAATGTGCTTCTAATGAATATAAATAAGTAAAGTCCATCCATTTTCTAATCCGCTTCTCTGTCAGGGTCACGGGGGGGGGGGGTGCTGGAGCCTATCCCAGCAGTCTTCGGGCGGAAGGCAGGATACACCCTGGACAGATCGCCAGTCCATCGCAGGGCAGACAGACAGACACACACTCACACCTAGGGGTAATTTAACATGTCCAATCGACCTGACTGCATGTCTTTGGACAGTGGGAGGAAACCCACGCAGACACGGGGAGAACATGCAAACTCCACACAGAGAGGACCCCGGTCACCCGGCCAGGGAATCGAACCCAGGCCCTCTTTGCTGTGAGGTGACAGCGCTACCCACCACGCCACCGTGCCGCCATAAGCAATTATAAGTAATAAGTAAAGTATCATTTTTTAAAAATATGTTTTATGTAAAATATTTGCTTAATGTTTATGATGGCGATAAATCTTTTTTTTTTTTTAGTGTACTATGCAGTCTGTGACCACCATGATCTTTCCCCAGAACGCCCAAGATACCTAGATAACATCGTGATCTTGCAAAATAGAAATATCAAAATAGATATCTCAGAGCTACACTGTATTTCCAAAAGCATTCGCTCACCCATCCAAATAATTGAATTCAGGTGTTCCAATCACTTCCATGGCCACAGGTGTATAAAGCCAAGCCCCTAGGCCTGCAGACAGCTTCTACAAACCTTAGTGAAAGAATGGGATGCTCTCAGGGGCTCAGTGAATTCCAGCATGGTACCATGATAGGATGCCATGTTCAGTGGTGAAATTTCCTCGCTACTAAATATTCCACAGCCAACTGTCAATGGAATTCTAACAAAGTGGAAGCAATTGGGAATGACAGCAACTCAGTCATGAAGCGGTAGGCCAGGTAAAATGACAGCGCGGGATCAGCGGATGCTGAGGCGCATAGTGCGCAGAGGTCACCAACTTTCTGCAGAGTCAATCTCTACAGACCTCCATATGCGTGTGAAGGCAGACGAGCAAATACTTTTGTGTATTACCCATATGCAATCAAAATGAAATAACTTGCAAACGTAGAAAAACAGATGTGTTTGGAAACCACACATGTTTACCACACAAATTTATTTGTGGCTTTGGAGATGAGTAGAAAACACCGTCCTGCCCTCTGTCACTGTATGGAGTGTATTTTAAAAGTCCCACCAGCCCATCTCTTGTCCAAAATCAAAACAAACATACTGAAAAGCAGCTAGGAGCAGTTACTAAGCAGTGATTGGAGGGTTGAGGAAAATGGTGGTGGGGGTGGGGCGGGGTCTTGAGATGGGTCTGTTGCCCTTTACCTGTAGTACGGCAATCGGCTTATATCATATACTGGATACTGTACTGTATACTGCTAATGAAAGGTAGCATGCAGTATAAAGTATATACTGGAGCAGTATGCAGTACACAGTACACAGTATGCTATTTCAAACACTGTGAACATGCAGAGTAGTGCAGGGAGGGGGGGTGGCTGGAATTACGAAACAGGAGGCATTTACAATTTACATTATCATGCATATTCATAGATCTTCGCATTCATAATGAGTGTTGAGATTTAGGGACATTGATGTCATTTTTTTGCAGTTAGGCAAAACAATAATAAATGTAAATATGCATTTTTCAACACACATTCATTAGTTTTGATTTATGGCTTTAGGGCTACTTTAAACGCATTCATTCTAGTTTAAACCACCTCTTCTGCGTATGGTTGTGGTATGAGAGGAGACTGTATGAATGAAGAAGGGGGGAATTGGACTGGAGTTCTGGGTGGCTTCTGCTTTATGCTAGAAGTAATAAAAGCAGAGGTATTGTGAGTTGATGTGGTTTTTTATATTATTTTGAAAATACTTTCTATTAAGATCTGTGTGGCTACTGATAAAAAAAAGCTTAAAAACAGACAAAATCTCCAGGGAATGTTAATAACATTGCTATTTGGCCATAGTATATTTATTCTATATGAGTACAAATAGTCAAATCAGCTAATGAAAAGCTGTGCTGTGGTTAAGGAGCTTCCTTTTAGAAGTACGTCATATTCCTTTGGATATTTTAGACAATCCTGCGTTCTCTGCACTCAGAGTAATGAGAACGTAATACACACTTTCAGAAATAAAAGTACCAAACTGTCACTGGGGCAGTGCTCCTCTTGTCACTGTGGTTGTACACTCACGGGTACATCTCAGTACCTTTAGTCAGGGACCATAATTGTATGATAACCCATTGGAGTTATTTTAAATATATTATATAAGTTGTACTGATTCCACACACCCTGTCTCGTCTCCTGGATTTCTATTTTATTTTTAGGTTATGAAAAGGTACAAATATGTACGTTTCACCTGGAAAAACGTATTTAAGGTTCACAACTGGACGTTAAAACCACTGTTGTACCTTTGAGGGAACATTTACATTGTTTGTACCCTGATGAACGAAGAATGTACCTGCACAGCACCTTTATTTCTAACAGGGCTGGATATTTTACTTTGAAATGTTGTGGAATGAAACTAAAAATCTTCAAAAATAGAAATACTTTAATAAAGCGCTTGAAAAAAAGCACAGAGCTGCAGAGCAGTATAATATAGTAAAAAATCACATGTACTTCGTTGCTCTCCACTGCAGCTGGGAGGAATGAGACGATTTCACAATGCATCACTCCTAGAAATAATACATTTTGAAGAAAACAAGTGCTTGTATTCCTCTGAATATTTACCATTGCACTGCGCTGAGCCTGCCAGCGGGTTAGCTTTTTAGCTTCTTATCAGCAAAATGCAGAAACTTCGTTAGAATTAAGTTTAGACGCGATTTCACTTATACTGCCAAACTAACTTTTATTTTGGAAAATATGGATTTTAGGTGGACTTCTCCTTCTTGCTCCTTCTTGAGTGTCTTATAGGATGAACTATTTACTTTGAGCTATCTGTGCAGATGCATGGAGATAGAACTCACTGTGCATCAGTTTTTTGGATGAAATATTTATTTTGAAGTTGTGTCTGTGTGATTTCATTGGTCTGTAAAGAGAGAATAAACAGAATTTAAATGAGACAGATAGCCACCGGCTAAATTACAACAGGAAAATAACATCGCTTTAGATGCTCAGTGCTATTAATACATCTGGTGCTGTAAATGAGTCTTTGATAACCAGAAGTAAAATTCTGGAAATAAATAAATAAGATTTGTATTTGGTAACATTATGAAATAAGGACATATTATTGTTAATGATCAGTGCACCAGCATGTGAGTCTTAAAATGACAAACCAGTTTAGTGTAAGGTACTGTGCAAAAGTCAAAGACCACCATTCATTTATTTAATTTCCAGTTAAAACAGCCATTAGGGTTCAACTTATCCATTTTTTCAGGAGATATTCCCTTCCATAAGGAAGAGGACAATTGTGAAAATAAGGGGAAAAAAACAGGAGTTTCCAAAACTGGAGTTCAAAAGTGATTAAAAGCCCAGAGAACGTGGGACTCCTAACAACCATGCAAGACCTGGTAGACCAGCAGCACAGCCCCTATCAGATAAACAGCTATTAAAACTTTCAACTTTGAGAGAGAGGAGAAAATCAAGCTGCTTCAGATCTGAAGACATCCACAGGTGTTTCTGTCCATCCTTCCACTGTGAGAAGACGACTCAGCGCTATGGGTCTGAAAGGATGTGTAGCTGTTAAGAAGCCTCATTGAGGAAAATTGAAAATCAAACAAAGGAGCTGCTAGTGTTCTCAGAACTTTAGACTGACCACCCCAGAGTCCAGACCACAACATGCCTAAAAAGCAGAAAATGCAGCCAACTTTTAAGACTGAACTTTGGAGGTGTGGAAAAATATCCTTGCAGATTTTAACCCCTTAAATGGATGGGGCCGACTAGTGGGCCCAAAGTTAATACACACTTCTATAACCTATGAATAGCTCATCCAGTTTGCATTGAAGTCCCTGTAGTTACTGAATAATATGTCTTAGTATGCAATAAGCCTGGGATTTTAAGGGGTAAAACACTGAAAACAAGTCTCCTGGAAGTTAACTTGTATTTAATAGCCTGGTTGCACAGACAGTTGATGGTACTGTGTGTCTGAGCTTCTCAGTGTCATTCAGACAGTCTGTAGATGCTGTGGCTGACAGAGCAGAGACACTGCAGATCTCTCAAAGCTGTTTTCTCCCGAAGAAGAAGGAGAAAGGCTGAAATTACCAGGACATTCATATTACATTTAGTGAATGAGAAAGCCTGGACCACAGCACATGAACAAATGCCCTTGCCTGCAGGAGAGTGTAATGCTAATGACCCTGAATCACTTTGTCTGGGTCTGAGTGGCTTTGAAGAACACTAATAAGGAGTTCGTGTGGTGTGGTTCGTGTGGTTCGTGGGGTGCACGGTCGCAGAACTCACCATCACAGCGCTACCAAGCTGACCTTAAGACTATTACAGACCAGATTCTTACTGACGCAGCTTTTAACCTAGATTTTTATCAAACATTCAGAAGAAAAGAGAGGACATGCATTCAAATGCATTGTGTTTTCAGGTATTGCAGGTTATCTGATTGGTTTTTAACAGGGAAACCATATAATTTTCCAGACACACTTACAAAATGAATTATTTCACATACCTAAATACTGAAAATATAATAATTTAATACCTATTTTTTCACAGTTATGAATCATGAAAATGACTATATTTGCATGTATATTTCAGATGAATTTAATGTGTTTTGGCAAAATAACAAACCAACAAAACATGTTATTCAAACTAGGTTATTCAAATGTCCATACGACTGTAGATCTATTAAGATAATATATTTAAAAAGAGATTCATTGTATACACTGATATAATGTGTCAGTGTCTAACAAAATGTCATAGGGACATGGAATGTACCTGTAATTATAAAATTGAACCGTACTCTCTTTGGCATTGACCTGATGAGAGAATTGCCAACTTCAAAACATAGGCACTTGCAGTAGACCTTAAAATATTACATGAATACTTGAAATGTTAAAAATTTAAATGTCCCCAGGAGTCTTGTAAAATTACTTATTTGCTTGAACTAGACCCCTGGCATCCTTTCTTTGGTGCAAGTTCATTAATTCTTGGGCTCGGTTTCTGAGCTGCTGAGCTGATGTGAGGTGTTTATGTTGATTGAACTGTAGCTGAAACCCAGCTAGTGTGTTTGGTGATATGGCTGATGTGTAAATGATATAGAATTGAGGTGTAACCACAGTTGCATAAATTGTTGTTGGGGGAAGAGAGTCAGAGCACACATTGCATTGCAGTGCATGTTGGGGACTGTAGTGCAGCACATTGTAAAACAGGGTAGTATTCAGAGAAAACTAAAATACTTTTGTGAGCTGGATAGGATTGTGTCGTGGGACTGAACTGGCCTGCATGCCTTGGGTTTGACAAATGGGTTGTAGATGAATGTAGCATTAGGAGTCTTTCCCAAGGACTATTATTGGTTTGGCATGGTGTGCTTCCCCAGTTTACTGCACAGAGATCAACACATTACACAGAGTTACCCACTACACAAAGTTACCCACAACACGGAGTGAGTCACTACACAGAGCAACCCACTACACAGAGTTACCCACTAAAGAGGGTGACCCACTACATGGAGTAACCCACTACACAGAGCTACCCACTAAAGGGAGTGATCCAGTACATGGAGTGACCCACTATACAGAGTTACCCATTATGTGGAGTGATCCATTACACAGAGTGACCTCCCACATAGAGTGACCAACTACATTATACCAGCTTATAACCACACCTAAAGGTAGCTCTGCTCTTTGCATGCTCTCAGAATGCTGTTTAAGATCACAGAGAGTGTGTCCAGGACCTCTGGAAGTTTCCTGGACCCTTGAATGTCTGATATTTTTTTAAAAGCTCAGCAGATCAAAACTATTGGGATTTTATCAGTTGTGTTCTGATATCATAGGCTTTTGAGCACATGCATACACTGGTTTTAATCTGCCCAATGGAAAATACAATTTCTCAAATAGTGACCTGCTCTGTGCCTTTCAGAGCAAGATATAGTGGCTATAAAAAGGCTGGTGAAGTTTACATCATTACATGTTTGAAAGTTATTCAACACTTTTCCTTGAGGCATTAAAGTCTGATATCTTCACATATTTGACCAGTGAACATACCACTTTGTTTCTTGCAGGTCTGTTTTTGTTGCAGGACCATTTTAAAGATCTCCTGCTACTATATGATGCACTAAATGGCAGTTTACATCCTAACCCTTGTGTGGTCGTCAGGTATGTGGGACCCATTTTCAATGTTTACTATAAGAAATGATGTAATTTATTATTATTTCAGCCTTGGATTCTTGGTCTTTGCTCATTTTCTGTGAAGAACATATAAAGTAACACATTTTCAGTGACTTCACACTGTTCACCCCTACACATTTAAACTACACATGGTGTTGGGTGAACCTGCAGGGAGTAAAAGTGTGGAGGAGCTGTGTCCTTCACTCTGTTCTCCTCCTACATGGCCTGCTGTTAGTGTGGATGTGTGTGTGTGTGTGTGTGTATGTATTTGTATAGGTGTGTGTGTGTGTGTGTGTGTGTGTGTGTGAGGGTGACAACATGGACAGGCTGCTGACTGGCTACAGTTGTTAAAGGAGAACCCTACGCTAGCCACTTGTGATATTTTAAACATCTGGTATTTTTACATAAATTGTGGCTGTACTGATCAAATAAACAATAATGTGGTGGGCCAGTCAGACCACTGAATAGCAAACGCATCAACACCACACAAGGCTTAACTGTTTAATTATGAAGAAATTTTGGAATAATCAGTGGAATTCCCCTTTGCGAAACAAAACGCACTGAAACCTGATCAGTATCAATTCCACTCAAAGCAAAAGTCCCAGTTAAAAAAAATCACAGTTAAAAAAAAAAAGTCACAGTTTATGACACGCTAAGTAACCACCGGTGGAGGTGCCTGAAGCAAAAGCACAAAAATGCATAAAAAGGTTGCCACTATTTTCCACTACAGATATTCATGGGCAGAAAGCTCAGACCTGTTTTTATTCATTCTTATGAAAAATTAATGTGCAAACCTCTCTCTGCTATCAAGGTCCTCGCATAGACATACTTTGTATGTATCTACTTCAGTGGTGACTTTGAATGCTTTTTCATTTGCTTTCTTAATAATAAAAGCTTCACAATTTATTAAAAGGCTATAGTTGTATTGTTACAAGTCTTTCTGGTGTAGCATGTAAAATTCTGCCTCTTTCTTATTCATTTTATTTTGATTATATGGGTTCATTTTGTCACTTTCTGTCATTGTGATGATCTGAAACTGTGTAAAACAGAGAGTTGTAAAATATTTACTGTGTTTCTTTCTCTGACAGGGGAACATGAGCTGGTGGATCACTGGCACTGCGAGCAGGTTCATCTACTGCTGCCTGTATGTTGTGTTAACAGCACTCAAGCAGAGAGTTTCCCCACTAAATCAGGTCTGACAAGGCAATTCCCTTTAATTCACCTCTCTAATTAAGATAAAGCCTCTGCCTTCTTGTTGTCAAATAAGAGCGGTAAGTAATCAGTGAGTTGTGACGGTCAGAGCAACATGCAGCTTTTCTCAACACAGCTCATGTTTATGTTCATGTTTCTGAAACTCCACTAATACTCCGTCTTACTGTTTTGAAAAAGCACAACATGCCTTCATAGGAAATTTGCTATAACAAAACAACAGCTGTGGAAATATGAGCTTGCTCGCTTTGTCTGAAAATGACTGAAATAGATTAGTGAATCAAATGAATATATTTTTCCAGCACCAACAAACAAGGTCAGGCATCTTTAGAAATCTAAATAAAGCTACAAGGTTTTCTCAGAAGACACGAATGAAACGTCAAAACAGTACTTTGCATTTCAAACCATTGTACTTCACCTCCGAAATGCCCTCAGAGAGCCCAAACCCTGTACACCAGTTCCACAAACAAACAATCAGTTTAATCAGAACATAGATGTGATGCACGCTCGCTCAGCACTGTCAACAGAGCAAAGCTTCTACCATCCCAGAGATGTGAGAAATACACGCATAATATAATTCAGATACATGCAAATACATTTCCAGAACAGAAACGTTGAAATTTTGAAGCTGCTGATCAGAGACTGCAGAACATCAGAGTGTTTTCAGGTTGCGGTTGTGCCGGCACATGTAAATGAAGCAGTTTTATATCAGATCAGAATCAGAATCACTCTATCACTTGGATGTATGAGGAATTTGTCTTGGCCTATTCAGTGTTTATGTAAATGAGCAGTGCAGAATACAAATAGTATACAAACAAACACAAATAATTACAATGCACAGCAAAAATTGGTAATATATACAATCAAACATACAATACATTTGTATGTTTGTTGATTTCCTATATTGATTTCAATATGTTAATGAGTGCGTTTACATAATCTGATAACTGCAGAAAATCAGATTTAGTCAGTAATTCAATCTATGCATTTATGTGCTCTTGAATAATCAGATAATGGGGAAACTCTGGGTCTACATGAGTCAGGCAGTAATCAGATTTCGGGTTTGCAATCAGTCAATAAACTCAAAGAAGAAGACGAGATGTAAACATATCGTAAATCTCAAAGCTGTTTTACATTTACATCATTTGGCTGACGCTCTTATCCAGAGCGACTTACAAGTTGATCATTTTACACAAGTAGGCGAAGGTGGTGTTAGGAATCTTGCTCAAGGACTCTTATTGGTATAGTGTAGGGTGCTTACCCAGATGCGGGATTGAACCCCAGTCTACAGCGTAGAAGGTATTACCCACTACACTAACCAACCTGAAGTTTTACCTGAAAATATGAACTTTTGTCATCTAGAAGATGAAGCATATTCAAATCCTTCATTTCGTCAAGCATGTAGTTGGTTTCACCGCCACTCCAACAGTGTTTTGCTGTGTCTCACGGCAGCGGCGCTTGTTCCCACTCTGTTTTCGCACATGTGCAGACTAAGAAATCTGGGTAAGAGTTCACATGTGCTGAGGAATCTGAATCTTGAGCTAAAATCCAGCCTCTTCATCAGATTCCTTAATTGGATTTCTATATCAAAGTATGTTGTTACATAACCATTTGAATAATCAAATAATGGCAACAATCTGATTATAATCAATGTAAAGTAATAAAATTAGATTTTGAGTAGTTAAATGTTTCTATTTTTCTTTAACCATTTATCATAAAATGTAACACAATGTAAAAGAGCAGCTTTCATGATGGTGTGCCAAAAAAGCAGTGGTGGACAGTAACTAAGTAAATGTAATTCGTTACTGTACTTAAGTAGTTTTTTCGTGTATCTGTACTTTAAGTTTTTCCATTTTGGGCGACTTTTTACTTTCACTCCACTACATTTTATCTGACTTTTTACTCCACTACATTTTGAGAAATCTGTCGTTCCTTTTGGTTTCTGTGTGTATAAAAACGTAACATGTCAAAACGAAAAAAGTGCAAAGCAAGAACACCAATCAGGGCACAGCGGTCACTTTGTTCTGAGCTTGTTTTGACCTGTTGATCATACCGACCCAGTGCAGCACACGGTTCAACGTCAGCGCAGCAGAGTAAAACGTTGGGAGCACGTACGTCACCTAAATGATGAACTAACCTAACTTTGTGTAAATAGACCACAATATAGAAATATGTCCACATATGCAGTCGTGACTGACATGTTTCTTTTTTTCTGAATTCATACAAACACTTTCATTTTACAGTAAATTAGTTATGGTTAGTTTATGTTTATAAACAGAGGCCTACAGATCAATACAGTAAAGGGAAACTTATTTGTGATCCTGAGTTTAAAGCAAGTTTTTATTAAACTTAAACTTGTAACTAAGTTTACAACAAAGTCATCTTAAACTGAAACTTTGCTTGTTTTTAAAAAGTGATTTCAGAGCCACTTGGTTCTCCCTGATGGAAACTGTTTGCCTTCAGTGTTTTGTGCTTATGATCATTTTAATAGAGATCAGTGTCAGACTAATTAATGATATTCCATTAAAAGACTGGTTTACCAAGAGAGACGCTGGAGGACTTTTCACCTAAAATGAGTTCATGAAGCGAGTCTTGTTATAAAAATGATAACAGGACATTACAGCCATAATTAACCTTTTAGTGCTTTTACTTTCAATACTTAAGTACATTTGAAGGTAAATACTTTTGTACTTTTACTCAGGTTGAGTTCTAGAGTAAGGAGTTCTACTTTTACTGGAGTAATATTTTACCTTGGGTATCTCAATTTAACTCAAGTACATGATTTGTGTACTTCATCCACCACTACAAAAAAGGAAGAAAGAATAAGTAAAACAAGTTGTGATTTTTTTAATCAGTTCATGTAGGAGAGGTACATGCAGGGGGCTATAAGGCAAAAAAAAAACAAAAGTTTTTTTTCCAGATTTACTACTATGATTATCAACATTACATATAAACATATATGTGTGACATATAACGACTCCTGTAGGTTCACTGGTGGTTTTGTAGTAATTAGTAAATAAGATGCTATATTTGTGTTGTAATCATCATGACCACTAATTCCTGTCACCACCGCTGTAAAAAAAGAATCTGAGTCGGCAGTGAACCATGATCCATTTCATATCAAAGCCCTCTACATCTCAACAATTGAATTATGCAGAAATTATGAAAAATTGGTGGAATTCCCCATTTAGTAAGCATTAGTTAGGAACCATTTAGTGACCTTTACTTTTAAAATGTGCCAATTCTAATATGACACTTACAGTGTCTCTCGACTATGGAGCGGCATGATGGTAAATGCATGGATACTTTGTTTAACATCTATAATCATATGGAGCCCTGCTGGTGACATTCCATATGAATAAAATAATGCATTGCCACATAAGGGAATGAGATCCCTTGTAGGTAAGGTAATGTGTGGCCACGACTGAGACAGAGAAAGAGAGAAAGAGAGAGAGAGGGAGAGAGACTGAGATAGAGAAAGAAAGAGAGAGAGAGAGAGAGAGAGAGAGACTGAGAGAGAGAAAGAGAGAGAGACTAAGATAGAGAAAGAGAGAGAGAGAGACTGAGATAGAGAAAGAGAGAGACTGAGATAGAGAAAAAGAGACTGAGACAGAGAAAGAGAGAGAGAGAGAGAGAGAGAGAGAGAAAGGGAGAGAGAGACTGAGAGAGAGAAAGAGAGATAGACTGAGATAGAGACAGAGAGAGAGAGAAAGAGACTGAGCTAGAGAAAGTTGAGAAAGAGAGAGAGAGAGAGAGAGAGAGAGAGTGACTAGACTGTAAACCTTTGAAAAACCTTTTCTTTATTTTTACAATACCGACACGCCTCCTCTAATGTGAATGAAAGTTTTGAGTCTAGAACATAAGAGCACACTTTCCAGTACAAACTTTTCCTCTGACAAATAGTGACGTTTGAATTCACTTTATTAAAGATTCTCTTTCATCTTATCGATCTGCAGAAACAGAGCCTCATGAAAGATTCAGTAAACGGATCAACAGGAATTATGTATGACTGGGATCAATGCAAGAAACGTGAATAATAAAGATGAGAAAAAAACTGTTGGTCCTGTCTCGAGACTCTTTAATGGCAAACTTTCACCTGCACTGTTTGAATTTGCTGCTCAGGTGGGATTAGAGACAGACAGCCCTGTGTCTAGTCTCTGACTGACAGGCTTTACGTAAGGTCCAGGTAGGATTGAGTAGAAACCGTCTGACGTACAGTAGCTGCTTTTGATCAGTTTGCAATGCGTCCCTGAGGACTCTCTCAGAGAAAGCCTGTTACTGTAAGGATGTGAAAGACCACATTTCATCTCTCGCTCAAATATTACAGAAAGCCCAAGGCTGCGTGGAGCTTAAGAAACCTGATTTGCGATTAGACCTTGAAACGATGTTCATTTACCTCCATTAATTAATTTTCCCTATCACAGTCCTGCAGGAATCCCACTAAAAGCATTTCTCTCACTGTCTGCCTGTCTCTCTTGATTCTGGGGTTATTGTAGAGCATAGGCAACAGCACCTGCTTGTGTAGAAGCTGAAGGAGAGGGATGACTGTATGGTGTCTTTGCATATTATTCAGTTAGTCATCTTAAAACTGCTTATTCAACAATTACTATACATTATTTAGGAGCTGTAGTGAAGTCAATGTGTAAGCAATGTAGTTATGAGAGTGCAGTGTGGGCCCTTAGAGTTTAAAGGGTTAAAAGCTTGGTCATCTTTAGTAAAGGCCAGCGGGAATGAGTGCCCCCTGCCCCCATCCGCCCCCGCACCCCCCCCCCCCCCCCCCCAACCTCAATATTAAACAGGATTCCTTCTATTATATCCCTTTAAAACCCTCAAATGCTCTTTGAAGACATTTGGCAATGCCTTCAAAGGAAATGACTAACAAAACCTGGGGGCCTGAGGGCCGGTCAATCAGTGATCTGACAACAGTTCAGCCTTCAGTGCTGTTTTAATGCCGAAGGGTTTAAGCTCGAATGACATGTTTTGTTGAAAACAAGTGAACACATCCTCTTCAGAGAACATGTAAATATGTTATTTTCCTCATGTTTATCATTAGTGTACAATTTCTGTTAAAAAACAGAAAATATGAAATGAGTTGTAACCTTTGCAGAGGCCACATTTTATGTTTTGTTTTTCCCCCAATATGTTAAATTCAGATAATATACAGTAATTGTGCATTTAGAAGTGCAGAAGTGTGTTCTCTGTAGAAGATGTGTTAACAAAACATAATCTGACCAGGGACACCTAAACTTTTGCATTGGACTGTACATATCGTTGTTGTCGGAAGAAAAGCTTGTATATCCAAAATGGTAAATTTACAGTAGAAGGAAAAAAACCTAGTTGACTTTTAATGTAAGTCAGTGGAACCAGACGTCTTTCCAAGTCGTTTTGAGTCATTTCTTTTAGGTCAATTCATCATGAAACTTGCATACAATGTAAAGGGTAACTGGTATTTTTAAATTATGTCAAAAACTGAAAAACATCAAAAATGGAGACACGAGGTTTTCTTCTGACAGTAATATGCATGGATATAATACGTAATAAAGTTGGATGATATAGTTAAAATGTAATATCACGATACTTGAAGAAGTTTTCATGATACATCATAAGTCACGATTTTTTTCTGACAAAAGCAGAAGGCACAAGTGTTAATAACTGTTAATAAACTGCTGCAAAGAGATGATATAGAAAACTGAAAACCATACGTCCGCACCAGGAACCGTTTAGTGACCTTTACTTTTAAAAGTGTGCCAATTCTAATATGACACTCACAGTGTCTTCTCAAGTGGAGTGGCATTTTGTGTGCCTTTGAGAACAAGGAGGCCATAGAACTGCGTTTATAGCAGGTTATATAAGAAGATATGGATTAATTATGTAGTTAGTTACGTTTAAAAACTGTATATACATTGAAATACAACAACATTTTTGAGGGGATGTGAAAGTTCTAGTGCTTTAACTCTTCACTGGAGAACAGCAACTGAGGAGAACCATTACTGAAGATCACAGGACTACACTCTCCAAAAAGATGGTTCCTCAATGTTTTTTTTTTCAGTAAAGACACTGGTTCTATACAAAAACCATGAACACTCAAGGAACCTTGTGCTTGCTTAAATCGTTCTTTGCATGGCAAAATGGTTCTTCAGATTGATGTAGAATGTGTGGTTCTATATAGTACCTTTTAAAATATATATTTCTATAGTACCTATGAAGTACTACATAAATATATCTACACAGTACCAAAAAGAGTTCTGCTATTGTTACGACGTCAAGCTTAGAACAAGCGAAGAACATTTTTTGGTCCTATATAGCAGCATTTCCAAAAAGGAACCATACACAATACATTTCATCAATCTAAAGAACCATTTCAAAATGCAAAGAACCATTTAAGCATGAAATCATTCTATATAGAGCTCACATTGCTAAATAGAACCATAGCCTTTAATAAAGAACATTTAAAGAACCATCGTTTTGATCTTTTTTTGAGAGTGCATAGTCTATATAGACCTTAGTGAAGTCATTAAACATTCTCCTGGACAAACCTACTCAGTGTAGCTAAAGTGCTTGTCTGGATCTGCTTCAGAATGTACCTTTTTATTATGCTATTGTGGGTCCACTTTTGAAGACTAAGCAGGGAAAATGAGTCCCTTTGACATCTCCACAGTATCTAAGTGAAATCTGGCTTGTCATTTACCTCTTCCTTTTGTACATTATGGTTTACTACTGAATTGTCCCCACGTAACAGTTCCACAAAACTATTTCGATCTCCAAACCAATCAGGTCCAGGAAATATACCCTGCCCTGTGTGCCGGCTAGGGCAGGGATATCCATCTGCTTCACAAAAGAAGACAAGCTCATGAATCCGCTCACAACAAAAGGTCCTTAGATTTAAAAAAAAAAAAATTCAATCTGTTTCCTAAGGTCTCCTCTCCGTTTCATTATCCCAACTCCCTGCCAGTGGAGACTCACAGTCTCAGCTTTTCCATTTACATCTCTCTTTCTCTCTGTGTGTGTGGATCAGCATGGGGGATTGGAAGTGCTTACCGGGGGTGAATTGCCTCTTTCTATGAGAGCGAAACCCTTCGAAATCCAATGGCTTTGCCACAGTGTGAAACTTTGAGCTCTTGTTCTGAAATCAGACGGCACAGAGGCCAGTCACAAATCTCACTCATTTAATGTCGGGGTTTCTACACTGCAGGGTTCAAGAGGATGTACAAGGAGCAGCTGTTCCTCATACTCAGTGAAACTGGGCCTACTAGCATAAGCTGTAGCTAGCTGCCTAACCTAACTAACTATCTGATATACTTCTGTCATATTTGTGCACATTAGCTTTGACATCTCTGGTATACTGTCTTTTGACTGGTCAGTTTGATCAAATCAGTTATATTATATTAACAAATCAGACCTATTTTATTGGTGATTCGGTGATATCGACTGTTGATTAACCTCTGCTCTCTTGGTGAGTCAGTTCTAATCTTGAGACAGTTCTATTCTATTGGCAAGCCATTTATGTTCTCCTGCCGAGTCAGTTCTACTGTGTTGTTGAGTCAGATCTGCTCCGTTCTATTCTACTTATACTGACTCACCAACTCCATTCTGTTGGTGAGTCAGTATCTTCTATATGAATCAGTTCTTTTCTTTTGGTGAGTCAGATCAATCTATTGCTGATTCACTTCTGTTCTGTTAGTGTGTTGATTCAACTTTATGTGTGATTTAGTTCTGTACTCAGGGTGAGTCATTTCTAATATACTTATTAGTTAGTTCTATTCTATCGGCTAGTCCATTAATATTCTACTGGTGAGTCAGTTCGGTTCTATTGTTGAGTCAGTTCTACTCTATTACTGAGCCTACTCCACTGGGAAGTCAGTGCTTTATGCATATATATATATATATATATATATATATATATATATATATATATATATATATATATATATATACATACATACATATATATATATATATATATATATATATATATATAGGTGAGTCAGTTCAGTTTTTTTGGTGAGTTTTATTTATATATATAGACTTTTCTTTTAGTGAGTCAGATCAATCTACTGCTGATTCACTTCTGTTAGTAAGTCAATGTGATTTAGATTCTGTGATTTACTTTTGTGCTATTGGTGTCATTTCTAATCTACTCTTCAGTCAATTATATTCTGTTGGTGAGACAGTTCTTTTCTATCATCAAAGCAGTTCTACTCTTTTGCCGAATCAATTGTATTTTCTATCCAATCAGTTTAGTCAAGGATTTAAGTCAATGGATTTTATTTTGTTGGTGAGTCAGTTTATATTCTATTCTAGTCAGTCCTTTTCTTTTGGGGAGTCAGTTCAGTCTACTGCTGATTCACTTCTGTTCTGTTAGTCAGTTGATTCGACTCTATTGGTGATTGAGTTCTGTTCTGTTGATGAGTCATTTCTAATCTACTCTTGAGTCAGTTCTATTCTTTCGGGCACATTAGTTTATATTCTATTGGCAAGTCAGTTTATATTTTATTGTTGAGTCAGTCTGTGATGGACTGACAACCTGAAGGCAGGTGTTTCCTGCCTTAAGCCCAATAATGGCTAGGACAGGCTCCAGCACACCCCGCAATCCAGAATGATAAGCGGCTTTGATAATTATAATTATCAAAATAATTATAATGTGTATGTGTGCGTGTGGTCAGAAAGTTCTTTTCTATTTCCGAAAATGTTTTATTGGTGAGTTAGTTCTGTTCTATTGATGAATTGTTCTGTTGTATTGGTGAGCCAGAAACATTCTATAGTTGAGCAGATAACAAACCCCACAGGCAGACAAGCATCGTACACAGGTTTGGTACAAATGAATAAATAAGGCCAATAGCAAACTGTTTGCAAAACATACAGTACATATGATAAGTAAGTACAAAGTGGGTAAAACAGTCTTGGGGACATGAAACCTCCAGTAAACAAGCCACAAGGCAGCTGTAGTGTGTAAAGTAAATCTCAAATGTAGCAGCGAGCTAAGAAGAAACATACTGTACTCTCCTACCAAAGTTGCTTCTATCCTCTAGAGAGTAGCTGTGGTATTCAATGACTCATGCTGGCCTTTCAGTATCCAATCATATCCTGTTGTTTCTGGCACTGTAGGTTGTTCTCAGTCCGAAAAATAGAAGACCCACTTTCAGGTTAATGCCATGGTCAAAGTGCTGGCTCTATGAGGCTAATCACCATCAGGTGCCAAAGAAGTTTGCATTTAGTAACAGCTTGATTGTTTGCTGCCCACTCATTATGAATAATTCATGAATTTATAAATGACTAAAGTTTCATGTTGTCAAACTCAGCTCAACAGCACAGTAAAATTCACTTAGGAGTTTGAAATGTTCTCTATACAGGAGTCTGCTGTAGTACCTTGATTTATTACTGGTGACCCCTCTTGTCTCCATCAATGTGAATTAGACAGAGGGCCGGCCATCTCTGGCCACGGGCAGAATGAGATATTTGTTGTTTTTTTTGACAAGGCCATTCTGTAGCCTAAATTATTTCCCTACAGTACAAGCAGACACATGGACATTCAGTCTCACTGAGTTTATGTGAAACGCCACAGAAAACTATTCGTGATAGTGCACTATTGTTATATAATAATAGACAGCATCCGTTCACTTAGCATCTGTTGCATAACATGTACATTTACATTTCATGCACTGCAGTTTTGTCAGTGTTGTTTTTATCAGTGTTGCGTTAGAAATAAGACCAAGTTATAAGACCCTGGTCTTACTGTAACAATGCAGAGATAAGATGCGGATGCAAATGCTTGAAGAGCTTCAAGTGAGATCCATCAATGGTATATTAGGGAGTCATCTCTATGTTTATGGACCTAGATGTTCTCCAGCCCTGTGTCCCTTTGGAAACAGCTCTATATTCTCAGGGCCCCAGGTGATTATGGTTCCTCAACATTAAATATAAGGCTAACATAACCTCAGATATATTTACATATATATATATTTTCAGATATTATATGCTGAATAGATAAATAATAAAAATACATTGAATTTTAGACATCCTTTCCAAAAAATATTGCCTTATTCATCTCTGGATGTATGTTTCAGTAAGCAAAAATGAGAATATATTCTATGATGGGTTTTGTTTTAATCCAAATTGTTTCACAATATTTATAACAAAGTTTGCATTCGTGCTAGCAATTTAATCTTTGATCACATCAACACTGACTGTATATACCCTCCATTTCAGTAATGTTTTAACATGCCCTTATCAGCTTGTCCTCATTTTCCCCCTGGGGGAATGCCAATGCCATCTCGATGGCTGTTCCATTACAGCTAATTAGGTGACTGAGGCTACCTAGCCGAGGGAAGATGCATTCCTATTGAAAAAGCCACTCTTTGTTGTCCCATGAAGGACTTTTGGTGACTGCAGAAACCCTTTCCCTTTTCATAGATTTCTTTAATATATCACACTGAGGTATCAGTTTGGTTCCAGAGCCACCACTGTGGGAGGAGGTGAGCCCAAGTATATCTTTTTGATACCTCTCAACGTCCTACGCAAGCTCCGGCTCCTTCCCCCCAGTGAGGTTACATTCCACATGCCAAGAGCCAGTTTCTGCCACAAGGGCCTAGGCCGCCAAGGGCCCCCCTGCAATCTCCCACTGCCTGTGCAGCACTGCACTGCTCCCTCATGCTGGACCTTGCGGGTGGTGGGCCCACATGGTCCCCCCATTTTGCCTCTTTGCCGGGTTACATGGGCTGCCTGGCCACCAGACGCTTGCCGGGGGACACTACCCATAGGCCTGGCTCCAGGGGTAGGTCCCAGTGACCCTATCCCAGGCAGGGTACACAGTATTCTGTGCCCGTTTCTCATGGTGAGTTTTTGGATCATGTTCTGTTCACCCTGGGAGACCCTAGCAGGAGCATATTGCTCCCGACAACTTAGCTCTGAAGATTCCTAGACCACACAAGCCCTTCCGCCACGACAAGGCCCCGATCCAGGAATGGTACAATCTGTAGTGATGACCGTAATCAAATAATCCAGGCTCCACTTACAGAATATTCACTGGCTTTAGCTGTTTGCTGGCTTGCTAAACCTCTACTTGTTGCTCTCGATTGCTGTAACTGAATAGCTTGATATTATTCATATAGTGCAAAGCTGTTCTTCCTATAACATCATGGCATGTACAAAAGCAAAAATGCTGTTGGAAAATTTCCAAGGGCAACTTCAGCCATGCTTCAGGAGCTAGCAATGTTGGATACAATGATAACTTAGCAACTAGCAATGTTCCTAACACTGTGACCATAACATTATCCTTAAAAGCTAATTACATACTCTAAATCTGTGTATTTGGACAAAAGTTGAGTCACAATTTCACATTATGTTGAATGCAGTTTTTGACAGTGTTCTAAAAAGCTTTTTAACCTCACAACTGTGGCTATAAATGAGAAGTTTTGTGCACTGCAAGAAACATCTTGACAAGTGAAATCTAATATATCTAATATTTCTTATTATGAGATTGCTGTTTGTGTTTGTTTGACTGCATGTCTGTGTCTGACTTGAGATGGACTGGTGATCTGTCCAGGGTGTTTCCTGCCTCCTGTCAAATAAGCACTGTTTAAGGTTCCAGCACCTCCTGTGACCCAGGTGGATAAGCGGCTTAGATGATGAATGAGTGAGTGATTTAGTACAACCCCAATTCCAAAGAAGTTGGGACATTGTGTAAAACATAAATAAAAACACAATATGATGATTTGCAAATGCTTTTCAACCTATATTCAATTGAATACACTATAAAGACAAGATATTTAATGTTCAAACTGATAAACTTTATTGTTTTTTGCAAATATTCACTCAGTTTGAATTTGATGCCTGCAACATGTTCCAAAGAAGTTGGGACATGGGTAACAGAAGACTAGGAAAGTTGAGGAATGCTCAAAAAACACCAGTTTTGCACATTCCACAGAAGACCAGGTTCATTGGAAACAGGTGAGTGTTATGATTGGGTATAAAGGGAGCATCCCTGAAAGGCTCAGTCGTTCACAAGCAAGGATGGGGCGAGGTTCACCACTTTGTGAACAACTGCGTGAGCAAATAGTCCAACAGTTTAAGAACAACGTTTCTCAATGTGCAATTGCAAGGAATTTAGGGATTTCATCATCTACAGTCCATAATATCATCAAAAGATTCAGAGAATCTGGAGAAATCTCTGCAAGTAAGCAGCAAGTCAGAAAAGCAACAATGAATGCCCGTGACAATCGATCTCTCAGGCGGCACTGCATTAAAAACCAACATCATTCTGTAACGGATATTCCCACATGGGCTCAGGAACACTTCAGAAAACCACTATCAGTGAACACAGTTCGTCGCTCCATCTACAAGTGCAAGTTAAAACTCTGTCATGCAAAGTGAAAGCCACATATCAACACCACCCAGAAACGCTGCTGGCTTCTCTGGGCCGAGCTCATCTGAGATGGACTGACGCAAAGTGGAAAAGTGTCCTGTGGTCTGACGAGTCCACATTTCAAATTGTTTTTGGAAATCATGGACGTCGTGTCCTCCAGGCCAAAGTGGAAAAGGACTGTCCGGATTGTTATCAGCACAAAGTTCATAAGCCAGCATCTCTGATGGTGTGGGGGTGTGTTAGTGCTCATGGTATGGGTAATTTGCACATCTGTGAAGGCACCATTAATGCTGACAAGTACAGGTTTTGGAGCAACATATGCTGCCATCCAAGCAACGTCTTTTTCAGGGACGTCCTGCTTATTGCAGCAAGACAATGCCAAGCCGCATTCTGCACGTGTTACAACAGTGTGGCTTCATAGTAAAAGAGTGCGGGTACTAGACTGGCCTGCCTGCATGTCTTTGTAGTGTATTGAATTGAATATAGGTTGAAAAGGATTTGCAAATCATCATATTGTGTTTTTATTTATGTTTTACACAACGTCCCAGCTTCATTGGAATTGGGGCTGTAAGAATAGTTGTAAGAATCTTCAGGGGGAAAAAATCTTGAAACAAGCTAAGGTATCTGTCAGTACAGTGAGACAAAATACTTGACAAAAAAGCGTCACTAAGTAAGTAAAGTAATTTTGTAGTATTCATGTCATTTTCATTTCATTGCATTCATTATTTTGCAGTGTGGATGGAGCATGGACCTCACATAGCCAGAGTACTGCTGTCTTTCTGTACTTTGCATCATGCCCATTTAAGGAACCCTGGGTCTAAGCTGGTTTTCTCTGTGAGAAAATGAATGGCATGTTTTAAAATTGGTGCTGTCGTACTCTGTGGTAAAGCATATTCCAAAGCTGATATGTTTTCCAATACATACATTTTTCCTCCAGATGTTGTCAATATTCATATTTTGACTTCTGAACAACCTCACAATTCAGAGGATCCAATGACATTTGTAAGGAAAATGACTGTAGGACAAAACACATCAGGTTTGGAACATTTTCTTTATGCACAACTTCAGAAGTCTGTTGGCAACAGATGAGCAGAATATTCCAGATGGGTATAGAGCGGTAGATCAGGTGTGGTTGTGTTTATTTGTTGAATTTATTAAAAAATACTTTAACAAAAACAGAAAACGTGGCACAAAAGTTTTGCCAATTTAATCATTTATTAGTCATTAATCTATTTTTTTATATGTTAAGCCCAGCAAATACTAAATACCAAAAAAAATAAATAAATAAATAGTAGAAAAAACGGGTGTGAAATTGCATAGAACTGATGTGTAACCACTATCCCTCTGACTGTTGCTGGGGTAGGAGATTTGGAGCACATTGCGTTGCAGTGCATGCTGAGGACTGTAGTGCAACGCATTGTGAAACTGGCTAATATTAATAGGAAATTAGGGCCAGATAGGATTGTGTGGCTGGCCTGATCTGGCCTGCGGGGCTTGTGTTTGACACAGGGGCTGTAGAGGATGTGTTATTTTCACTTGTTAGCATGACGTGTAAGTTGAGCATACTATGTGATTGTGTATAAATGAACAATAAATAAAATTAAATTAATAATCAGTGGTTTAAACATCTTTTGCAAAGAAAATCTCACGTAACCTTTTCTCAGTCTGTTGGCTCTAAAGACAAGAGCACTGTGGCAAACACAGCGCGGTGGTGTTATATAGCCAGCTGCAGACACAGAGTAACGCCGAGGCTGAGGAGCTCTCAGAGATGTAGCAAAATTAAGTATTGACTGGTTGTCAGAAAAGAAAACACAATCATCTGTCTCCAGCATGGAACAGAAAACAATCCGGAGGAAATGCAGGCCAAACAAACGGTGAAACAGCAGAGTGCCATGCTACAGCATGACTAAGCAAAGAGGAGGGGGTGTCTGGTTTCAGACCAATTAGTGAGCTCAGCTAAGTTTGATGAGCTCATAATTTTTCACACAGTCCTTTTAAAATGAACTGAACTCGGTTCTGTTAAAGTGAGCTTGAAAAGGAATGCAGTATATCTGAAAATAAGAACGATTTCAGAAATTAAAGCTAGAGTAGATGATTGAGTAGGTTGAAACCAGGAGGTGTAAGCTTTGAAAAATCCAACAAAAGAAATCCTCCCATTTCAGCCCTCCTTCCAAAAGCCACCACCCCAAAACACATTAATGTGAATGGCCTACAAAAATATACACACAGATTAATGCAAAAGATTATGTATAAGGTTAATATAGCCAGCTAGCTTGCACCTACAGCTTATCAAACATTACCATTTTAGTAATGCATAAGGTAGCTACATACTACATAATTTTCAGGAAAATAACCAATTCCCCCTTAACAAGTTCTGAATCAGACTGAAAATATTGGATGGGGTTACTTGTCCAACAGAAAATTAGCCACCTTGGCATCACTTTCAGGCTTTTCAAATCCCTCCGGTTTCACCACCATTGGAAAACCACAATGATGTTCACTCTGGTTTGATTTGCTTTGTCCAACCTCTTTTGTTCAAAACTTTTTCTACTTCTGTCTTTCTTTTCTTTCTTTGTTTAGCAGTGCAAGCTGTTGTAAGTACATGTGTAACTTTCTCTGCCATTCTTGTGTACTACTTAGTTGTACTACTTACTTCACCTGTGTGTGACTGGACGAGTTTTTTTTACAGTCCTGTGGCCTTTATAGATAAAGATTTTTTCTTTTTATTGTGAGAGCTGATTTATTGATAGCTATCAGGATGTCAAGAGAAATTTCAAGAAACAACAACAAATGTTTCTAAAATAAATCACCTACTCCATCTTTAACTAGTTTCCATTTTTTAAAACCCAGTAGAAAAAGATTGAGGCCCTCCCTTCCTTTGTGTTACAAAGTAGCTGTGGGCATTTCAGAAAGGTGATAAAATCCATAAATCGCCATAAAATGCTAATATTTCACAAAGAATGGAAATGTTGCATTATATATGTTGTCTGAGCTACACATTAACAAAAATGTATTTCCTTTTTTTTGCCACAAAATGTATATCTAATGAACAGAAGATAAATTCTGAAACATGGTAACTTCTCAAAATCATACATATAAGCAATTCTCATGGCCTACTCAGTATAAATATCAAGTTAATGAAACTGCTTTTCAGCTCTTGAAGAGGGTCTGAGGTTTCTGTGAGGACCCCAAACAGGCCATGAGGTCTAAGTAAAGAGGGGTTGCAGCACATACTGTATTGTTCAAAAGTTTGGAATCAATGTTTTCATGAATATATAATGCTGGTACTCTACAATTTTATTTCAATTCATTTGAAGGGAGTTGTAAAAAATCAGAAGGAATTTTCCAAAATCAATGAACAGAACTGTAGATGATTAGTTAATTTAAGGAGCAGTTTGGCACAGAACCTGATTTACACGGTTTTCCATCTCAGATGTCGTCGATCACCTGTGACATGTTAGGCTTCTTTAGTTTAGTGCTGAAGCTATGAGTCTAAGGTTCCTCACAAGCATTACAAACAATAGCCACCCAAATGTTTTGAGTTAAAACATCCCCAAAACCTCCCTCTACCCCAAGAAACTGCACTGATGTTTTTGTTAAGGTCTCATGGACTTGTTGATGTGGTTTAGGACACAATATAACTGACTATGCACTTTAAAAATGAGCAAAACTTCACAGTGTAGCTGAATGCGGCAGGCAGCTACTTTAGACAACAGGTGTTGTGCTGAATTCTGGCAGCTCTTTGCGTGCATGCACATCGTAACGTAATATAGATGTTAAAATTGAAAGGTACAGCATTACTGAATGTGGGGAAAACTGAACACAGCAAAATATGGTGTGTGTGTCACCATGAGTCACTCTGTACAGCCTGAAATAATCTTTACATATTAATGTAACACATACGGGCTTGAAAAGAAGGTCCGACTCAAAGTTTAGGCCTCAAATGCAAAAAACAAAATTAAGATACAATGACAAGACTAGATCATTCACTCACAGACAAGTTTTGACTGAGTTCTCTTCAAATCCTTTTTCAATGCACTCGCAAAAGTCAGATTCATCCGCATGTGGAGGTCCGAAGCACAGCTGGCATTACAAAATGTTATTCTGTATGTTGCATGCAATTACATATTTCCACCAGAGAGGTCTCCAAATCCCCACATCTTACATAGTATTGCTTTAATGAAGGCCTGAATGCAATTTGAGTGGGTTGACAGAAGTTTAAGGATGTATTTATGCAAACTATTGGGTGACTATTGACATGTTTGTTGTTTGTGTGTTTGTGAACAGCGTTGGCCTTGTAGCACCAGCACTAAACTAAGAAAACAACATTTGGACACTAAACACGTCTTGGCTGATCAACTACATCTAGGTTAAGTGTAAAATTGTGTGAATTTATTTATTCCCCTTTTGTTTAATGTCAGAGAAAGCTGTAAAACATTGAGAATGAAGTTATACGAAATTTGCATAAAGAATGTCGTAAAACACCATAAATTAGTGATTATAGTGTATTTTTCATAATGCAATAACTTTGCAATTCCCAAATAACTGATAACTTAGTTATTCCCATTCACGAATAACTTAGCGTTCCCAAAACACATCTTGCAATGCCACCTGGCGCACACAACATAAAATATTTCAGTTATTACTGAATAACATAACAGTGATCATTAATATGACAAGTGATGTCAAACTTTAGAACAACAGTGAAGCACATCTCTATTCTCATAGCAGAATGTTAATTGTGATGAGATTTCAGGGACGCCGCGAAAACTGAATGTATGCCTTGAACATATTTCATCAAGAAATTCTCCCTTGCCATCACAGACGGCTACTCCAGATAGAAAGAAACAGAATTAGAGTTCATTTATAAGCAGTGGCAGCTTTTCATCTTAATTAGATTATCTGGGAGTAAAAATATTCCGCACTCAAGGTGGACTTTATTAGGCATGTCAGTGAAGCTGATCCGCAGCAGGAAATACAGAGATGTTAAATTAATAGTCTAACTAATGTCTCTTTTTACCTGCTAAAGCAGCATGTCTCTGCCTTTACTCAGTATGGAACCCAAGCACTAAATGCTTAAAAACAACATGCCCAGCGTAATTTTACAGTGTTGCATCTTTCTATAACATTGTTTATTGTTTTTTCATGCGCACGCTCGCGTTTTATGAAGTGTCTGACAGTGACCGAGCGCTCCGCCTTTGATTTGTTGATTAATATTTCAAAGCAAGCCCAAAATGTCAGGCCCAGCTAGGAGCATAATTATTTTTGCCATTTCCTCTGTGCAGGATTTAGGACCCCGCTGGGAAAGGAAAATCATCCTAGATCTCTGCAGGAATCAAACGAGACACTGGACGCAAAAGCAGTAGCTGGTCAAACAGAAACCAAACTATTAAAGGCCAATAAAGATCTACAGTATGTAAGAACCCAGTCACAAGCACATTTCCTTTTACATCAGCACTAACCGCCCAGTGCAACAACACAAAGCTGTTCATTATGTGGAGCACGTTGGCACTAGCAAAGGACACATTTTTGGGATGAGATTACACTTTGACACCCACAAGGTCTTCACTATAAAAGGACAGCGAAATTGAATTAGCAGGCAGAAACACGTTATTCGGCGGGCTACACATTTCTGCAAATGGATTCGCTCCAACTGAAATGAAATAAATGAGCCTAGTGCAGATTTGTGTCTGGTTTTTCTTCTGAAAGCTCCAAATCGTGCACATAGTTACTCTGTGCAGATGGATCAAGAGGTAATATGTTGCTTTGGGGGCTAATAGTCAGTGGTACGTAATAAGCTTTAATTACGCTGCTCAGGATGCTAATCAGTATTGCTGCATATTACAGTAATCAGCTACAACTCTCCGATTAAATGGAGACATTGGGAGGTCTGTGTTCAACAGCTGTGACCTTACAGAGCAGTGTCAAACAGAAACAAACAAAATGAACAATGTATAAATGGGTGTTTTTTAAAAAAATCAAATAAATATCAAGATATACACCGATCAGGCATAACATTAAGACCACCTCCTTGTTTCTATGCTCATTGTCTGTTTGATCAGCTCCACTTACTGTATAGCTGCACTTTGTAGTTCTACAGTTACAGACTGTGGTCCATCTGTTTCTCTGATACTTTGTTACCCTGTTCTTCAGTGGTCAGCACCCCCATGGACCTTCACAGAGCAGGGACTATTTGGGTGGTGGGTCATTCTCAGCACTGCAGTAACACTGACATGGTGGTGGTGGTGTGTTAGTGCGTGTTGCGCTGGTCTGAGTGGATCAGACACAGCAGTGCTGCTGGAGTTTTTAAACACCTCAGTGTCACTGCTGGACTGACAATAGTCCACCAAACAAAAATATCCAGCCAACAGTGTCCTGTGGGCAGCGTCTTGTGACCACTGATGAAAGGCTAGAGGATGACCAACACTACCTGTGCAGCAGCAGATGAGCCATAGTCAGTGCTGAGAATGATCCACCACCCAAATAGTACCTGCACTGTGACAGTCCATGGGGATCCTGACCACTGAAGAACAGGGTGAAAGGGGGCTAACAAAGTATGCAGAGAAACAGATCGACCAAGTGCACCTATATACTAAGTGGAGCTGATAAAATAGACAATGAGCGTAGAAACAAGGAGGTGGTTATAATGTTATGCCTGATCGGTACATTTCTTGAATTCTTGGTATATATACTGTAACAGAACAGAACGAGTCCGACGCTCATGGTAAAAAACAGCAAATGAGACTTTACTTAAGAATGTCTTGATAATACTTAGTAGTGGAGAGACAGGAGGTGGTCAAATACAAAAAGGCCCGAATACGGATAAAGACAAACATACTGAACAATATCAGGCAATACACAGAAACCACAGAAGGCAAAATACAGTCAGAAACGCTCAGGAGCTCTATGGAGGGAGGCAATACCTCTCAAATACTCTATGCTAAAGTCTGGGCTTATATACTGAACTAGATCTAGTCTTTTGACATACCTTACAGGTGAAACAGGTTAGTATTCAGATGACCTGGAATGTTGACAGGTGGATTGTGGAAGTCCCTGGGTCATGTGATCTCCAAGAGAGTTCTGGGAAAATTGAGCCTTTATGAATATCAGAGCTGGGGGAATTTGTGATATATACAGTTTGCAAAAGTTGGGCCATTTTCCCCCTCAAATTACAACACATTTTTCAGGAGATTGTGTTAATTAAGTAAGATAATCCACTTTAAGAAATAGAAAAGTCAAAGTGAAAAAAACAGGAGTTTCCAGAACTTCAAAAAAATGATTAAAAGATTCAGAGAAAATGGGGCTCCTAACAACCACCCGCAAGACCTGGTAGACCTTCTTATATATTTAAAATCCAGGTCAACATCGCTGTGTTTCATTTGACAGCCTGAGTAAAGTAAATAGACAAATCAAACAAAGCAGCTGCTGGTGTTCTCAGAACAGTGGACTGACCACCCCAGAGTCCAGACCTCAACATCACTGAATGTGTTTGGGATTATTTGGATTGTGAGAAGCAGAAAATGCAAAAGCAACTTCTAAGACTGGACGTTGGAGGTGTAGAAAAACATCCCTGCAGGTTTCTTTGAAAACCTGAAAGTGAGTCTCCTGAAAAGAATGGAAGCTGTAATTAAAGCAAAGAGTGGACACTCTGACTGTAGCACAGTGCTGTATATTTCATACTTACTCATCAGTTTCATCTTTATTCTTAATGTGATGTCATCATTTCTCTGCTTCAAGCTTTCAGTGTCAAAATAAACAAAAAATACTTCAGTATTACAGTCGTGTGCAAATGTTTAGGCACCCTGTCATATGATATTTACATAAGTTAAAATAAGTTAAAAAATCCTCTACAGAGAGCATACTTATATTTTGCATATTTTAATGCACACTTTATTTGTTAAAATAAACATATTGGGGGAAAAACAAATAAATAATGGCCATGCTAAACATGTAAATAACATGTTAAATAAGCAAATCAATAGAAATTCTGCACTAAAGTTGTTCCCTGTAGAGGGTGTGTTCACTTAGAAAGTCATCAAAACACATTATCTGACCAGGGGATGTTGTTTTTTGATCGTATATCTCAAAAAAGAACAATGAATGTCTATATAGAGAGAAAAATGGGATGGGAAACCCAATTTTATTTTGCTTAAAGCTGCAAATTTTCCCCAGAGTCTGGAAACAGAATGGCACAGCCAGTGCACTGAATCTCATCCAGCCTAGAAGCACTTGCTTTTTTCCAGGAAGATGAGACCACCCTTTTACTATCAATACTCATTAAGAAAGGCAAAGAAGACATCCCATCTCCCAGCTGGATACTGAATAGTGCTACAAATAAAAAACCTGAGGGCCAAATTCACTTATGCCAAGACTGTCCAGCTGGGATGTCCTTCATCTCTTCTCCTTTTGGGATTTTGACTTTATCGTCTCATCTAGAGAGCCAAGAATCCTAAATGAAGCTTTGAACATGGCTTCATTTGGACCACCACTTTGCTCACTGTACAATTGCTTTTCATACACTCTGGTGGTTTTGTTTTATAGTATGCCACGTCTGACCTCCCGTCCAAATGCATGATCCAGCATCAGTTTTAAATGTTGCATAAGCCTGAAAAATAAGGTTCTTTCCAAGAGCTGAGCTGAGCTGGGCTTCACTTAAGCTTATGCAGCATTTGCTTCATCTTTTATTCAGGCCTTAGATTAACGTCACTGACTGAGAGACGCTGTGATTAGATGCAATCTGCGCAGAAGCCCAGATAAAGCACTGCAATGTGCTCATGACAATAAACTCCACAAGAGGCCGGCGTCACAAACTGTGAAAGAAATGATAAATAGTTGAAGTGCTCGGCGTAGCCGGAGCTGCAGAGCCCCTGGGCTGTCTGAAGTCAGAGAGGAGGGAAAAGGCAGAGAACAGCTGCGCATGGCATATCAAAGAACATCACTACCCACAATCCATTTTTAATTCAATGTTATTGATGTCTTAGTAAAAGAAGTGCTCAAAACTCAGCCCTCTGTTCTCTGTCCATGGTCTCATCTGAAACACAGCTGTTCACTCAAAAAGAACTCGGATCCAGTCAAAAGGACAAGGCTTGGATTGCTCTTCTGCTGCGTGGTCAGTTAGCACCAAGTCTGGGTACACTGAGCGTCCTAAAGTTTGTGGACGCCTGCGTTTTGTCTGAAATCAACAGTATTAACAGGGAGTTGCTGCAGTAATAGCATCTGCTTTACACTAGATGCTGGAATATTGCTGTGAGGATTTGATTGCATTCACCCACAAGAACGTTAGTGAGGTTGTATGCAAAGGTTTGAGCACCCCTGTACAAATGGCATGCTTTGTTGATTTTATATGTGGAAATAACACTTTCTCTATAAAGAACACAATAACATAAAATGTGGATTGTGGAAAAGGCACATTTTTATTTAACGTTTTATCAAAAAATAGACACTTTGCACTAATATTTGCAAAAAAAAGAATTCTTCCATTAGTTATTATACTTATTTTCACTTAGAGAATGTACAAAACATTTTACTCAAATATCGCTGCTGTCGGAAACAAAACCTTGTATCTCCAAAATGGTAACTTCACAGGAGAAGGAAAAAACATAATTTACTTTTAATATAAGTCAATGGAACCAGACGTCCATTCATTATGATATTCACACACATTGCAAAGGGCAACAGACATTTTCAAATTGTGTCAAAATCTGAAAAATGGAGATATGAGGTTTTGTTCTGACAGCAGTGATATGCGTGAGTGAAAGTAAGGAAGCATCAACATCAGAACACAGTCAACTATGTAAAGTGAAAGTTTCATATGAATAAATTACTTTTCTTTGGTTGGTGGTGGGGGCGACACAGTGGCGTGGTGGGTAGCGCTGTCGCCTCACAGCGAGGAGGGCCTGGGTCCTCTCTGTGTGGAGTTTGCATGTTCTCCCTGTGTCTGCGTGGGTTTCCTCTGGGTTCTCCAGTTTCCTCCCACAGTCCAAAGACATGCAGTCAGGCCAATTGGACATGCTAAATTGCCTGTCCAGGGTGTATCCTGCCTTCCGCCCGAAGACTGCTGGGATAGGCTCCAGCATCCCTGACAGGGAAGCAGCTTAGAGAATGGATGGATGGATGGATGGATGGTTGGTGGTGTGTTGACATGAAAACATTTGATTATGAAAAGACACAAATACATACTTTTCACTTGGAAAAATTTATTTAAGGTGGACCTTAAAATTACGGTTGTACCCTTAAGGGAACATTTACATTGTTTGTACCTTAATTAATGAAAAATGTACCTGCACAGAACCTTTCTTTCTAGCTGTGTAGTAGCTCTGAGCTTAGTGAGCTTAGGCTCAAGTGCAGCTACTCCAGAGCATCCCATTCTATTGGCAATGCCACCCTATGGAGGTTACACTCATACGCACCCCTTCTAACACTCTCAACTTTCCATTTTCTCAGGCAGAGCTTCACTAGAGCCTAAAAACCAAGACCAGACCATGGCAGACCCCCACGTGTGGTGATTACTGGACTACAGAGATGGATCTGAGCTTTCTGTTCAGACTATAATCCGTGCATGTAGGTTTACACCGCGAGCCAAATCCTCCTGAACCCCCTGGTGAGCCAATTAAGCCTAACAGAAAAAAGTGGAGCTTCATATTAGCCCAGACTCCCTGCGGTAGTGTAAAGTAACCCGTACAAAGAGCATTACTTAAGTTCCAATCGCTGCAATCGCCAGGCTAGGCTTTGTAGGACACTGCCTGAGTTTTAAGAAAACAGAGACATCTGGTATTTTTACATAAATTGTTATGACTATTGATCTCAAAAACTACTAATGTGGTGTGTCCACCAGACCACTGAGTAACAAACACATCAATACCACACAAGGGTTAAAATGTCTAGTCTATTCACCACTATTGTGAACTATTCTGACTGGATAAGTTTCCTAGAACAGAACATTTTGGATGAAACAACTCTGAATGTCTTTGTTTATATCTTAATGATATAATTATGCAGGAATTTTGAGGTTCTTTTATTTGTGCCAGTTTTTTTTTTCCGCTGATAAAAGTGAGTCCATGGGCTTAAAGCAAAGGCTTTCACAATTCCCGGGGGCACTGTAAGAATATTTCCACCCAAACTTTCAGATTGTTAAAAGAATTAACATACAAAAGGATCAAATGCCAAACCACGGCTTAAATCTTAGCCCAATTCAGCCCAATTATGAAATAAGTAAGTCAATGTATTGATGCTTCAGAGGCAAAAACTCAGTAATAAACTTGGCCTCTGACAGAACAGACACATATACTTGAGGCAAGAACATGGTGGGGAAAAAAAAGATGAATTTATACTTTACCAGCCTGGAGAGAGCCAGGCAGAGACATGACCTCCACTCTGACCATGCTAACCCAAAGCCATCCATGAATGGAATGAACCATTTTATCATTCCTAACCAGTGCAAGAAGCAAATTACAGCAGCCTAAGAGCAGCTTATGTCTAAAGTAAATTTCAAAACAAAAGATAATCTCAGAAAACGAGAAAGGCAAAGTGGGTTCAACATGAATGCCCACAAATCCCTGTGCTTTGTCTGCAAAAATGAAAACAGTGCATTTCAAAGGGCTCAAACGCTCTGAGTACAAACATTAACCAAGTCTCATGTTCCCATCAGAAAGCAGCTGACTTCAAAGGCTTTAGCACACAAGCTGAACTCTCTCGCCTTTTGCTTGTAGCAATGCAAGAATCACTGATAAACAGTCTGCTCCTCATGGATGAGGCTTCATAATGTAGGCCAGACTATCTGTCGACGCACTACAAGGGCTTTTTCTGTTCATGCCGCCTAAACCAGTCACTTTCTTTCTGAATCATTTTGTCTACGATTCTTGCTGACAGTACTGGGCTAAGTGTTCAGGGACTACATGCAAACTGGCAGACTAAACATTTGGAGAAAAAAAATTGGTAAATATTCAAGGGTCCTCTGCTTAAATAACACGCACAGGCCAGCATGCATTCCATGATGGTCTGGTGCTGGTTTAACTGGTCACCCTGCATGGCTATATTGGTTGACCAGCACACCAGCATCCAAAACACAAAACATATGCTGCTCTATTCTGGTTTTTCTCGCAGGCTGCTTAGCTGGACTTACTGCATGCAGTGGTCTCACATTCAACAGCGGCAAAGATAAGCATCAGAAGATTCAGGAGATTCGGGCTGAAGAGATTGAGGTTATCAATCATGTCAGTCTAAAAGAAGTTATCTCATGCACTGTGCATGACAGCTTGAGATTAATTTGGAATTAAATAGCCTTAAGCAAGACCAGACTAATATAGACCACATATGTGTAAATTTCTTCCAGCTTGTTAAATCTGTCTGCAAAAATGATCCTGCCTGGTTTGTGCAGCAAATGTTTACCTAATATATCATAACGTAAAACAACAGCACCATCTGCTGGACATAATGGCAATTGCAGCTCAATTTTTTTTGATCTGCATAATTCAGGTGTAAACAAAGGCATTCAGCGTGGTTTGATGTGAAATTTATATATATATATATATATATATATATATATATATATATATATATATATATATATATATATGTGTGTGTGTGTGTGTGTGTGTGTAAATATGTGTATGTATTTGTGTGTGTGTGTGTGTGTGTGTGTATTGCAGCTGTCAGATCAAAATCTCCAGAATAGTAACTTTACAGCAGAAAGAAAAAACATATGCTACTTTTGATATAAGTCAATGGAACCAGATGTTTTCCCCCATGTCATTTTGGACAACTTCCTTTGGCCTGTTCATCATAATATTTATACACCATCTAAAGGACAATCAGGAACTTCTAAATTATGTCAAAAACTGACAAAAATGGAGATAAGAGGTTTGTTCCGACAGCAGTGATATATATATAAGCTGTGTGTTTACCCTGCAATGGACTGGCAACCTGTCTAGGGTGTTTCCTGCATTCCGCCTGCTGGGATAGGCTCCAGCTGCCCCTGTGACCCGTAAGCATAAGTGCCTTAAAAAATGTGTGTGTGCATTTATGTAATACATAGAAACTCAAACTTGAAAGTCAAACTTCATGTGGCCTTCAGATTAGCTCAAGAACAGTGTAGAGTGCTTCATGGAATGGGTTTCCATGGCCAAGCAGCTGCATCCAAGCGCAATGCAAAGCGCCACCACTGGACTCCACCACTAGAGCGGTGGAGACATGTTCTCTGGAGTGATGAATCATGCTTCTCCATCTGGAAATCTGATGGGTTTGGCAATTGCCAGGAGAACGGTACTTGGCTGACTGCATTTTGCCAAGTGTAAAGTTTGGTGGAGGGGGAATTATGGTGTGGGGTTGTTTTCCAGGAGTTGGGCTTGGCCCCTTAGTTCCAGTGAAAGGAACTTTAATGCTTCAGTAGACCAAGAGATTTTGGACAATTTCATGCTCCCAACTTTGTCGGAACAGTAAGGAGACGACCCCTTCCTGCTCCAACATGACTGTGCACCAGTGCATGAAGCAATGTCCATAAAGACATGGATGAGCGAGTTTGGTGTGGAAGAACTTGACTGGCCGCAACCCGATAGAACACCTTTGGGATGAATTAGAGCGGAGACTGTGAGCCAGACCTTCTCATCCAACATCAGTGTCTGACCTCACAAACGCGTTTTTGGAAGAATGGTCAAAAATTCCCATAAACACACTCCTAACCCGTGTGGAAAGCCTTCCCAGAAAAGTTGAAGCTGTAAAGGGTGGGCCAACATCATATTAAACCCTATGGATTAAGAATGGAATGTCACTCAAGTTCATATGCGTGTGAAAGCAGATGAGTGAACACTTTTGGCAATGAAGTGTATGAAAATACATGTTTATAATGATAAAATTACTAAGCCCCAAAGTGCCATTGTGATCTGCCATAATATTAATTTTGTTTAGTTCTACTCTTAATGTCCATTTTACCAGCTCCACTTACCATATAGGTGCACTTTGTAGTCCTACAAAGTCACAGTAGACTGTAGTTTCTCTGCATGCTTTGTTAGCCCCCTTTCACCCTGTTCTTAAATGGTCAGGATGCCCAGAGGACCACCACAGAGCAGGTATTATTTGGGTGGTGAATCATTCTCAGCACTGCAGTGACACTGACATGGTGGTGGTATTGGTGATGCTGGTGTGAGTGGTTCAGACACAGCAGTGCTGCGTACAATGGATAAACACAAGCAAAATAAGCTCAGTATTGAATCTCCATCATTAACTAACAGAACTGTTTCTCTAGCAAGAAGGAATTTTTATTTTTTACTGTTATATAAACTATAAATGAAGTGCATCCAGTTATGGAAAGGAAAAGTGAAAGGAGAAGTGAGTATATATGGTCCACTTTATTACATACTTTTTGTCAGAACACAACAGATGACTGACTTCAGTCTGCTCACATAAGGCAGAGGTTCAGGATTATGTTCCAGTGACCAAGTAAGATAGTAAGACATAGCAGTGTTGCACACAAATACAGAAATGTGGGGGATGGAGCCTGACATTAAAAAAGCACCAAGTAAAAAAGAAAGAAAGAAAGAAAGGAATTCACATGAACATGAACTGGAAACCAGCAGTAGTACACCTTGCTCTCAAGTGGGTGCGCTCCATTGAGGTGAAGAAAAGTAACAACAAAGTCCAACAAAAGAAGCATCACATTCCACATAAATGCATTCTGTTGTATGTACAGAATGCTAGTTACTGTTACACACATACTGCATTGTTAAATGAGTGCAATGAGCAAGCGTTTAATATCTACTTACATTGTGATACAGACTGCTGTTCTAGAAAACACTTTACAGTTATCCATGTAAGATGGGAATGCACATCATATTCCATACAAGCGCTAAATGTTGGTGGCTACGCTGAGATCACTGGCTGGAGTTGATACAACCATTGGCCTTAAACAAAACTGGCTTTTTTGGAGTTGCTTGAATGAGTGAGTCTCCATAACACCCCGCTCAACCACCCTCTACCCCAACATAAAGCATTTGATTAACATCAAAAATAAGAAAAAAGTCCATCATGCTTGCAGTAGAATCAATGGTTTAAAAACTGAGTAAGAACATACAGTCCATATTGGAAATGAGAAGCCCATAGCAGGCTCCGTTGAGGTTTCAGTCTGACTTTCCTCAATGCCCCCCCCCCATATTCCAGGGTGCTGGAGGCCCTCACAGCACCAGCTTCCTGTCTGGGTGTTCAGCATGGCTGGCCCGCTGGTGCCGCACCTCCAGGTGTTTGCTCTGCACTCTGTCAAAGTGCTGCAGCAGCTCCTGGTAGTCTACCTGCGGCTTAGTGGCATGCTTGGCACTGGCTGGCTTTGGAACCTCCCTGGAAAAGTTGAGTGATCTTAAATTATGACATGCCATGTAAAGAGGTTGGGAGGACCTTTGCAATGTTGCTACTTAGAAGTTTACATTTGTGCAATTCCATTGGTGGTTCAAAATAAAGATCATACTACTCCTTTTCAGATAGAATACAAATGAATGTTTTTAGTACTTGCTGATACCAATTCCAATACCAATACCAATACCATACTGAGTAATGTATTTAGAGTTAAGTCATTTTTGGTGTAAATGAGAACAATGTACCTTTAATGTACCAGTTAAATCATTAAAATCTAGCTGATTTTAAATGATGTGCAGTAGCTACATTAGTTGCTTTAAATGGATTTGCATTGCAGTGGAGAAGAAAAGGTTTTATTCCATGCCAGAAAAGAGTTTCTGTACAGCTTTAGGTAAAGTATGTTTCATAGTTTTGATCCTCATCTGGCTCTTTTAACGACAGTCTCACAGTTACAGCAGCAATCGCATCCGAGGCTAACACATCTGAGGAGCTCACTTGTGGAGTTACGTCTTGTTGGAGTCTTTTCTTTGGCTTGTTGAGCTGCAACGGAATTTCCTTATACACTATACAATTTTAGAAATCTTGCTCTTTGGTGACTCACACTCAGCCTATGATTTATATTCAGAAACTATATGAAAACACTCAGTCCACCTGACATGCTATGTGAAACACAGCTTCTACAGACAGCTCTGTATGGACAGTTTGTGTCCCAACTTTTGCCACACTGTGCACTGAAACTAAATCCAGGCAGTGATGTACATAGTAGGACAAGATATTCTCTGTACAGCTTATTTTAGAAATTTTAAAAATTAATATATTAATGTTAATAATTAATATTAATAATATGTTTATACATACAGACCCTTGCTCACTGCCAGCTTCAATCGATTAGCCTAGTGTGCACCACCGTGCTAATGTCACATGGTATCAGGTGGTAGCTGATGTTGGTATCGGTGCACTTTCAATAGGAATAAATAGGAATTTTATTTTTTTGTTTTTAAATATTGCAAAATATTAGGGCTGTATTTATGAAATATTTTTAAATATTCCACTCAATATTATGCTGAAAGTTGAAATATTCGACATGAATAAGGAAAGTTTGAGATGTGTTTTAATGATTAAATGAAAACAGTATTGTTTTTATCATGCCACTACTTAGTTATTATTACAGTTTAGCACTGCTGACTCTTTTCAGTTTCATACTACCGCAAATATTCTTTAAGCTTCTGTTAGTCATGGTGTGGTGTGTGTGCAATATGATAGGAAGACTCACACTGTCCTCATGAGCTCTGGGTTGGGCACGCAGCGCAGGCGATGGGACAGAAGCTGGAAGGCTTGGCTTTGTGGCAGCAGCATCAGCAGGCCGTACAGAGCCTTGATCAGATAGGGGTTGTTCTCTACGTCCAGCAGCTGTAGTCGAAGGTCTATGCACATAAACACAACATGAGGAGGTGTAAAGAATTGATATTTATATAAAAAAATTTGGGGCTTAAAGTACAAAGTTGAGATGAATAAATTTCATTTGAACTGCCCCAAGACAAGCTCTGAATTTAGACCATTTCTGCATTGGGTAGTGACCTATTCAAGTGGTTCCCAATTTCAGGAACAGAGATCAATTCTATTCAAGCCAGTCTGATTTTTTACAAACCACAAAAGAACGTCATATTTTTAATAATGAATGCACACATATCGTTGCCATGTTTTATATTGGATCTGAAAAATATAGACTACAACACTGTAGTTTTTTTTTTTTGTTTTTTTTTTGAGTGGCACCAGGTCAATTTTCTGTTGTACAAATGCATGAAACATTCAGCTGACCAGTGTGAACTCTGCCGCCATGACTGCAGTCAAAACTAAAATACGCTGTTAAAAACCACTGTTCCAACCAACAAAACCCATTAATTAACAGTAAAAGCATATTTTCTTAATGACGGTAAAATCCGTAAAATTACAGTCGTTTCATTTCTTAGAAAAACTGCCATTTACTCCATTTCATTTCAGTGGTTCAGCTAGATCTAAAAATGATAAACCAACCATAATTCAAATAAACATAAATGTGAAATGAAGGTGATCACTTGCTTTGTGAATTTGCATTCTATTATTTCAACAGCAGTATTAAAACACTGGTTTATAAAAAACACAAACTGATCATTACATGACAGTAAAAATACGTTTTACAGCATACACCGATAAGGTGGCAGAACAGCTGTCGAGCACAAAATTATTCTACGAAAAGCAATGGCTGTAGTCTGTATACGGCGGACCACCGCTGAAAAGAATTCCCCCACAGACGTGAGAAAGTACCTTTATAATTACTCACTATACAGCCTGGAACTCCCCATGTCTTACTTACTTGGTGTAAATAGGCCTTTAGTTCATGACATCACACTCTGTATCTCATCTGTCTGCTTTGGACGTTAGTAATGTAGTAGGAATAGGAACCGACTCACATGTGAAAATGGGACTCTCAATTAGTTGCACCAGTTTGTCTACTTCGATAAGGAAATCCACCGTCACCTCCAGGTCACCACTATACAGTCCAAGTTAAGGGTATAAATGATGCTACTAGTATTCAAAGAATTGGGAAATGAATAATAAACAAATATGAAGGCAAGACATTCAACGTTCAGCAGTCGTTCACTTAGTTCCACTTAATTCTAATGACCGAAGACAGGCACAGGAGAAAAGACAGATTAATGAAGGATACAACTTCTGAATGAGGTCGTATGCATGGCGGTAATTCTGGGTCAGGAAGCAGAGGGAGACCGTGGCCACTGGATTATGGCACCAGGAGCGGTAGAGGCAGCAGAAGAGAGTACAGCTCTCCTGCAGAAGAGAGGATGGGGTCAGATGCACCAATCGGGAAAAAAAGTGTCTGTTAGTACTGCAATTATATTACCTCATACTGTAATTGAAACACGCTTTGCAGTATTTTAAATCAATGTGACAAACGTCTGTAATGACTTGTATAACATGTACAGATGGTACCAATCCAATCCTGCAAAAAAATTCTAGTAACACTTCCTATGAATGACACGTTTGAAAGCATCTACAACCACTTACATTACATGTTATAAAGCATCCATAAGGCATCATAAACATGGTTATAAACATTTATAAAAATGAGTTACACTGAATTACACTTTATAGCCATGTTTATTATACATTATAACTTGTTAATATAATGCATTATAATTAGTGTTAATAACATGTTTTACTGTTAGTGCAAAAGAAATCAGTCCCAGCTTGGAAAGCGTAAAGACAAATACAAAGTTTATTAACGCCCTGGGTTTTCCAGTATTTTATGTCCCACCACTGTTGCTGTTAGGGCTGAATTTTTGGGGGCTTCTGTCCTGAATATTCAGATGCTCCAAACAGGCTGTCCAGCCTAGAATTATTGCTACAGTGCGCTTGTCTTACCCAGTGCCCTCACTTTAAAGCTTACACTCCATCACAGCAAACCAAGTACCCATCAGCCCCGCCCCTGAACCCCCTATGCCATCACACTGAGCGTGAGGTTACTATGGAGTGAAGGTCTGGAGAGGGAGAGGTGAAATAGTAGAGTGCTGTCATTGTAATGCGTTCCCTCACTGGTTCTAACATCAAGTACTAGAACCCTTCACTGTGGTCATCACTACTCTGCACTACAGTAATGCTAATTTCTGCTAGGATTCTATTGGATATGCAGTGTTAAGTTAGTGCCAGGCTAACAGTGGTGTACGTTAACAGTGGTGTACATTGACTTTCCCATATTAGGTAAAACACTGATGTCAGCACTAGTTTCAAATCGGACATTAGAAGCCTGTAATGTGCTTTACTGTGTATGTTTTAGTGTTTCAGTAAATCCTTCAGTAAATACTTCAACTTGAAGCCTCATTCTTAACACTGGATGAGGCTTTAGTCCAGTACGCTTCACTTTACTTAGAGCGGATATATACAACTTATGAGCTCTTATAATTTGTTATGAACAGTACTTACAATGCATTTTGTTTACAATTCATAATGCACAATAAGCATGACTATAACGTGTAATGCATTTTTATAAATATTTATAGCCACGTTTATGGTGTGTTGTGAATGCATTATAACATGTTATAATGAAACAGCGCTTCACTCACACCGAGTAGATGTGTAAGTTTTCCTCTAGGGTACTAGAGTGACTGAGCAGTTTGATCATGATAGCCTACTCTTAAGTGAAGTGCTTCAAGGCTGATTTTTAAGCTAAGAAGCTTTTAAATAAAAAAAGAAATGTTGAATCAGTATCATAATCGGCCAACATTTCAATACCTGTGTCTGCATCAGAAAAGAAAAAGTGGTGCATTTGTAGACGGGCTGAAAACACAGGGCTGACGTTGAGGCACTCAATTCCTGAAAGCACCATGTTGTCAAAAACATCTAATTTTCAGAAAACGCCTTCTTGCATTTTGTGCTAAACATCCACCCCTAATTCAGATCTGTGCTGTGTCAGTGCTGTGTGGTTCTCACAGGCGTACGCAGGTCTTTGAGTTGGTTCCTGAGCTGGAACAGCTCAGCTGAGGTCAGCAGAATGGTGTTGAGGGTTTGCACCATGGTGGATGCAAACTTCAGGTCCTCCTCCTTCAGCAAGATGTCAGCCATGGAGTGGAAGATGTTCTCTGCGTGCAGGAGAAGACACAGCTGCCTGTAGGGGTAATGGAGAAGAACAAAGACTCCTCTGTTTAGTGTCCAGAAGCCATGTTCTCCAGTAGTGCCTCTACAAAGTGCAAATGCTTTCTGGAAACCTCAGGGTTTGCTTGGAGAGACTATTCAACTGTAATTCCATGAAAACTTTTGGGGTTGCAGTCTTTGCCAGCAACACCAAAACATGGTGTGATTGGATGAGACATAAACACAATAATTTCAGTAAACATTGTGAAATTGTGTTTGTGAGCAGAAGCGTATATTTTATTATTTGCATTTGGTGAAAAATGATTGTATTGAATTCAATCTTGTTCTGCAGAAATTAAAATCATCTTTATATTTTTGCTATGTTTTTATCTTTAACATCTAAAACAAACAGAAACATGTTGATACTAAATGTAAGTTAGATGTAAATGTAATTCCTTGAATAACTATGTAGTTAATAACGTCATTACATTTAATTAGTATGGCACAATAACAGTAATAGCTCTAGACTTCTGATGGTAAAACTGCACTTTTTCTGTTTGTTATGATGACAAAAACATAGTAAAAATACTTCTTGATCTTCTATTCTCTGTATAATCACCAATAACAGCCAAAACATCTTTAGGCAATATTTATTGTTGTTTTTTTTTTCTTTCCTGTGAGTGCTCTACGCTCCAATCCATGATCTGAAACTCCAGTCCTATTTCTACTAATGAGCGGTCTTGCGAGCCACAGTGCCTCAGAGTCCATGTCGCTGGTGTGCTGCCACACAGAGAAAACTTCATCAGAAAGAGTAATTTTCAGTATTATTTTAACATTAAGTCATCCTGTGGTCTTTTCCAGCCAAGTCTATTTTTAATCGATGAAAGAGCAGAAATTTCTAACTTTAATCTTTAGCTCAGCTGTAGCCGCTTCTCCAGCATCTCCAGCAGGAAACGTTTCTAAAAGTGGAATAGATTCTTGCAAAATGTCTCTCAATGTTCGTCTTTTTAAGAAGCCGAGATCAGCTTCTCATTCGCCAGTTTCTGTATGATTTTTCTTGCACCACTTTAAAATGTGCCACCTTCCATTTAAGGCGAAACGAAAAGCGTCGTGACTCTTTTAGTGTTTGAAAGTTTCTTGTCGCAGTATCAGGAAACCAGCTGAGTGCTTATAAATGAAAATAAGTCAATTTGTCTCAAATTATCTATGTTCGTCTTAAATCTTTCTCTCGCTTTTTTGTTAGCCACTAGCTAGACGAGACTGTTGTCTGCATTGTTATGGTGATACATTAACTCCAGTGTTTAAGCATTTACTGTTAAAACTGCGTGGAATGATCAGCAGAGCTTTATTTTACCGCGAAGGAGGATTATTTTATTTTTACCTAAATAAATCTAATTCTTCTGCGGAGCCGCAAAAGGGCAGTAAAAATGCCTCATGTGTCAACCCCTACCTGTTTTTGTTACTGTGACATATATAAATGAGTTCTGTTCTGATTGGTTGTGCTGTATTGTACCTCATTACAGAAGAAATCTGGGCCTAAATCACTCCTTATAACTTTAGTGTGAATAGGCTATGCTGCTGTAGACTGACTAGGCAGATATATGTGACATCACTGTATGTGTGTGGTAAACTTAGAAACTTTGACAATGTTTACATCACATCAAACTCTTATTTTAAGAAAGTAAGGAAAATCCAGTGTCCCATGATATGGGCCAATGAAGGCTTTGTTGCCTTAAAGAGTCCTGGATGTATGGTACTCACAGCTGTAAAGCCCATGTTTATGTTTCCCACCTGATGATGAAGGCCCCCCTCGATTCCAGAAGCTTCCTCTCCAGACTGAAGCGCTTGAGGAGGTTGATCATGAACTTGTAGAAGTAAGAGTTCATGCTAGGGGTGGAGGGAGAGGAGTCTGCTCCTTTGGAACCTGCAGCATTGGGACAATGATTCAATAAGTACATGACAGCACTCATATTTGTATGCCACCGATATCTAGGGAGTGCCACAGTGCCAGAGTTTTGTAATTGTGTTGAAAGAAATTAATGACCGCAATGACTTCTTAGCAATTTGCATGAACATGCAAAAATTTAGATTCTCCTACTGCCCTCCTACAGTCATAAGACATAAAACCTCAGAGACCAGCTTATTTATTTATATTTTTGCCTTTTTAATCACACAACTGCTACAGGGCCAGAGTCTGATGTTCAGAGTGAAATAATTAGCTGACTTGATTACTCACCAACCCCCAGCTGTTGCTGGCCGACTTTACTTTCATCTGGAACGTGAAGCTCTATTTTATCTGCACCCTCACATGACCCCGACGACTCTGTTTGTCCCGCAGGGGATGATGCAATCTCTGCTAGAACCTCCAAGTCTTTCAGGATGACCTGTCAGTGATTCATTCAAGCACAATTTAGAGCACAATTTCTACTTATTTGCTGGTTTATTTATTAGTTAATTGAAAGAAAAAAAACAACAATAAATCTGTGCCATAACCTGTGTACTGGCCACATTTCATGTTTTATTTTTTTAAATGTTATATTCAGTAAACAAACAGTAATTGTACATTACAATGTGCAGAATGAGCATGTGCGTTCCCTGTAGACTTGTTTAACTTATTTTTAGTTGTAAACTCATTTTCATTTTAACAAAGCATGTCATTTGAGTTATGCCTTAACTTTTGCACACCACTGTGTACTGGATTCTTTCACTTGTCTCTTAAGAAGCAGTCACTAATACACTTAACAACAACAAACCATGAGCGACTGCACCATTAAGAGAGACATGCCAAGCTTATCATATGCTAATTATGATAATCACGTTCGTTATGAAATTACGTTCAAGTTCACATTACCAGGCTGAAGTGGCACAAAATTCACAAATTTTTGCCTTAATGGGGCACAGATTAGATGTTTTCAAAGCTGTGTGGGCATTCAAATCAGATCTGAGCCCACATTAGCCTCATTGCTCAAATCCATTTTTTTGTTCAGATTCGATCTCTCTGACATGATGGTTTACACTCTTTTAGGCAAGTGAATCAAATCTGTCATTCATGTGAACGAACTGCCGTCCTGAAATGACCCGCATGCGCACATCTGACTCAGTAACATCACTTGAACGAATCATGTGCGTCATGAACGGCAAACAAAATCATTGACGCTGATCAGCTCTCAACTCTTCATCATTGGAGCAAGACGAAGGTGAAAAAGGTGAGAAGTGCTGTTTTTCCACCATTTACAGACTTTAACATCTGTTCGGCACTGCTGCCATGGTAACACTGAACGATGGCACACGCGCAGTGGAAAAGACCACATGAAGTCTGACCTGAGCATCACATTAAGGTCGCAAGGCCACAAATGGGTTACATATCCGACCTAGGACCACATGTGAAAGTGACAGATTTATGCATTCACACAGCTCTAAAATCATTAGATCGGAGTCATACTAGGGCAAAAATATTTATATGATTTGTACCACTTCAACCTGGCCATGTGAACGTAGCCAACATGTAATATGTGGTTCTAGATCAGACACATCTGATTTTTGGCCTTGCGACCTTAAAGGGGAATTTTACCAATTCTGAGATTTTTGGCACCATTATAACCAAAAACTTTTTTTCTGAAGATAGCTTTTAAAGATATTAACATTTCTGACATCCGGTTCCCTTCGCCACCATTAAACAATGCTGACTAGGTTTCTCTAGAATGGAGCATTCACATATATGCAGAATTAAAAAACAAACCAAAAAAATCAGTGGAGTTCTAATGAGAACGCTCAGATCAGAATTCATCCGTTTTGTCCACTGTATACGTGCCATCATTCAATGTTAACATCTCAGTAGTGCCTGACCTGAAGTTTGGTAAGTAAACGGTCCAAAAGCAAAGCATCTGAACCCTTTTCGCCATTGTCTTGCTCTAATAACAAACTACTGAGTGCTATTCAGAGCTAATTTGATGTTACTGAGTAAGATGTGCACATGTTTGTTCACATTTAATGACAGATTTGAGTCACTTACCTACAGAAATGCAAACCACCATGTAAAAAAAAATAGGAATTGAGCAACGATATGAATATGAATGTAGCAATGTTGCACTCACTTCATCAGACTCATCAGAAAGGGTCTTTAGTAACATGGGAAACAGACTGTCTGTATGCCGGAACATCTAAAGAGAAGACATACAGGTTATAAACACTTGATGTGCTACAGTGTTTCATATAAAAGCATATTTAAAACATCTAAGAGATTCCAACATTGTTAACTTACCTTGCGAGGTGTCTTGATATAGAGATGGTAGAGCCACTTCAGCACAGCAATGCGCGTCATCATTCCAGTCGAGGAGTCGTGTAAATGTCTGTCCAGAACCTGCACAATGCCGTCCAGGTCCAGGGTTACCTGAGTCCTCTCACTAGTAAAGAAATAGCACAAACCTTGAATGTAGAGACAGCAATGAATAAAGCAGTGAGATTGTCCTCATCATGAATCGAAAAGTGTCATGAGTTTTGCAGCTCTCAACTGTTCCTTTATGAACCACCCTGCATGTATATCAAATATTAAAATATCTGTTTAAAAGTTTACAAACTCATACTTCTTTACAGAAAATGCACACATTTCATTCACTTTAATAATGTCAACCCAAATCCAAAAGCCCCTTCAGGCTCAACCATACACTTAATACTAGGTCATACCTTGGTGGTGTGAAGAAAGAAATGTTGATTAAGCCCCCTGAGTCCTGAGAGGCATTCAGAGAATCTGAGAGAGAGAGAGAGAGAGAGAGAGAGAGAGAGAGAGAGAGAGAGAGAGAGAGAGAGAGAGACTGTAAGAGGAGCTTAAAGAGAGGTGTGAACATTGGGCATATGCAGATATGATTGTCTATACCAATGCTGAGGAGAATCTGAGGAGGCATAATATAATATAATATAATATAATATAATATAATATAATATAATATAATATAATATAATATAATATAATACAGGATTATATAAATACTAGTAATAAAATTATGCTACACAAATAAGCATTATGTTACAGAAGGTGCTATACTGTAGAAAGAAAGCCTTTAAGACTGCACATATGTAAATGATCTCTGCTCTAATTGGCTGTCCTATTTTGTGGCTGTTTGGACTGAAATGTACAAATGAAACTGTCCATACAAAAATCCTCAGGAATAACACAAAATACAAGCTTCAGCCACTCCTTTTAGATGTTTAGGTCTATGGTAGACTGTAAGGGTGGGCGATATGGCAAAAATATATCACAATATTTCAAGAATATGCATCACAATATTTTGTTTTTCTGAGATTTAATAAGCTGGAACAGTTAAAATAGAACCTGTAGTGCCATGTTTAAAATACTATATTTAATAATAATAATAATAATAATAATAATAATAATAATAATAAAATCATCATCATCATCACCTACACCTACAATGATTTATATTCAGTTCCACAAACTGCACTGTACTAAATCCAAATATACAATTAAATTAAACATATTAAAAATATAGTTACTCAGTTTTCTATAAATACTGATGATATGTTCAATTTGTTCAGAAAAGTGTACTGTAACATAAATGATCACAATAATGATCACAGTAAAATATTGTCAGACTGCAAAGGTGTATTTGCTTCCAAACAGGCAGGAGCAGCACAACATCTAATGATTTCTCCACTTCTTCCACTAAATCAGCTACAGACTGTCAGCAGTAACAACACTCTGCATCGCATCAGCGTGAATGGGCTGCTAAAATGCTGCAGGTCAAACAGGCCGTCAAATGTAAAACGAGCTCACTGAATTGAAAACAGGCTGTTTTTGCAGCTTAGCTGTATGAAATGGGGAGTAAACAGTTTATTTCAACCTTTCTAGGCATGCATGGTGATAATGGCCATCATATCAGTATCTGACCATTTACAATTCTCATATCATTAAAAATCAAGGCTCCAGAAGGAAGCACAAGAAAATGGGGGGTGAAGAATGAGCATGAGGGTGAAAAAGTCTGTCAGAGACTAATTTTAAAATACAACTCTCAGTGTTTCCTGACTGCTTTTCTCTGGTGAACACCAATAAATCAGACTGTCGTTTCCCTCTAAACGTCTTATCCTTGTATTATACAACAGTTAGGTCCGGCGTTCTGACCGCGCTGATATTTCTTTCACAAACACTGTATCACTCCGCCGAGACCCCGTTGCTAAGCAACGACTTTGCTAGGAGACGCTCAAGCCATTTGAACGTTTTTACTTCTTTGCCACAAACAGAAACTTTTAAGATCACATTTGACCGACAGACGATTTGGTCAGACTCTGAAGATGAGACCACAATAGATTCCCAAACTGTCAGTTGGTCTGTGTGGAGCTGGAGAACAAACTGCAGCCTGTGCTGCGAGTGACCGGATCTCGTTACTCTGACGTAGCAACAAGCTGCTCGTTAAGGAACTATAATTTGGCGGAAGGAAACGCTAATATTAAAATATATTAAATGACACGTTCACGGCCCAATTTATCAATCAATGTCTTACTCTCTTTATTTAACGTTTACTGTTGCAGCTATAAAAGCAATAGAACACTCGAGATCGTGTGTTAACGCTATAACAGTCGTGATGTTATTTCGCGTTAACACACCGCCTCTCGTGCTCTACTGCTTAAAAATGGCTATACGGTTGGTGCTCAAACAGAAAAGGTTTCACAGTGGAGGGAAAATTTGAGCTTGCATTGGCCGGGAATCGAACCCGGGCCTCCCGCGTGGCAGGCGAGAATTCTACCACTGAACCACCAATGCTTTGCTGAAAGAGGGCTTTTCCGTTTCGCTGAAGAAAGGAACCTGACACACGGCCCGTCCCCGCACTCATCGGGGGGTGAAGCGTCAGCCCATTGGATTACCAGTGTGGGGGGAGGAGCGCTACTCGGCACATGATAGTGGGAGGACGAGGACACACACACACACACACACACACACACAAAGGTAGCGCGCTAACTGAATGAATCATCAATATTTCAAAAAGTGAAAAAAAAACCCCACTGAAATACGTAAAGAAACGTTAGAGCACACATGGCACCGCTGCCCCTCCCCTGAAAATGAGCTCAGTATAGACGAGAAATCCTTCAAACAAGCCCCCTTCATACAACAAATCCTGGAGAGGATCTTACAAGCTAGCTAGCGTTAACTAATGTTAGCTCCAACATCTGAAATGGCACTAATCCCACTGCAAGTGCTAGAATTGAGCCGATTCCGACAAAATTCTTCCTGTGGGTTTGTTAGTTTCAGCACTGTTGCCTACTTTGACATGCTATTCTTGAACGAACTGCTTTTAATTTAAAATGGTTCGTTTTAAAGCTTTGTAGTTTGTAAAGGCAAATTTTCGGTCCAATGCCCATATCGGCCCATAACAAGGGTTTCAAAACAAAACAGGTACTATGAATAGAAAAGCTAAAGTATCAAATCATTTTCCCGAGACCACGTTGTATCTCCCCCTTCTATAAGCCAGAGGGCACTCCGTCCCCTTACAGCAAAGCATTGGTGGTTCAGTGGTAGAATTCTCGCCTGCCACGCGGGAGGCCCGGGTTCGATTCCCGGCCAATGCAAGCTTCCTTTTCCCCACTTTTCTTTTCCGCTTGTGGTACACAAACACACATATAAAGCAATGCATTTATGGAAAAACTATTCCATCCAGTCACAATTTAGAAAGTCACACATCACATAATAACAAACAGACTAAAACCCTGATAACCAACAATCTTCACGTCATTGTACTGTTTTGTGATGAGCAGCATTATGCACACCAAAAGTAATTCCATGTGTGTAATATGGACGGGTGAACAGAATTTTTACAGTCTAAATATTCATAATCTTATAAACTTAATAAACTTGATGATGGGATGTGGATTTTGAGAAACTACACTTATCCACTGTCAGAGATTAGTCAACAAAGTCTGAAACCTCCTGGCACCAAATAACCCAATAAGCCACTGTGCCAAGCCTGTAATTAACTGATTATACATGAATGTCCTAAAATGATTTATACTGTGATTGTGAGAATGAGAACGTAGTTAAAGATGGTTCATTCACTATTATCAAAACATATGCTAGTGAAAATGCCAGATATAACTCACCATTAAGATCCCCCTCTTTCTTACTTGACGTGTCTTTACTCTGAGGTGAGGTTGTAGACTGTGATTCTTCTTCTTCTTCTACGTCATCCTCAGGTGTCACAAGCTTCATAAGGCTGTGGTTGCAGGCGCTAGCAGCCTCTTTGGTGACTGTGTACTGTGGATTAAGGGTTTAACATCAAGTGATGTGTTCAATGGACTACACTGGCCTCACCTTGAATCACTTTAGCATTATCTAGTTTTCATCTGTGTTTTGCAAACTCAGACTTAAAACTGCGCAGGATACTCTTCTTGCGGTCATCGTAGGACAAGCAGGGTAGTACAGCCGTCAGTATGCCAGGGGAGTAAGGTAGGACCACCCGGCCTGCTAGCTGAATAAACTCCCTCATCCATGTCATAGCAGTCAGCTGGATCAGGTCATTAGCTGAGGAAAGAGTGAGGAAGAGGCATCAGTGAAAAAAACCTTTTTTTTCTTTCCTAGCTTGTTATGTCTCATTTTCTTGCTATTTTTAAAGCCTCAGAAAGGTAAACCATCTACTGTAATAGCCTATGCATTAAAATACACTGCATGATCTACAGACTTTTTAAATCCAATCAAATGCAGTCTTAGCATCCTGCGTCTGTTACGACTTTGGCAACAGAATTTTACTTACTGAGTTTGGACTCATCAGACAAATGGCAGTGGATAACAAGGATGTTTGCCATTTCAGCAAACTTGACACTGGAAGGAGTTTTCTTTATTTCTTTCAGGAATTCTCCCAAGACCACCTCACACCTAAATGAAAGAAGAGACCACTTCCCTGTTAAAACATCTGCCAACAACAAGATATAAGATAAAGTGAGACTATGATCAGAACCATACAGCTGAAGGAAGAAAGAAAAAAAAAAACAGTTTTTACATCCGCCTGATCTCCTTGCTGCTGTCTCCCAATATCTGAAAGAGGCCATCCAGAATTTCAGGCAGATATTCTAAGAGGTTGATGTCCGGGACTGACTCCAACACCAAGATCTGAAGCAGGAAAAAGGTATAAAGACATTAAGTATAAAACATAAATAAATATATACACTGATCAGGCATAACGTTATCCTTGTTTCTACGCTCATTGTCCATTTTATCCACTCCACTTACTATATAGGTGCACTTTGTAGTTCTAGAATTACAGACTGTAGTCCATCTGTTTCTCTGCGTACCTTGTTAGCCCCCTTTTACCCTGTTCTTCAGTGATCAGGACCCCCTTGGACTATCGCAGAGCAGGTGCTATTTGGGTGGTGGATCATTCTCAGCACTGCAGTGACACTGACATGGTGGTGGGGTGTTAGTGTGTGTTGTGCTGACACAAGTAGATCAGACATAGCAGTGCTACGCCACTGGAGTTTTTAAACACTGTGTCCACTCACTGTCCACTCTATTAGACACTCCTACCCTGTCGGTCTGCCTTGTAGATGTAAAGTCAGAGACGATAGCTCATCTGCTGCTGCACAGTTTGTGGTGGTCATCCTCTAGTCCTTCATCGGTGCTCACAGGACGGTGGGCTATTCAAGTCCAGCAGTGACACTGAAGTGTTTAAAAACTCCAGCAGCACTGCTGTGTCTGATCCACTCAGACCAGCGCAACACACACTAAAACACCACCACATCAGTGTTGCTGCAGTGCTGAGAATGATCCACCACCCAAATAGCACCTGATCTGTGAGGGTCCATGATGGTCCTGACCACTGAAGAACAACATGCAGAGAAACAGATGGACTACAACCTGTAACTGTACAACTAGAAAGTGCTCCTATCTAGTAAGAGGAGCTGGTAAATGTTATGCCTGATCTGTGTAAAATTATGAATAATCTATGTGGGAATTCTAAAGGGAATTGAATTGGCATTATCACTGCATTGTCACATTCTGTGTAAGTCTCTCTACACTGTATTTTTTTCCAGCATATCAAAATAATACCAAACTGTATCAACCACCTTGTCACATGGCAATTACAGGGCTACAGCACAGAGAATGCAGAATAATAGATGAGCGCATGTTCTCAGTAGAAGAGCTGCTCCACTCACCCAAGATATTATGAACTGGCGGGCGTACTGATTGTTGGAGTAGATCCTCTCTCGTAACAGAGGAACAAAAGCCACCAGGTCAAACTTGTTACTTTCTGTTACAATGTCCTGCAGAGCCAGGGAGGAATCCATGAAGGGAAGTTAAGACAATCATGTGACATCACTAATGATAAAACAGTACATGTTGGGTTGAACAAACTATGGGCTCAATATATTTTTTAAATAGTCAAACTTTATTGGTGCTTATACATACAATAAGTACAAAAAATACTCATTGAAAACTGCAGCTGCAAAATAAAGGATTGGACATTCTAGCTCATGTACTGTACCTATATAAAGTGAAGAACAGGATATTCCTGTCATTTCTTGGAGTGATTTTTTTAATCATCTCAGTTTATAGCTTATTAATCTTTCTTAAAAGTGTTTTCATGCTCATACACTTATTACTAAAATTAATCATATTTTTTAAATACCGGGCTTAATACAGGGAGCGTGTTTAAGCCCAGCCCATACTGTTTTCCTTCCTATATTTCAATTTTTAAATAAATCATAAAACTGGTTTGATTATGGCTAAAGAAATATGAATCTTTTTTTTCATTATATATAAGATATATCACACTGGCCAGAATTCCCATGCACTGAAAGCTAAGTAGAGCTTGGTTCCCTTCAGACTTACCTTCAGAAGGCGATCAAGAAGCTCAGAGCCACTCTTCACGTTGGGATCAGGGTCTGCTGCAAGCTGGGAAGTACATAAAAGTAAAGTGAATACTTGTATTTTCAAACTAATCTCTATGTACTGCATCAGTACCTGCCCGCTGGCTTCAACTGCAGTCATATTTTGAGTCAACAGGTATTCTGTTATTTTACTAACAGGGGAAGCATCAAAATGACTGTCTAACATGGATCAACCCATTCAAGATTCAATTCAAGTCTCTCTGTATTGTTTAACATCAGTTCTGTGCCAGTCTGGAGGTCAACATCATTACAGCCGTACCTTGCTAAGGCCGTCAAACAGAACGTTGAAGTGGGGGAGCACAGCTCCTCTGGCCACCTTCACAATGTTGTAGAGCGCTTCGCAGGCGTAATATCGCAGACGGCTGTCAGAGTCGTTAAAACATGTGAGCACTGGCTCGATCAGCTCCTTCAGGTACAACCCAGAATCCTGCAGGACACAGGGGCACACATGAGACACCAGCAGCAGAACATCATCCAGCATGCATGGGTTACACACACATATGGTATAAATGTTAAACAGCTATTCACAACACACGACTGTCCTGTTGATCAAACACAATATAACATTTGTGACATGATTATTAAAGCTTAAACAATTCGCTTAAAGGAATATTCCAGTATTTATCAGCCTTTGATCTGCTGCAGCAACTGCCCAATGCCCTCTAATATAAGTGTGTTTCACTCAGCGGCTTTTCTGCTCCTTTCTAAGTGCAGGCAAATTATTGTCCATAATAGTCAACCAAATGTTACACTGCAGCAGACAGAGATTAGACTGACACTGGAGTACAGCGATTAGACTGACACTGGAGTATTCTGTTAAAAGCTGAGTAAATAGTGTCAGCCGAGAATCTAAAATTGACCCTTTTCACCTTGCTAGCTCATGTCCTTGTTCTCATTAAGGAAGATTCAGCATATCGTACAATTTAAAATACCTAATTGTTTTCCTGTAACCTTCCATTAAAATTTTAAACAAATTTTAACTTTCAATTTTAATCACTGTTTCACTTCCACTCCCAGCTGACATCGAGAGAAAACACTCAGCTAGCTCACCATGTTTCACTCAGAAATATGATACAGTATGGATTACAGAAGGAAAACGCTTTATCATTCCAAGTCATCTTGACTTTAAGAGTGTGTTTATATTTGTAGTTTGGTTCTCTCAGCTGGCACCAAAGAGAAACACTGAGTGTGTTTACATGCATTCAATAATCCAATCATTATCAGATTTCTGCAGCTACCTGATTGTTTGAATGGTCATGTAAACAGCATACTCCAATTTCTTAGATCAGAGTAAGGTCTAAAAATCCTATTAAGAAATCTGATAAAGAGGCTGGATTTTAGCTCAGTAATCAGATTTCTCAGTGCATGTAAACTCTTACTCTGATTTCTTTTAAATATCTTCTAGATGATGTATGCTCGTATTTTCAGGTAAAAGCCGGGGTATGAAGTTTGAGTTTTAGGTTATGTTGGTCACGTCTTCTTCAGTGAGTTTATTGGCTGATTGCAAAGCAGAAATCCAATTACTGCCTGGCTCATGTAGACCTGGAGTTTCTCCACTATCCTCCGGTGCATGTAATTGCATTGATCGGATTACTGACAAAATCTGATTTCTGAAAAACTCTTAACAATAACAGGGATACTTTTCAGCGAACTCTCTGAAACACGCTGTACTCTGGCTAAATTGGGTTTGCAGGTTTTATGTACATCTTGTTTTATGGATGTCTTCTAATATTCTGACAGCAACATTAACAAGAATAGGTTTCTTTCAGACAAAGGTTTACAAATTCATAGATGTGACATAATAAATGCATAAAAACAAAACAATGAATATTCAATGCACATTAATCTCCTGCATGTGTAACTTGTGGAACCTCTTTCTACAGAATTTAAATCAGTGCTGCTAAACACATTCAAACAGATGTCATTACTTTGCCCAGGGCGATGGAGCAGGCAGCCAGGCCGATGAGGCCTCCTTTGCGGCTGTGGGGGTGTTGCGACAGCGCAAACTCTGATGCCAGGATCTGGATGACATGCCTGATCTGAGTCGAATTGTTCTGAGCCACAAACTCCCTCACAAGCCTGCAGAGACCAAGCAAAAAAGATCAGAGGGACATGCACACAGCAAATGACTAAGACAAGTGTATGATCATCACTGCTACTAATATATATATTTAGGGTAGTTCTTTGCTTAAAATGGTCACATTTCCTTCACACACTGGCCTCCTTGTAGTCATATGGTGGTGCTCAGGAACTGAGAAGCAATATCACTTTAATAGGTCAACATACTGAGCAGTGGAAAAAGCCCCGTGTACTTTCATTTCTCAGCACTGCATAAAACTCCATAACATTTATGGCCCGTATGAAATAATAGTCAGTTTTTCCTGAGTTTGTAGAATTTTCTACTTAGTGTGGCTTTTATTTACAGATACACTCCGTGGCCACTTCCTCAAGTACACCTTCATTGTTTTACACTCACTGGGCCTCGTTCACCAATATCTTTCCAAGCTTTTCTTAAATTTGTACTTGAGAAAAAGGTCCTAAAAAGAGTCGTCATATTCATGATGTGTTCTTAAAACTTTTTGCACCCTTTTTTTCTTCTTAAGTGTTTGTAGATTCTGTTATTATTTAAAAACAAATCCTAAATAGGAAAACACTGGTGAATGTCAGAATCTTCCTGAAAACTATGCAAGTTTTAGTAAGAAATTTCTTCTTAAGAACAATTGGAGAAAGAGGCCCATAGTCCATTTAATCAGCTCCACTTACCATAGTGCACTTTGCAGTTCTACAACTACAGATTTTAGTCCATACGTTTCTTTGCATAACTTGTGTTCACCTAACGATAGCGTCACCACACTGGAACAGTCCACCAGCCAACAGTGTCCTGTGACCAGAAACTGACCACTAATGAAGAACTAAAAGATGACTAACACAAACTGAGCAGCAACAGATGAGCTATCATCTCTAACTTTACTTCCACATAGTGGATCCACAAGGTAGATGTGTCTAATGGTGTGGACAGTGAGTGGACACCGTGTTTAAAAACTCTGGCAGCACTGCTGGGTCTGATCCCCTCATACCAGCGCAACACACACAAACATGTCACCAATACATCAGTGGCACTGCAGTGCTGAGAATGATCCACCACTCAAATAACACCTGTTCTGTGGTGGTCCTGACCGCTGAAGAACGAGGTTTAAAAAAGGCTAACAAGTATGCAGAGAAACAGATGAACTCAAATTTGTAATAGTAGAACTACTAAATTCACCTATATAGTAAGTGGGCCTGAAAAAAATTAGTAAGGACACTGAATGTAGACACAAGATAGGTGCATCCTGTAAAGTGACCAATGCGTGTGTCATAATGTATATGTAATATTTCGTCACTGTCCAATAAAAACTTCTATCTTCATTTTTGTGGATTTTAGTTTTCTACATCATTTCAACGCACCAGCTGTCCTTTACATTGTCTAAAGATTTCATGATAAATGGACCAACAGAAATGGTTTAAAATTACATGGAACAAAATCTTTTCACATTGACTTACATTGAAAGGTAAGAGTGTTTTTCCCTCCTCCTGTAAAGTTAATATTTTGGAGATGCTTGTTTTTCATTGGACAGCGACAATTTAATGCTCGCAGTTTCTTTTGCTCAGTACAATTTTGGTGGATTTGTAGTTTTCTGGGTACTAATGATAATTGTATTTGTAGTCAAGTGCATTTAGAAAGAGAATATTTGACATGTTCTTCTCTCACCCAAATTACTTAATTCTCTCAATGAATTACTTCATTTAGAGTTCTTTTTAGCTCTCTGACTGCTTTGCAGCTCTATCATATTATTTTAGACTGAAATTATCCTAAAAAGAGAAGAACAAAACTTTCACCTTAAAGGAGAATTCCACCCATTTGTCAAAATTTCCACAACAAATAAATCACTGAGATGCAATACAAAGTCATTCAGCGTGGCGTGACGTTAAATGTTTCATTCTAGAGAAATGATGCGAGCCAGGATCATTCAAACTGGTGGTAGCGATAGGGACCAGGCGTCTGAAGTGCTTAATGCCTCTAAAAGCTACATCACAGAAAGTTATTACATGGAATGGTGAAATGGATACGCTGACTGATCCCCAAGACATTGTTTACAATAGTTTTAAGATATTTAAAGTGGAGCAAACCAATGAAAACATACACTTTCTGGTTTACGACTATATTACTATTATCAGTCTTACATTTTTAAATAATCGGAAGACGTGGTAGGTTCACTAGTGGTTTTGGATAGTAAATAAAACGGCTATATTTGTGTTGTGGACACTGTGATCCCTGGTTCCCATCACAACTGTTAAGAAATCTGAGTCTGTAAGTTTCTCTATGAAGAATCACTTCACATCAAACCACTCTGAATGGCTTTGTTTACGTCTTGTGAGTGACCTAAGCAGAATATTTGGAAAATAGATGGAATTCCCCTTTAACGTTGACTAACAGATGCTGGCTTTACTAAGAAGTTCCCCTCAGGGAACTGATTTCGTTTTCACTCTAATTCCTCTAGTAGGGAAAATTATTAACATGACTTGAACTGGACTTTTAACGTTTAGATGATTAGCCAGGACGTCCACGTCTACGTCTGATCACAAGACTCAACAACTAATAGGATCACGTGGCGTGTCAAGTGATTATTAGTGTTTACTTTCAGATCCGCTGAGACTTTAATATCCAAGCCAGTGAACACAGGACGACGTTAGAGGTTTCCTACAGAAATAAACTTACTCACTTTTCGATCTCTAGTGCTGCCACTTTCCTCTTCTCGTACAGCTTGTCGTTGAGAGCCCTCACAATGTTGGGGGTCAAAGGAGAGAAATCCTTCTCGGTGTTCATTTTTCACACGAATCCGACGACAGCTAACGTTAAAGTCAACGGAGCAAGTAAAAGAACCGGACCCGGTCTGGTGCGATTCCGGTTTCGGAGAGAACAACGTGGCTTTAAAAAGAATTAGCAGCCTTAAGCTTCCTCATAAAAACAAGACTTCATACACAAATCCAGCTCGGCCATTCTTTCCACAGGAGGGGGGTAACTAGCTAACTAAGCCTGTTTTATAACTGACGCGAATAGACCGTGTGTACACCTCGACTCCTTTGACTCAGATCAAATGCATAATTAATATTCAGTTTTATTTTGCTGCTGTTACTGAAGCACAGCTGATGAGGCAGCAGCAGCGGGAGGAGGAGGATGAAGGCAGTGAGTTACAGGTGATGCAGTCCCTCTTTCTCTTCCTCATTCAGCGTCTTACTGCAGCGAAAACAGGCCCGAAACCCGCAATTAAAAAGTACGAAAAACCATGAGAGCTGAACTAAACGGAAGACGAAAAACCACCGACAATAACAATCCCCACAGCTTCTCAGTGTAACCTGGTGCGCCGAGCAGCCATATCTCCCGGCTCACATGACTGCTGACAAGCGCCCAGGGCAGCTCAGTCGATCCCCGACCACACGATTTGTTTTGATTGGCTGAAAAGCCTCCAGGCCAGATGTGCACACGTACATTAGGAGCATTACTGCGGTGTATTTCACAAATCACGGGTTTTCACGGCTGTTCGACTCCATAAAGTCGAGTCCGAGTCCAAGTGATGGGAATCGATGGAGTCGATTCCAAGAATCCCTTCATAACGCAACCAGAGCCGGTTTAAAGGGGAATTCCACCAAATTTTTCAAAATATGAGCACAGTTAGAAGGTTAAGATGTAAATAATGTCATTTAGAGCGATTTGATTGGAAACGTTCCGTTCTAGAGAAACGTACCAAGTTAGAATTGTTCACAGTGGTGGGAACCAGACGTCTGAAGTTTAATCCGTCTTAAAGCTCTAAAAGAAATGGTTTAATGTTTTTTTTCCCCAGATTTACCACTATTTTCCCACGTTATCATTACCATCGTTGTAGTTCCCCTTTAAGAGGAGCCTGGCCACTTCCTATTTCTCCCATAACATCAAAAACACGACTGCAAAATGCCAGAGGGCGCCAACAAGCAAGTCCTAAATGAATAATGAATGGGGTGAATTGTGTCAAACCGTTTGTCCAGAACCTTCCTCTAATTTTGTGAAGTAGAAGAATGTATTTCACTAAAAAAGCAAAGAAAATCTACCTGTATGTGTCCTTTTTTTCTACAGCAAACAGGTTTTGAGCAATAGGAAGATAGCATCACTGCTACTTAGTGCTGACTGGTTAGCGTTGCTGCTGCTGTGTGCTGATTGGTTGGCGAGCAGAGTAGATGAGTACGCATTCTACCCACCCAGAGAGATTGGGTTCTCTCTTGGACTCCTACGGATGGCTGTGGCATCACCAGCGATCAAACTCACGGTCTCCTGATGATAGGGCCAACACTTAGACGGTTGCGCCACTCGGGAGCCCCCGCTCAACTGTACTTTGACACAAAATGTGGCTTTAATGTGGCCTAAAATAATTTAGGTGACCTGCTGGCTAACAGACTTGTTAGTCATAAACTTGTTATCTGCTGACAAGTCAATGGTCGAGGGTAGTTGCTTTATCCCTGGCAAGATGTAGTATAAGACACTTTTCCAAAGTAAAAGCAATTCATTGTGCATGTTGTGGAAGAATGCATTTTTCAGACAGGCTGTCCAGACAGTCACAGAATAATATTGTAGTGATACTGCAATAGAAGAGACAAGGTTACGCACAAGTTAATTTGCTTTATTAAAGGTGGTAGTTTGTCCATAGCCACACCTTACACAACAGAGAGTTTTTGTCTTGCTTCATTGCCCGTCACAGTTACACTTCATGAACTACACATAACCAAATGAAGGAAGACTAAGGAGAATAAGAGTCCTTGTCAGACTAAGCCAGATAGTAACTGCTGGAGAGCTAAGCATGTAAACACACCATTTTCCTCTCTGTGTGTCACTTTCTGTAATCAAGTGTAAAGCTTTGGACTTGACTTTCAACTTCCCAGATGCCTACAATCAGAGAACCGATTGGCACAATGTACCACCTTCCCCCTGAAGACTCAAATATCATTTACTCTTCATAAGACACAGTGGTGGTGGTAGAAATAGGTGTATTAGGCATTGTGAGGCAAAATGCTTATCAAAGATTTTTTTTAATATTTATCACTATCTGTGATGAAGGGACACAGTAGGGGTCTACTGTTTTGTAACTTAAACTTGTGTATGCTGTGCTTTACCAGTAAAAGAATTAGATTGCATGTCATTTCCATTATATATACACCCAAATAAAATTGGGTTCTCCGGTTTCCTCCCACAGTCCAAAGATTGGACATGCTAAATTGCCCCTGGGTGTGAGTGACTGTCTGACTGTCTGACTGTCTGTCTGCCCTGCGATGGACTGGTGACCTGTCCAGGGTGCATCCTGCCTTCCTACTAGGATAGGCTCCAGCACCCCCCCAACATTTCTTGAGGAAAGCTAAGTTTATTAAAACATTCCTTGTTGGGGCTATTTTTGTGATTTGTTTTTCCATTTAATTCTTAATATTTTAAGAGAAAAACATGAGATGCTAAAATGTGCAGTTCATGGGAAATCCAGAACCAGGTTTGGAAACCTTAAATCCTGGAATAATTTATGATCATTTACTGAATATGACCGACAGATGGCAGCAAATCCTACGAAACAATGACTGTAGATGTAAAGGTAGCTACCAGTACAAAAACCTAAGCGATGATTTCCCCTGCAGAGGTGCAGTGGAACTTCTCAGTACATCCAGCATCTATGAGTGGAGGAGCTGACGTTAGGTAGACTGTATTCTTCTCTATTTGGAAATCTTTTGGTCTCAAATAAAGTGCTAAAACTTGGAGGGGTGAAGTGTGAGCCACAGCAAAGCAGCTCATGAGCAGAACCAGCAGAACAGAGTTACACTCAAAAGGAGGGGATTAGGGATTTAATGTGGCTTAAATGGAGCAGGAAAAAATATTCCTCTCATAGTACTGAAAGTGCAAGTATTACCCTTATCAAACTACACAAATGTAGTCCATCGAAACTGTACTTGAAGGGGAATTCCAGCAGATTTTCAGAATTTCAGGATGATTCAGTTGATGCAATGTAAAAGTCATTCAGATTGGTTTGGTGTGAAATGGGGCACTGTAGAGAAACAGGCTTTTCACATTTCATTTGTTATCAAAAACACCCAGAAGATCTACAGTTCATCTCTGAGTTTTATTTGTAATGGCAAGTGTGAAAAAAGTGCTAAATATGCAAAAAAAAATGTTGCCTTCATCTCTTCAACATTAATACATTTTCAATAATATACATTTTAGACCAAAGCCTTCCCAGAACTAGTGTTAAACTATGTCTCAAGCAGCTTAAGCAGCTTACTCATAACTATTTTATATAATAACTTAATAATAACAACTCCTCAGACGTCTGGTTCCATTCACCACCACTGGGAGCAGTTCTGACTCGGCAAGTTTCTCTAGAATGAAACATTTCGCATTAAACTCCTCTGAATGGCTGTTTACATCTTGGCCATTAGGCAGAAAATTTAAAAATAAGGGGAATTACCCTTCAAGTTGGCTACAGAATATCTAGTTCCTTCCCACCTCTGGATGGCAGTGATGATGAATATGAATTTGAGTGCTATTTGTATTGCTCCCATTTTGTTGAGTGAGATGTGTATTGTAGCAAAAGGATAACAATGCACTCAACTGCACTGCTTTAGAATCTCCCCATACATGCATATGTATGGCCTTAAAGGGGAACTCCACCAATTTAAAAAAAAAAAATACACAATTAAATGGTTAAGATGTACACAAAATCATTCAGTGTGGCTTGATGTGAGACGCACCGTTCTAGAGAAACTTGCCGAGTTAGAACTGTTCAGTGGCGGTGATAGGAACCAGACGTCCAACTCTGAAAGCTCAGAAAATGATTACATAAAATGGTTAGATACATGATGTCTAATGTCTGGCACATCATGTTAACAAAGTTTTGTGATAAAGATTTGACTTAAAGTAGATTTTAGTCAGTTTAAAGTAGATTTTAATCCATTCATGGTGGAGGGGCACATGCAGGGTGTTATACGGCAAAATAGTTCCGAAAGAAAACTTATTTTTCATGACTATTTTACTCATTAACATTACATACAAAAACTCAGAAGACAGCTGTAAGCTCAATGCTGGCTTTGGATGCTAAGTAAAATGGCTATATTCCTGTTGAAGACATTGTGATCCCTGGCTCCCATCACCACCACTGTAAAGAAACCTGCGAAGCCCCACTGGAGACAAGCTGTATAATGGTTAGATACATGCTGTATAAATAATCACTGGCCACAACTTAGTAAGGCGTGGGAATGAGATCCAAATGCGTGGCCATGACTTAATAAGCCATGGTCTTGTTCCCACGTCTTACTAAGTCATGGCCACGACTTAGTTATATGTCTTAGCATTATTTTTATTTATACAGGATGTCATCATCAGGGCTCCGTGGAAACCTGATTCTGCACAGTTAACCATTCATATCAAACCACTGTGAATGACTGTTTATATCTGAAGGGCTGGATTTTTCAGAAAATTTGATACAATGGTGAAATTCCCCTTTAATGGAGTGGGCAAGGCTCTGTCCTGAATGGATTTCGCCAATGGGTCTCTAATGTAGGCTGTACACATGAGGTATCAGGGGGAAATCGGCCAGCTGGACCGGGAATACGATACTTTCCCCCCGGAAACTTGCAGCCGGTACCAACATTGTGGTGCGTTTGGAGGGAAGGACATGGCGCCCATCAACAAGTAGGCTTCTGTGGTCGGTTTATCACTTTACTTAGTCCAGCTGTAATCTGCCCACAGCCTGCTTTTGTCTACGACAGTATTTACAGTCGAGTGGAGACGTACACGAACGGAAATCGGCGCTTTGTATTAAGTCCTGAAAAAACTGGCCTCCTGAAGAAGTTCGCGCTGACCGCGCAGCGAGGGGAACCTCTGTGTTCAGTCTGGCTGCGAGTTCAAACCCCGCACTCAAGAGTGCGTTCCCCTGTTCCTCGCCTCAGTAAGCGGTCAGCTTTGGTTGAGTTCAGCAGCCCATGAGGGAGAAGAGGAGCTGAGCGGGCTCCGCTGGGGTTTTCAGGCTGAGGAGCAGCAGGAGGGAGGCAGCAGCTTTTCGCCCAGAAAGATGGCACACCGAGGGGGCATTTCTACACACCCCTGCAGACCTCTTCCCTTAGTCCTCCTCGCTTTGGTGGTCATAGTGATGGTCTACACTGTTGGAGCAACAGAGCCGGACGAGGAGTTCAAGGCAGAGGTATTTTTTGAAGTACAAGTAATGACAGATGTTTTTAATGTAATATCAGTAATACAACAGTAATCATTTTGGATTTTTTTCATATTGACCGGGTCGATTATCTAACCTCTCTGCCCATCTCTGAGTGAAATCTGCATGCCTGTATGTAATGGATGACGGTTTGGATTTATTATATATATATATATATATATATATATATACATACATACACACACACACACACACACACACACTTTAGTATATGCTCATGCAGGCATACACTCAAATTTGGAAAGTTAAGTCTCAGACAACAAACTCAGTGCTTTTTGGATCATATTTTGGGGTCATTATTGCACTGCTGCTATTTTATCATTATTATTTTGAAGCACATTCTAGGTTTGATTGTTGTTGACCTTCACCATACCTCAGTCAGCTCATGTGTTTTGAGAGTGTTTTCTGCTCCCTCCTCACCTGGTTAACCTGTAAATCTTCTGAAAGTCTCCAGCCCCACTGTTTAGGCTATAGTGTGGCTTTAGGGTTTGGGTGTTTATACATCAGCTTTTCTTCGAGGGAGTGAACACACTGGAGTGCCTCTTTAACTATTTAAACTGTTGACTCACATAGTGATAGTTCACACTTGGTCCTCTCATGCTTAAGTATGTCCTTTGTTTTGGGCTGTTTAGAAGTTAACTTTTCACAATTCAAACCGGTGGTGTTGCCTGGTTGTTGTTACAGTTAGTTGACTAAAGCAAGGCAGCTGGGGAGAGTGGCCTCAATCTATAAACACAACAGTTTCTAACGGTGTCCTTCTTTCCCTGACTTAAAGGGGCACTCTGGCCAAAGTGAAAAATGTAACCATTACTATATCTGTTGTAAACCTGGACACTAGCTTCCTACAGTGATGCCACAATAGTATCAAGAGTGCGATTATCCAGTCTAAAGACTAGGAATACTAGGAGTAACCCCATCTGATGATGTATGGTGGAGGTGGGAGGAGTTATTGGAAAAACTACAAGCACTTTGGAAGCAAAATAGCTAGTATTACTGCCAGGAAGCCATCTGTATTTGTAAGCCTCATGGATTGCATGCTGGGTATTGTAGTAAAAAGAACTATAATGGGCAAAAACACACAAAGGATACAAAATCATAAATCTTGTCAACTGTTGAGGCAGAGAGATGATGAATAACATTAAATGCTTGTTTTAAGTAAGAATGCCTCTAAGTAGACTAACTTTCTCTTTCTTCTCATTGTCGTCTCCCTCTGTCGTTCATCCAAAGTCATGGCTGAGGACCTACGGCTACCTGTCCCAAGCCAGCAGACAGATGTCCACCATGCAGTCAGCTCACATTCTGTCCAGTGCTATCAAAGACATGCAGCTCTTCTACGGCCTGGAGGTCACGGGCCAGATGGACGAAGCCACTGTGAAGTATGACTTTTTAGTTGAAATAAGCTTTAACCTGTGTGCAAATTTGTGGACCCTCTTGCTGTTTTTTAGAGAGAGAGGAAGTGTTTGAACAGCACTTTATTCGTTAACACCCATTTAAATGGGTGTACATTTCTGCTGCATCAGCAGATCCATTGAAACAATGGAGAGAGTCATTATCAAGCAGAGTGATGTGAATAATATTTTTTTCCCCTCTCAAATCTTTACCATATGTTTTAATGCACTCTCGCACCTCGCTTTATTTTATTAGTTTTCTTGAATTTTACCCAACTCAGTTCGTATTAGCTAATGAACAGGAGCTCTGCTGACTAAATGTTCTGCTCTTAAGTAGTAAAAAAAGTAGGCTGGAGCGTTTCCTCATATTTATCTAACTATGTTTTCTTATTTAGACTAATCCAGATTCTAATTTGTTTTGTTTCTTTGAAATATTGGCCTACTTAATAGTTCCCACAAAACAACGAATCCCAGAGACTGCATTACCGTTTAGATCCAATCATAAGTTTGCGAGCCACTGACCCTAATTTTCCCACATGTTTTGGTGAATGTGAGCGCTCCCTGAGTGGCTGACCTCCTGTGCTTTCAGAGCTATGAAGCGCCCACGCTGCGGAGTGCCTGACCGCTTCGAGGAGTCGAGCGAAGGAAGTGTCAGGCGAAAGCGCTTTGCTCTGACAGGACATAAGTGGGATAAAGACAAACTAACTTACAGGTGAGAAATGGAGGGGGGGTGAGACCCTTTGACCTCATTTTTTTGGAGAAATAAACACTGTTCAGCACCAAGTGCTACGTTTCTCTCGTAAAGATCGTGAAAGAAAAGTTTTAACCTGCTTAATTATAAAACTGTTGCTTGACTTGTGATGTGCTAATTACTTATTCATTCCATAGATTTTTAAAAATTTCTTAATATTCAGTCATGAAATGCAGTTATTCAGAGTGGTTTGATTTGAAACGATTGTAAAGAAACATATGAACTCAGGTGTGTGGTGGTGATAGGAACCAGGGGTCACAGTGTCTTCAACAAACATAGCCATTTTATTTACTGTCGAAAATGAGGCGTGAATCTACACGTGTCCTGTTACTTTTTGTATGTAGTGTAGTGGGTGACAAACTACTGATCAGTATGAAGAAATAAGTTTTCCTTTGGGTACAGTTTTTCCTCGCAGTGCCCTACATGTGGGTCTCTGCCATGCATGTATAAAGTCCATTTTAGGCTAAGCACCTTATCTTAAAACTATCATAAAATATATCGTAGTACTTTTATGTGATGGATCTTTTAGAGGCTTTAAACTCTTCAGACGTGTGGTTACTATCACCACCACTGTGAATTCCAACTTGGTAAGTTTCTACCTCTACTTCTTTTCTAAATGATTTTGCTTATGCGGGAATTCTATAATATTGGTGTAATAGCCCTTTAATTGCTATTCTAATAAATATAAACTTCACCTGAAGTTGTTAATGTTGCGGATAAGCTAGCTGTAAATAGGTTGTGCTATTTTGTTCGCTACCTTTCAATCATTGTTAGCCACACTATTGTTTTGACTCAAGTACTCCTGTAATTTGGAGACCAGATGTCTCCACAGTAGGGTTCCGCTCTGGTAATTGTGATTTATTTTCTCTTTTCTCTCAGCATTCAGAACCACTCCCCCAGAGTCGGCCAGCAGCAGTCCTACGAGGCCATCCGGAGAGCCTTCCGTGTTTGGGAGAAAGTGACTCCCCTACAGTTTGAGGAGATTCCTTACCATGACATTAAAAACGGCAGCGAAGGGCCTGATATTATTTTGCTCTTTGCCTCTGGGTACCATGGAGACATGTCTCTCTTTGATGGTGAGGGAGGGTCACTGGCTCATGCATTCTTCCCTGGTCCTGGGATGGGAGGGGACACACACTTTGATATGGATGAACCCTGGACACTCAACCAACAGGAAGGAACAGGTAAGGTCAGATCTGTTGGTACACTGTAGAGCAATTTTGCACAGAATGGTTAAAGGAGAAATCCACCCATTTTTCAAAACTTCTGTATGAATCATTGGTTAAGATGTGAACAAAGTTGTTCAGAGTGGTTTGGTTTGAAATGCTCTGTTCTAGGGAAACTTGCAGACTCAGAATTGTTCACAGTGGTGGTGATAGGAACCATACATCCAAAATTTCCCCTGCATAAAGTTATTACATACAGTGATTACATTACATTTTTTTGCGGAGATTCTTGTAGTTAATGTCTTTATCTGATGTATTTGAATTTCAGCTGCGCTCCCGCTTTCGGAATCAGCCAAAACTAATTTAATTAGTTTGAAAATGCAGTGTCTGCTTTTTTTCTCCCTTGGCCTACATCTCCAGGCGTTGACCTGTTTTTGGTTGCGGTTCATGAGTTGGGGCATGCACTGGGTCTGGAGCACTCCGATGACCCCTTGGCCATCATGGCTCCCTTCTACCAGTGGATAAACCCAGAGAGCTTCTCCCTGGGCAAGGACGACATCAGTGGGATTCACCAGATCTACGGTGGGTGCACACATACAGTCTGTTACGCTACATTCTCTGTACAATATTAAACCCTGTGCAAAAGTAGGAGACTTTCCATGAAATACATTTCCAGTTAAAACAGCCAAGTACAGGTTATTCCTTCAGATACCTTCAGAAGAAAGGTGAGAGTCAAAGGAAAACCAGAAGTTTCCCAAACAGGAGTTTAGATGATAAATGATTAAAACAAACAGGGAAAATTGGACCTGCAAGACCTCATAGACCACCAAAACGGTCCCCACCAGATGGGGGAGCCATGGGAGGTTAGGGAACCGGCCCTGTGACCGGAAGGTTGCCAGTTCAATCCCCAGCACCAACAGTATGTGACTGAGGTGTTCTTGAGCAAGGTACCTAACCCCCGGGTGTTGCGGATAGGGCTGCCCACCGCTCTGGGCAAGTATGCTCACTGCCCCCCAGTGTGTGTGTGTGTATGTGTGTGTACTCACTAGTGTGTATGCAGTGTTTCACTTCACGGATGTTTCACTTCATATCTGCGGGTGTTTGTGTCCATCTTTACGCTGTGAAAAGACGACTCAGAAAAGATGTGCAGAAGCCTTTACTGAGAAAATGAAAAAATACAGAAAGAATATCTGCAAATCAAACAGTGTTGCTGCTGCAACCAACTTCTAAGACTAAACTTTGGAGGTGTGGAAAATATTCCTGCAGATTTCTTTGAAAAACTTGAAGCACGTCTCCAGATAAGAATGGAAGCTGTAATAAAGAAGAAAGATGGACACACTAAATACTGAGAAATGTGTATATACAGTTGTAGAGTGGTCTCCGACTGTTGCACAGTACTGTACATTTCAGATTAATGCTGTGGTTTAGTGCATTAGTGCAGGATGTCATACTGCAGTCTTGCAGGGCTGGTGTGTTTTTAGTGTTTTCCTTGCTTTAGCATCCCTGAACTGCAAGTTTGAACACTCCTGTTAATGCTTAGTTTTTATTAGAATGAAATGCTCCTTGTAAAGGCTAAAAGAATTCGAATTCTAAGTCTAATGTGGAAAAAAATTCTAATTCCATGATGTGCTATCTGTGTTTTATTCATGCAATGCTTGCCCAAGTAAAATGCGTCCAACTTAGTGGAATAGGCAGTGGCTGAGAGATGAACTCGTCCCAGTTAATGCATATCAGTGTAGGTCTGTTTTCTCCATTGTGGCTGATCTGAAAGCCCTGCACAGCATTGCTGAGTGAATGAGCCTCGTGGGCTTCCTGCCACAACTGCTGCTGTGTGGAAAAAAGTGTGACACTAGTTTTAATGTGTGTGTATCAGGGAATTCAATGAGTTTCACGTTTAGTGTAAGTATTAGTGATGCAGTGATGTAAAATTTCTGGGCTGATACCAATAATTGATCATTTGGGATGCATGGAATTTCCAGCCACTGAAAATAGCACTTCAGTACTTTCTGTTTTCAGTGGAACATTTTGACTGGGAAAATTGAACGATTACATTGGCAAAATAGTGTCAAAATCTAAGGCTCTGCAAATAATTTTAGTGGTAGTGAAAATGAGAAATAGTGATTTTTAAAAAAATCCTAAAACCCACTTGTTTCCTTTCACTCTCCTGTGTCAGCCAGCACAGGCGTGTTCAAACAGTTTGAGTGGTAGCAGATCAAACAGTGAAATATCAGCCATGTGCAGCTATGTGCAACTGTTTCAGTTTCTATGAGGGATGTTAGACAAGCGATTTATTATAGCATAATTTGGCAGGTTTTCTCATACAGAGGAACTCACAATACTATGTGAATGTAGCATTAGATATCTTGCCCAAAAACTGGCAGTGGAATTAAGCCTCCAATGTTCAAGAGTGGGACAGTGGTGTTATCCTTTATGCTGTTCATTTGAGCTGAAATTAATGCAGATGCACAGCAGCAGTGATAATACATACATAGGATTCTTAGTCATCAGTTGTAATTATCTTATGTGATTCCAATATTGGACTAAAATTATAATAATGAATTATTTAAATTTTTCAGCATCTAATATTTCAGCTGCCAATATACTGTTGTGTGATTACAGGCCCTCCTGAGACACCAACTACCCCGCCATTGCCCACCACTACAGTCTCATATACTACCACACCTGAGCCAGAGCCCACGACCACCATGGCCTCCACAACAACCACCAGACCCCCTCAAAGACCTACCCAGCCATGGGTTCCTCCAGCCACCCCTACTAGACGGCCCCACAGACCCAAACCCACTAGCCGTTCAGACCAAGGTGCCCCAAACATCTGTGAAGGAGATTTTGACACAGTGACCATGCTGAGGGGTGAAATGTTTGTCTTCAAGGTGAGACAATCACTGACAAATCTCTGATAGTCAAGATAAAACTAACCATGAGATGTAAAACCCTGCTAAACAGTGTTTATAAAAACAAATTCTTAGGTATTGCACAATGTTTGAACATGGCCTCCTGGAACAGAACAGTTAGTTCTCTCTGAATGTTGTTTTTCCATCTCTTCACAGAATGCAAAACATGTACCAATCTAGTCACATGTTTCTGTGTCTACATGTTTTTAATCAGAATATGATCTTCTCTCTATTTATCTGTCTATATCTCTCTTTTTCTTTCTTGCTTTCTTTCTCTTTCAGGGTCGTTGGTTCTGGCGGGTCAGGAGGAATCGAGTTCTAGATAACTACCCCATGCCTATTTCTTTCTTCTGGGTGGGACTGCCTGAGGACATAGATGCTGCCTATGAACGTCACGATGGGAAATTTGTGTTTTTCAAAGGTCAGCAGTGTGAAAATAATATGTGGGTGAATATGCGGGTTAGAAAGCTTCAGAATGCACTTCACCCCTTTACCCCTGTGAGCCCACACTTCAGTTCCTCACTGCATAGCTTGCATGTTACTTGCATATTAGTTTCACAGTAGTTAATAAAATAATTGATAGAAGTTAGGAAGTTTAGCAATGTACCAAAATGAAAATTCCTGGCTGAAATTGAAATTGAAAACAAACCCAGAACCTGTTTTTTTAAATAAGGGTTCTAAATATAAAAGACTACAAGGTAATAAATAAAATGCACTTTTATTTACTGATAAAATCCACTTTGAATAGGATGATAACAGAGAGCGGTTTGTTATGCAAGGCTTGAGTTCCATTTTTTAAGTTGTGCTTTGTACTTTGCACTGTAGATGGTGTATTAGTGAGGCCTTTTTTGCTGTATTTGGCATATTGAGTGAGACAGCCTGTTTTCATGTGATATCAAGCCTGTAATGGAGAAGTTCTTGGATGTTGTACTTCCTCTTGATACTCAGTGACAGAGATTACTGGTTGTCCAGTTGTCCCTTTTAGAAGCTCTGTTCAACACAGACCGACATTTTTTCCTCTGTTTATCTGCTGCTGCTGTTCAGAATGTTTGAACATGTCTTTGCTGACCAGCACAGGATAGCCAAAGGAAAAAAATGCCGTTGTCATTCTTATTTAAGTCATTTTTTGGAGCGTTTCCTGCGTTTTTTTCTCCTTCGTCCGATATACAAAAATGCCACCTTTGGCCATTTTGGGTGGCCAAAATTTCTGTGCATCCCTAATAGATGCTAATGAATAATATTCCTTTAAATAGTAAGAGTTGGGTTCAGAGGGGCTTAACTTATTCTATTAGAGAAAGTGGCTGCTGAGGTCGCATCTCAGATGGCTCGCCTGTACTGACACAAACTGGAAATGTAGAGCATCTTACTCATCTGATCAGTTCTTTATGGCATCCTAAAAGCACACTGGCTGTAGAGCTGTAAATATTTCCCAGATATCGAACTTTCTTCAAAACATCTGTTCCCCCGGCACCAGCAAACACTTGGCCATATTACATCACTAGTAAAGCACTCGGTGCAGTGGGGGGAAGGGGACTTTGGCAGAAGCGCTAGGCCTGGCCTTTGTTGCGTCAGCCTCCACACGCTTAACACTGATCTGCTTTCAGTTTGAGTAGAGAGTGGAGGAAGAGTGCCACGGGACAGGCTTCAGCTGCTCTGCAGAACGCACTAAACCCCTTATTAGGGCTTCAGCAGCCCCGGCTCATTTGTAAGAAATGTTGATGCGTCTCTTGCAGTGACTTGAGGGGAAACTGTTCATCCACAATACGGACTCTGTCTTCTCAGATCGCAAGAACCATAAAGATCACAGTGTGTCCTCTCAGCCTTTCACTTTCTCCCATTGAGCTCCCTTTGTTCGTCTAAGAGTGTTCTGTTGTGCCTCCCTCCCTTCGGTCCTCCCCACAGGCAGTCAGTACTGGCTCTTCAGGGAAGCTGATGTGTTGCCTGGTTATCCTCAGGACCTGTTTCGCTATGGTCATGGTATGCCTGACAGAGTGGACACAGCTGTGTGGTGGGAGCCCTCTGGCTACACCTACTTCTTCAGAGGAGACAGGTGAAAACACTATTGTTATTGTGGAAAATGTTTCAACATTTTTTTTATCTCCCTTTCTCTTTTTTAACATACACTTTCAAAATAAAGATGCCAAAGGGTTCTATGTAGCGAGTCAATAGACTGACCATTGTTGGTTCCTTAAGGAACCTTTCATGAAGGATTCTTTAAAGAACCATTTTTGTTAATGAGAAGGCTCTGCATCAGTGGTCACCAACCGTGGCCCTGCAAATCAGTCTTTGACCACTGATGATGCTGCAGCTGCCTGTAGTTGGGAGACCAAGAGAGCATAATTGCTTTTGCTCTCTGTGTGGGTAGGATGCCCCCCCTTCCTTCTCTGCCCATCATACAACACGATGCTAGTCAGCACAAGCGTCTGTTAGCTGATGTAACAGATCTGACGGTTGCCGCTTGTAGATAAAAAAAAACAAAAAACTTTTCTCTCTTGCAGATACTGGCGTTTCAGTGAAGAGTCACAGGCTGTGGATAAAGACTACCCCAAACACATCAGCGTTTGGGGCTCCATCCCTGCCTTTCCTAAAGGGGCCTTCCTCAGCGATGATGGAGGTGAGTCAGCGCTGGGGGACGGGTGCCCAGGAAAATGCCTCTCAAAAATGCGAGAGCAGGGTTGATTCGAAGCTGAGAGCAGGAAAATGTGACTTCACTGTAGAGAAAGTAGGGCGCGTTAACAGCCCCAGCTCCCTAAAGCTTAATTTCTGTTTCTGCCTTCACGTATCACTTCACACGGCTGGGCACAGACACCTTCATCCAATTCTATTAAAGCAACAGATGTGCCACCTGCACGTATGAGTGGACGCTTTGGTTCTGGGGAGCATTTTGGCAAGATTGCAGTGGCTAGACATTTCCATTTCTTGATGTTCCCATCCTGACATGCAAAAACAGTGTAAAAAAAAAGCAGAAGTTCAAAACCGTCATCATTTTAATTGTATTCCTGGTTGCAGTTTGACACTAAATGGTTTTAAAGCCCAGTGATGATCATTCTGCTTTAAATTGTAATAATTCTGATGACTGTGTCTCTTCAAAAAGTCACCATGGAGGTCTGCACCTGTAAGGACAATTCATGTTTACGTGGTTATAATCTGAACAATGAACTGTAGTAGTGATAAAAGCGGAGATAATTGCATGTTAATGTAAACTGTAGATTTTGTAGCTATAGGAAAATGAGAGGTTTTATGAAGGTCTATCAGTCAGATGCCAGTGGTTAAATGATTTCATTGTGTTGTAGTGTCTTTTAAACATTTTCAGTCCATTATTATATCCTTAATTTTATGGTTACATTCCAGTTCTTATTTCTTTACAGGTAGATTGGCTCATAGACAGCCTTTCTGGCCTGTTTCTATATTTTTACTCACATTGTGTAGTCTAAATGAACATGAGACACACAAAAATTTATGTTGCCACATAAATAACATTTATTTGCTCTTTAATGAGACAAAGACAATATAAATTCATAAATAAATCAGTTGAGTATTTAAAAAACATTAGGCAAATAAAGAGCTACATTGAAAGTAAGAGATGAACAAAATGAGCTGATTTGTCCATTGTACAAATGAGCAAATCAACAAATGTTTACGAGCCAATTCCATTTGTGTGTTACTAATTTTAACAATATCTCAATATCAAAAACCATTAATGTTTAAGTGGCAGTATCAAAACCCTTGATGAGGCCTGATCATTACTGAAGTCTGTCTGTTTTCTCCATAGTGTACACCTACTTCTACAAAGGCACCAAATACTGGCGATTTGACAACAAGCGAATGAAGATTGATCCTGGTTACCCAAGATCCATCTTAAACGACTTCATGGGCTGCCGGGTTGACTTTGATGCAGGTCCTGATATACACAACCAGTGGCCGGAGACGGGAGACCGGGAAAAAGACACCGACGACTACAAAGACGACGTCGATGACGTCGATGGCGACGATACCCATAATACTGACGATGATGTAAAGAAGGAGGTAGATGAGGTGTTTCCAGTGAAAGAGACTGATGACCACGTCATGACGCTCATCTTGGTGATTGTGCCTTTGGTCCTGGTGCTGTGCATTCTGGGAGTGATTTACGTCATCATCACCACACTGCAGAACAAAGAGACGCCCAAAGTGCTGGTTCACTGTAGACGTTCCTTACAGGAGTGGGTGTGATGCGCAACTTTCTCAGACACTCTCGCTGTTCAGTGTCTCCTCTTTCAGCACATACGTTCTCCTCAGCGAAACTCACTCCTTGCCTTCACACAACTGTGGTGCTCTACCCCATTCGTGACTCTGTTCTCAACTGAGAATTTGCACTTTTGTGTCTTTTTGTGGTTTTATCGTGAGTTTAGTGTTTGGTTCTAGTCTGTGTTGTGTGCGTTAGAGGTCTGCTGCCTGACCCGAGCCAGAGGAGGGTAGAGGATAGGCTTTTTCATGGGCTCAGGTTAGGATTATTTTCTAATGGGAATTTCTTTTAAGGAATATGCCTACAAAATTCCCTTCACATGTTCTTTTTCTTCCATGCTTTCTCTCTCTTTCTCTAGCCTATAGCCATGTTTGGAATAGCTCTGGATTGTAAGCAGTGGGTGAACATGCCCCTGAATGAAACTGGGACAGGGAGGTTGAACTGTAGATCAGTCAGTCACACCGTGGATGATGTGTTGGATTAGTGGTCGATGCAGATATTTTCACTTGCTTGTTAAGTTCACCTGAGGTTTGTAGCAGCAGTTGCATGAGGAATTTGGGTCAGAGGACGTTGGATGCTGTTCTTTGCCAGGTATGATCAGCAGATAATACCAAAATATGTTGGTATTAAAGACTGTTAGTGTATAACAGATGTGTGAAATATAGGGATGTGCACAGGTACTCAAGTTAACCATTCAAGGTGCCAGAATTCCAACACTAAATTTCTTTGGGTATGTGTTATGTTTCAGCACAGGAAGACAAATTTACAGACCCAGAATGTTTAAACAGATCTGTAGGCCAAGATCTGTTTTGCAAGTAAATCAGTCATACTTCGCTACTCCTAAACACAAGTGCATAAATGTGGGCGCGTTGCCAAGGATGTAACTGAGAAGGTAGGGGCTAAATCTCAAATGGTTAGTGCACTGCATCGGCCATGAAACGAAGGCTACTACACACAGATACTGCTCTAAATTTTACATAGGGAGTCGTGCGACTAATGGATGAATATTAATGGCTTTCTGTTCAACATAGAATTTACTATTTGGGTGACTTACACAGGGCACTACATAGGGCCATTTGAGATTCAACCAGAGTGCTGCTTTTATCACTAAATCTGATGTTGGGAAAAATGTCAGCGAAAAAAAATTGTTTGACAAACTAACTGTTGGCACGTCATTCAGGATGGAAAAAAACACCTGTAGACGATGATGAGTATCTAACAGCATCCAGTGTTAGCTGTGGTTTTAGGCTGCTTTTATTTGTTGAAACTTTCATGCACTAGTTGCATGTTGTAAGTCGTCGGCAGCAGAATTTCTGTGCAACTTGACAGTAATATAAAAACAAAGTTGCACGCAACACAATAGTCTCCTTTTCATCTGCTCAATAAACCATCTTGTTTTATGTTCACTGAAATGATGTGCGACGTGACCATGTGATGTGTTGTTGCTGATTTGATTGGCTGTTTTCAAACTTGGTGCACAACATTGAGGTGTTTGCAGCTGTTGCATCCGAGTTTCGAATGAGTTACAGAATGCTTTACGCATTATGCAATGTATTTTTGTGTAGGTTTCAAGCAATTGAAGTTAGCCTTAGCTCATTAGCTCATCTGAGACAGTCTGTTAGGTTACTTCTCGGACACGGAAACCTACCAGTATCCCTAGTGTGTTTTTGAATAATAAAACATCTTGTGAATTATGTGCAACACCAGTGCTGTCACTTTAAGTTCTCCATTAATTTCAGATTTTCGGGTCAGGCTCGGGTTTCACATTCAGCAGTTCCAGTCGGATCTGTTCGGGTCAAGCCTCAAAGCCGCGGGTCGGGTTCTGGCTTCAATTTCATGCCCTTGCAGACCTCTAGTGCATATGTGCATGTACATGTTTATGTCTTGTCTATGTGCATAAATCAGACTTTCTTTTTCCCTAATGAGCCCAAACTTTACAACTGTGGGAAAGTTGGATGTGTTGAGCAATTTCTTTGTCAGCAAATTTCTCTTGGTTCCCTCTAAGTAGCCTGAAGCAAGAGCCTAAAGTCTAACTGTTGAGGAAAGGACACGGTTAAAATAGTTTGGCTTAATAAATAGAATTGCACATACTTAGAAGGTTTACTGTCTGTGCCTATGGGCCAAGCTTGGCTTACATTGCACAGATGTTGCTGATTTAGGGCTTTGGAAAGAGAGACAGAGAGAGGAAGAGAGCAAGAGAAAGCGAGGGAGGGAGGCAGAAGATGGGGGGAAGGGGCTTCTTAGCCAGCCAGCATTTCCTTCTCTTCAGTTCCATCGAGTTTGCCAAACCAGGGGGTGGAGGAGGGGAGCTGAGCTGGGGCGTGGCCCTACTGTCACCATGACCTACATTAGCATGGCCTGCAACTCTTTCTTATGGGTTTCTCTCTCTTGAAGAGGGGGGAAAAAGTCTGCCTTCCAGTGGAGCGTTGTTTTCTCTGCCGTGTTTTTACCACAGGCTCCCCTTCCCCAGAGCCTTTGTTTATGAGAAGCATTCCGGCCTTGGCTTTCTCTCCACTAGTGCCTCTGCAGGCTGAGCCGGGGCTGCTGTGATAGGGCTCACTGTGTCTCACATGGAGCTCTTTGTTTTTACTGAGCGATGGCCCAGCCACCGTGGGCTTTCCTGCTATTCGCCCAAACAAATTTGTGCATTTTCAGCAGAAAATTCTTTTGTCTGTCAGTGCCTTGAACATCGGCCTTTAATGTTTGAAACCTGGTTCTTTGTACTGTGTTTTTAGGAATGTGTTTTTCTCCTTTCTTAAACTTCTTTGATTAATGGACAAAAGGAAAAATGCTTTTTTTTTTTTTTTTGAATGTCTGATTTACATTAACATTGTTTTGTATTAACAAATAATTGACTGAATCATGCAGGGCATGTATTGCTTTTTTGTACACAGGTAGCCTATTATATCTTGCTCATAATAAAAACAGGTTGTACCAGAAAAAGTAACTGAAAACAATTCCTTTTTATGCCCAGCTTCTCCGGCATGTTTATATGAATAGCATCAATGCAGGACAGTGAGTGGGAAGAAGCAGAGGGAAGAGGACGTTTGGGAAACTAAGTGCTTCACAGCAGCAGGGGGTGTCTGAGTGTATCCTCCTGTCTTCTGTCCTAATTACGCTATTTCCTTCATTATGCAACATCCTACCACAGGAATATCTATGATCTTTTATAGCATTTGTTGATGGTGAAAGTTAAATTTGCATATGAGACGCCTTTCCTTCTATTGTTGGGAGAGGAATGTGAGGATGGATGGATGGATAGATGGATGGATTCTGGCTGTTAGTACAGATCCTGGCCATTTCTATGCCTTTGGAGCTGCCCAACTGAGCCTTTTTTGGGAAGTTTAAAGTGAAATTCCACCAATTTTTAAAAAGTTTTCTGCATGATTAAATGATGCAGATGCATTATAAAGTCGTTCAGAATGCTTCCATGCACTTGTTCGCAGTGGTGTGGATAGGAACCAGACATCTGAAGTGTTTAATATTTGTTTGGATAGCCCACTGATGCTGTGTAGATACGTATCTTACATTGAACTTATATTCAAAATGCATATGACTATAGAACTAAGTTTATATGAATTTCAGCGTATCCCTGGTCATAACACTAAGCTTAACCTCAACCTAAACTTTAAATCTACCTTGAGTACTTATGCTAACACTAAAGCTGCTGAGAATCAAATGAGTTTCATCATATACTGTTTAAAGCTGATACAATCTCAGAATGTTATTAATAATAAGTTATTACATTCAATTATTGCAAAAAACTGCCTGATGTCTGGGACGTTGTTTTCTGACAGTTTTGAGAAGTTTTTCGCCTAAAACATTTTTAAAAATCCATTCATGGCAGAGGGGTACATGCAGGGTGTTGTAAGGCAAAATGGTCCCCAAAGAAAACACATTTTGTCAGATTTACCAATATTATCATTATCAACTTTACATGTAAAAACTCAGAAGACACATGTAGATTCACTGGCAGTTTTGGATGGTGAATAAAATTGTATTATATTGTGCTGTAGACATCGCAGTCCCTGGTTCCTATCATTGCCATTAACAGCAAAACAAATACCCTAGATTACTTTGTTTACATCAGTGGAATATAGCCACATTTGGCCTTATCAGAAGTCTTGTGAGGTCCCATGTAAGCCACATAAAGGATTCCTTAGTGGAAATATAGTCAGCAAAATAATTATCTGGGTCAAATTACAGCACGCTAGGATTGCAGTATGTAGAGGTTTAAAGTCATCATTTTAGCAATTTAGGACCCCTCACACCCACCTTTATCCTGGCCTATGTGTTGTATCAGATTAACTCTCTCCTCTTAATCATCCAATCACAAGCGAGGGCATGGTCGTGCCATTGGTTGGTAGGTGTTGCCCCCATATACTGGATCAGTTAAGTGTTTTGTCCTGTAACCAGTGAAGCTGGAATTGGTGCATGGTCTGCTGATCCAGGCTCAGTGGGAAAGGGTAACTTCTGTCCAGTGGTGGTGGCCTTCTCAGGCTGAGCTAATCTCTTCGTTATCTCATTATGGGATCTACTGCGTTTTAGCTGCTCAGCTTCAGGGCTGCAGCACCAGCCAATGACGCAGAGACATAAAGCTGCCAATAATGCCCATGCACACCCCCTTACATACAAAAGGAAAAGCCTTTTTGCTGTCACTTTACTTAATAGGTCATTGTAGATGCTTCTTACTTAAATTCTAATTTCTAAATATATTCTAAATATCAAGGACTGCGTGACTATATAACTAAATATCTATGAAATTCACTGTAACCCTGGCCCTAAACTTAACCTCAGCTTGAAACTTAAACCTACCTTGAGTACTCCTAACACTGAGAATCAATTGAGTTTCTCCATATAGTTGGTTAATCATTTAGCTCTATAGTATCCCATAGATTTGTCTCTCTAGCACATACACATTATACAATACACAATAGGTGGATAACCTATGGAATATGTGGTTACATTAAATTATGTTTGGTTGGCTACATCAGGTTTGTCCAGTCTCGGTCCTGCAGATCCACAGTGCAGCAAATTTTGGTGATTTCACTGGTCTAACACCATAAATGCTTTTTGTATATATATAATAATATGCCCTATTCTAAGCCACTTATCCTTCTGGGCCATCGGGGGAGCTTTACTTTTAGATAGATAGATAGATAGATAGATAGATAGATAGATAGATAGATACTATATTGATCCCGAAGGAAATTTAGCAATGTAATAATTAAAGTCAACAGAACCAGACTTTTTCCAAGTCATTATGGGTTATTTCTTTTAGTCCATTCATCATGAAATTAACATCCAATGATAAAACAAGGAGGTGGTCATAGTGTTATGCCTGATCAGTGTATACAGTTTATCAGCTTCACTTACTATGTAGGTGCACTTTATAGTTCTACAATTACAGACTGTAGTCCATCTGTTTCTCTGATACGTTGTTAGTTGCCTTTTACCCTGTTCTTCAATGGTCAGGACCCTCATGTACCCTCACAGAGCAGGTACTATTTGGGTGGTTAATCATCCTCAGCACTGCAGTAACACTGACATGGTAGTGGTGTGTTGTGCTTGTATGAGTGGATCAGACAGAGCAGATTCACTCACATCCTCAAAATACACATCCTTTACCAGGTTTTGACTGCACTCTCTTCAAATGCTCTTTCAGTGCACTCGCAAGAGTCAGGTTCATCCGCCCAGGGAGTTGCTCGAAGCTCAATCGATGTAACAGTGTTCTTCTGTGTAATTACATATTTCCACCAGAGAGGTCTCCAAATCCCTAAATGTTACATAGTGCAGCTTTAAATGAAGTTACAAAATGTGCAACATTATTTTGGCTGTCATTGCCTGCTTCTGTCCAATGTTACTCCCCATAACTCCCACTGCTCATGTCTCATGAACTAAGCAAACAATTTGAAATAACTCTTGCAAATTGTACTATAAAGTGGGCCATGTGATTTTCAATTAATGACACATATGTAACTTATATACACATATGAACTCAATACAGCACCAATGATAAGCTCACGATACTCATGAACATGTACACTACTGAGGACGTCCGTCATCCCTCAAAAGAGTTTAGGTCTAATAATCCAATAATAATTGGATCATCTGATTTATCAGTCTACTCAAGCTTTATTTTAGGTGTCTAGCATTTCAGTGTTTGTAAAGTTCTTCTTTAGAGTCTGTCTTTGCACATCATAGTTAGTAAATAAGCACAGGTGATGTTTCTTTAAAAAAATTGTACATATGTTTTGAGCCCAATGTGTTCCTCATAGGAGAAGGTTGATGATAAAGTAACATCAATGCACAACTCCACATAAATCCATGCCTGGCTGAGGCTCTGTAAGGCCAGAGAGCCTGGCATAACCTATTAAGCACCCAGCTCGAGTTACTAAACGTGTGCCATTCACACAAAGCCAGTAATCAAGATTAAGTAAGGAAAGCATTTTTGGTCTAATTTGAATTCAACAGAAAACATGACATTCAGTTGAACACCACATTAAATGATTAAAGCATTTACAGATAAAAATCAGTTTTATACAAACTCTTTCAAAAAGCAAACTGAACGAAGTCGAGGAGCCTCATGGAATTCGGCATACTGGAAACAGTTCAGTGGGAATGACCCAGGGAGATATTCACAAGCAGGGTCTGTTACCCACCGTGAGGTTAAAGGTGCAGGAGAAAACAGAGTAAATCAACTGCCAAACTGCAGTTGTGCTGACACCTGTGGATCATTTGGGGAGCTTTCTTGGCCTTTGATTATCTTTGCTGCTGGACATCAGCTGTGCCTGCTTTTTCATATGACAATGATATTTGAATTGAATTACACTTTTCCACATAGAGTGTAATTCTGATTCTGTTCTGCTGCAAGTTTTTATACCCAATCTGAAAGAAGCAACACTGTCCTTCAGGCTGTAATCCCATTAGCAGTCTTGTTTCACTCCTAATCCACACACAAATCGCTGAGGTGTGTCCTGGGCTCCTCTTGATCTCCCTTGGTTGTAACACTGCTGCTGAGGAACCAGGTAAGAACAGCCATCATTTTACTATTATTTTTCTTGTTGATGACAAATCATACTTACTTTTGCACTTTTCCATCACTGGGTTTCTGATGATGCTATACTGATATAGTCTATATGGATAGACATGCATATAAACGACTTGGATGGGATTAGAGGAGGTTTGCTAGGTATGTGTTTTAGATAATATTGCTGAGTGTTGCATTTTTATAAGTTATTCAAAAATTTACAGAGATGCTGTGTTAAAGAGTTTCAACAAGTTGACTTGGACCCCGATGAGAACATAAGGATGCAAAGCTTCGTTCTATCTGTGCGGAGGGAACAGCTCACTTAGAGTTACTGTGTTCAGAATAAGTACAAGAAAGGCAAATCCTTTCTGTAATCATGCATACATGACTAAAAACATATTGCACAAGCAGTAGCACTCTAACCATGACCATTAGTCCCAGACCTGGCAGGTGTGTGTGACTCTTCTTGTTATACTTTAAAAGCTCAAATATCAATACAGAATATACTGCAGCATTCTATATAACAGCCACTTTTTGAGAAATATGTTTGATAATTCAGTTCTACACTATGCATGTTCTTTCATGCTTTCGTGAGAGCATGCAAAATGTAGAAGACGGTGCTTAGTGGAGAAACGAACAGATGGAGTGATTAGCTGGAGAAAGTGCGAGATCGAGAAAGTGATGAGCAACCAGTCTTAACATTCTGAATGAGGAGAAACGTGAAATGTCAGTCTAATACAGTCATGTTATAATAACATATAATAACAGACCAATATTCTTAGAATTACCTATTTGTTAGCCTCCAACAAGGCTGCCCATTATCTCCATACTTGTTTAACCTGTATGCCGAACATATAATGAGAGAAGCAGGACTGGAGGAAGATGATTGAGGAGTCAAGACTGGTAGAAGAAACATCAATAAACGTAGATATACAGATGACACAACACTCATAGTGGGAAATCAGAAAGATCTCTGTAAGGAAAGTTAAAGAACAGGGTATGGAAATGAAACCTAAGCTCAATATGAAGAAAACAAAGGTTGTGACAATCAGTGAAGAACCGATGCAGAAGATGTGCAGTTTTGCCTACCTGGATAAATAAACATCAGAAGATCTAACAATCAAGAAATATGACACAGATTGGCACTCGACAGGACAAAGATGAAGGAGCTTAAAAAGAATGAAATTCCTTCAAATAGAATGACATGTTTCTGCAAACAAACAAAAGGACTGACCAGATTGTGATCTTTTTTATGGTTCATTATGGATGTGAAAGCTGGACAATAAGAAATAGGAGAACAGGAAAAATGTTGAGGCCTTTGAACTTTGGTGCTGGGGAAGAACAAATGGATTCTTGACCAAGTTAAGCTTTACCTCTCAGTGGAAGCCCTGATAACCAAACTGAGGCTCTCTATTTTGGAGATTCTGAGATGAACCTATTCATTGAACATTTGGGAATCACTCCTATCCAGAGCGACTAACAATTTGATCATTTTACACAGGTAGGTGGAGGCATTGTTAAGAGTCTTTCCCAAGGACTGTTATTGGTATAGTGTAGGGTGCTTTCCCAGGCAGGGATTGAACCCCAGTTCACAGCATACAAGGCAGAATGTTAAAAAGGATGGGGACAGTCAGAGGAACCATGATGAGGTCATTAAAGAAGTCAGGATATTCTGGAGAAGCTGTTCATGCATGGTCGCCAGGAGACCAAATTAACATCACTTAATGACAGAGGTGGACAAAGTACACAAATCATGTACTTGAGTTAAAGTAGAGATACCCTAGGTAAAATATTACTCCAGTAAAAGTAGAAGTCCTTACTCTAGACCTCAATTTGCCTATTACTCTATTTGCTTTCAAATGTACTTAAGTACCAAAAGTAAAAGTACAAAAAAACTTTGATGACTCTGATGTCCTCTTATCATTTTTGTAACAAGACTCGCTTTATGAACTCAGTTTAGGTGAAAATACTCCAGTGTCTCTCTTGGTAAACCAGTTTTTTAATAAAATGTCATTAATTAGTCTGACACTGATCACTATTAAAATGATTTGATTGTGAGACACAAAACACTGAAGGCAAACAGTTTCCATCAGGGAGAAGTGAGTGGCTCTAAAATCACTTTTTACAAACAAGCAAAGTTTCAGTTTAACAGGTCAAAACAAGCTCAGAACAAAGTGACCGCTGTGCCCTGATTGGTGTTCTTGCTTTGCGCTTCTTTTGTTTTAACATGTTACATTTTTATACACACAGAAACCAAAAGGAATGACAGATTTTGAATAATGCAGTGGAGTAAAAAGTAAAATATTTGACTTTGAAATGTAGTGGAGTCAAAATAAAAAGTCACCCAAAATGGAAATACTTAAGTAAAGTACAGATACACGAAAAAACTACTTAAATACTGTAACCAATTACATTTACTTAGTTACTGTCCACCACTGCTTAATGATAATAGTCCCAGGATAATTTCATATTTATAAAACTGTTTTTAAAAGTTAAGTTTCAGTGATTTAATTCTTTTATTTCATTGCCCTAATTTACACCCAAAAGATGCTCTCATTAGAGAGTTGCCAGTTTCTTTTAGCATCTATGAGACTGTATGAATGTAAATGAGAATGTAATTGTCAGGGTGTGTGTGATATCTCAGAGTTCAGCTGCTGACTGATGTTCCCTACTTCCTGTCCATCTACCTCTCGCTGGCCCTCATTGTTCTCCCCAAAGCCTGTCTGGCATTTTCTTGTTTGTGGATGGACACGGAGCAAACTTGACATCATTCTAGTTCTGTGCCTGTTGTGGAGTTTCCCTGGAGATGGGGACAGGATGTTAAGCTGAATGGGGGCTTCTGGGGGCTTTCCCATGGTATAAACCCCGTATCTAAAAAGGATATTGTGTTTTGTGTAAGACTTTAAATGAAGTTCTGGCATTAAAACTACTCCAGGAACACAATGACTCTGAAAAACACTCCATCATATATCAACAAAGCTGGACCCTGATGAAAAGGAATAAGTGCAAAGCCATTGTTCCTGTGTTGTTTATGTAATTTCCATGAGTGCATGCGATCATATGTAAATATTAATAACGTGGGCCACTGTGTTTGTGTATAGGATGTTTAACTGGATGGTGAAGGTGGTGCCTCAGGTGCCGGAAGGTACCGACACTGTGGGAGAACAGAAGCTCAGTGTTGCTGTAAGTACCTGTATAATATGACCCATGTAATATATGTATTCACTATTAATACTTTATAATAACAATAATAATATGTCCCCTACATGTATATCAACGCTCACTGGCTATTTTATCAGCAACACTTGCCACATAGGTGCACTTTGTAGTGTGGTCCTCTTTGTTAGGCCCCTCCTAACCTGTTCTTCAAAGATCAGGGCCCTCACAGGACCACCACAGTGCAGGTATTATTTGGGTGGTGTATAATTCTCAGCACTGCAGTGGACACTGATGTGGTGGTGGTGTGTTAATGTGTGTTGTTCTGGTACGAGTGGATTAGATAAGGCAATGTGTACATATTAATGTATACATAACACACACACACAAACACACACACACACACACATATATATATATATATATGACCTGATTACTTTCTCTTTCTGTCCTGAATGTCACTAGGATGGGAATGGGAAAGCAGTAGGAACCCGAGGTACGCACCTGTTCCCTTAGCCATCCTGATTTTAAAAGAAATACCAAATGCTCTTGTGATTAAAGCCCACTGATGTTTCCCATTTCATTCCATTCTCACAGGAAAGCTGAAGTCAGCGAAATCAATCAGGGAGGATGATCAAGGGTCAGAAACATCCCAGGGCAGGTCAGCAGTTTTGGCCCCTACCTTTTCTTATTAGACATAGTGGTTTATGTTGAATGTCTCTGTTTCTCTGCTTTCCTCTGTAGTGTTCAGAGTGGGGTCCTGAACTGGCTCTCTAACGGCTTTGTGAGCGCTCTGCCCCAGCCAGCAGGAAGCCCCCTCGTGCAAAGAGCCAACTCTGAGGCCAAGGTTAAACTCATTACCTCTCCATTCAACATCTTTACTTAAAGCAGGCCAACAGTATGGCCAATACAGTGGATTTACCATAGCCAACTTTTTGTATGTTAATCTCTTTGTTATCTTTCAGGCTTCTGAAGAAGAAGGTTCAGAGAGGTATAATAGATTAAAATTTTATTTATTGTTATACTTTTTGACGTCAATTATGATTTTATGCTGGGCAAAAACTCCAACCTTTCTACCTTCAGCAGACCAGGAGTGATTGGATGGATCTCTCAGGGAATCGGGAAGGTTGTGCCTCAGCCAGAGGCTAAATACACCCAGAAGAGCACAGAGCCTGACGAAACAACAGAGGTGTTTTATGCCATCAACTCTCATTTATATCCATATTTCTTTAGTTTGTTATTTTAGTTTTTATTTATAATATATATTTATAGTTTGTGATAAACTAATAGCATAGAAATAAAGTTAGAAGTAGAAATAACTAAATCATGTTCTCTCCTGACCACACCAGAAAGATATATAGCCTGATATATAGACATATAAGAAGGATAAATAGCAAGACAGATAACAGGACAAAATCAGCTTCAAGAAAAAAGTCGTTTCTTTTAAAGTACAGCCCTTCCAAAAGTCACTGACTACCCTTTTTGTTATTTCATTTCCAGTCAAAACTGCAGTTAATTACAATTTGCTTATTACTCAGCATCAGGAAAAAAACAGTCAATCAAGATTCTAACAAAATATTTACATCTTACTGCCACTTTAACTCAACCCTCTGGGTCTGTAAGGATGTGTAGCTGTCAAAATCCCTTACTGAGGAAGGGAAATGGTTAAAAAAAGAATAAAAATGAACACCAAAACTGGACATTTACGATGTTGAGTAAGGTGTTGTGGATTGATGAATCTAAATTTGTAGTTATGTTGTGAGAAACAGAAAATGCAACCAAATTCTAAGACTGAATTTCAGGGATGTGGAAAAATATCCCTGTAGATTTCTTTGAAAAATGGAAAGCAAGTGTCCTGAAATGAATGGAAACTGTAACACACTAAATAATGGAAACAATATATTTCTGCTAAATATTTTTTTTTCTTTTAAAACAAACTTGCCTTAAAATTAAACTGAGTCAATGTGCCGAAGTCTGCAGTGTTTTGGCCTGCAAGGACTGGACCCCAACACGTGCATTAAATAAATGAAAGGGTGGTCTTTGACTTCAGTGCAGTACTGTACAAATTGTAATACAGATATAGGTCCTTTAATCAGGAAATTATTTAAATGGAATCTTAAGGCTAGATAAAGGATAACCATACTCATAAACATCAGGCAGATGTTAGACATGGCCCAGTAGATTTTAAGCCAGTTAGCTCTTCAGCTTTGTGCTGTAGTGTAACTGCATTCTTGTTCAGATTTCAGAGGCCTGTGAGGCGGAGTGTGAAACAGAGACACCTGTAAGTACAGCTGCATGCTGTATCTGGCCTCTCATCTGTGTCTCGCTAAAACCCATTTAGTCAGTCCATCCTAATGCACACATAATGTAAACACACTCTTCAGGCCTTTCAATTACACACTGCACCAGTAAATGAACACATTGTAACTAGGGAAGCTGAACTCTCATTGTGGACCTCTTTAAACAGATAATGTAGTATTTTTACTTTTCAGACACTATGTGTTAAATATATAGATTAAGTATATACCCTAATAAATAAATGTATAAACTTAATATTGAATAAACTGAATAAACGATAATGTAGTGAAAAGATCAGGCTACTAAACAAGACTGTTAACTTAATATCTGCAACATTAAACAAGTTCTAGCAAGAAATAAATAAAGAGAATATTCAAAGTAACTCATGCATTCACTCCCTGTTGTGTTTACTAATGCTTGGTTTATACATTTCTACTTTCAGATTTACAATATGGAAGAAATTCCAGGTGTGTTTCTCTACAGCACTTGAATTACAACAAATTCTCTTGTGAAGTTTACGCCTTAAGTGGTCACTGACCGTTTGTCTTGCCCTCAGACGCAGAGCCGCTACCTCACATTCCAGTGGTCGAGATGATCTCAGAAGACGAAGTGTCTGAAATACAACCTCAAGCTCAGTTCCAACCCCGGTGAGTTCAACAGTTCAGCTGCGAAAACAGCAAAGGGTCAGCATGGCTGATCTTCAGCAAAACCAGCATATGTTGTGTCTTGGATGTTGGTATAGTGGTCAACCAGCAAGACCATGCTGGTTGACCAGTTAAAGAAGCACCAGACCAGCACTAGACCAGCAAAAAGCAGTGCAGACCAGCTTAGACCAGCATGTTAGTTAACAAATATCAATAATATAGTTCTATAAATATATAGCTTTAATACAAAACATATAGCCCAAATCAAGTCAAGTCAATGCCTCAAGTCAAGATTTAATCTCTAATAGACTTGCTGACACTTTGTGACATACGATTATCTATGAAAATGGATAAGAGTACATTAACATAGCTGGAAACAGTAGTAGCAGCCATCTCGAAGCCTGAATTTTGTTTGTGGAGACTGACGACTGAAGTTAACACCTTAGTCTGAGTGAGTCTGCAGGATGAGGATTAGCCCCTGATGTCTGATGTTGATTGAGGTTAGGGGTCAAGTTAGATTAGGATAAGGTGCTGCAACACAATACAACCATTTGTCTTATTTTTCATAGTGTTGAACATGCTGTGTCCAGCAGCCCTTCTATGCATTCTACAAAGGCTTTATCCATTCTCTCTTTGCCCAACAGAGTGGTGGGCTGGATAAAAACTGGTCTGCAGAATGCACTGCCCTACCCCATGCCCCGACCACCTGACTTTCCAGACAGCAGCTCACAGAGATCATCCCGTTGTTCACATAAAGGTACGAAATCCACAGCTTCCAGCGCAGATTATCTGCAGAGAGAGGCAGGAGATCCCACTCATCTTCTTTTCCATCCAAAACCAAGTAATAACAGGGCTAATAAAGCAGATAGCAATACAGACACTGATACTGTTAAGTCTTCTTGTGCTCATAAAAAGAGGAATTCATAGTGATTTCCCAGTCAATGTGGACATAAAATGATGCTTGAAAGCCTTCCATCAGTCTTAAATAAACTAAATGAAATAAATCTATATAATTTGCAATTATAGAGCGTTCACTTCATCCTATATGGTTGCCTGTGCCTTCACTTTTCACTTTTTCGGCATCAAATATACATGGTTTCATAAAACACTTTATTCTACAACAACTGAAAAAAGTGTAGCATAGAAAATGAAATTATAATTAAATTACTATCTAAAATATGTCAAATGTGGAGATGAAATAAAAGAAATTGTTAAAAATTACATTCTTTTACAGTATACAGTATTACAGCAGGTTGTTTGTTTTCTTTGATTTGATTTATTATTTTGCCCAATTTTATTTTGTTTACAGAATTCTTGAAAATGATTTGTTTTTATCATAGATTTGTTATCTATGAAATAAAATAGTAAAGTATTAATATGACAATCTGAACTTACAGTGCCCTCCACAAATATTGGCACCCTTGGTAAGCATGCTCTAAAAATGTTCTTTGTTGCTTATTGTTTTGCTCTTTCATTTACACACACACACACATACACACACACACACACACACACACACACACACACACACACACACACACACACACACACACACACACATATTTTCTAAGCCGCTTCTCCCTCAGGGTCGTGGGGGGTACTGGAGCCTATCCCAGCAGTCATTGGGCGGAAGGCAGGATACACCTTGGACAGGTCACCAGTCCATTGCAGGGCAGACAGACAGACATACACACCCACGCACGCACTAACACCTAGGGGCAATTTAGCATGTCCGATTGGCCTGGCTGCATGTCTTTGGACTGAAGGAGGAAACCGGAGAACCTGGAGGAAACCCACGCAGACACAGGGAGAACATGCAAACTCCACAAAGAAAGAACCCTGGACACCCAGCCAGGGAACTGAACCCAGGCCCTTCTTGCTGTGAGGCGACAGCGCTAAATCTAAATAAATATTTCTCTCAAATCTATGTGTGCCACAATTGTTGGCACCTGTTCATTTAATACTTTGTCTTCCTTTCCAAACCACACTGTGGGGGTTTAGGTCAGATGACTGGGGTGACCATGGCAAATCTTTAATTCTCTGGTCAGTAAACCATTTTCATGTTGATTTTGAGGTGCACTTTGGATCACTGTCCTGCTGGAAGATCCATACTCTGGTCCAGTTTAAGCTTCCTGGTTGAGGCGTTGAGGTTTTGATTTTATTTATTTTCTGCATGGCTATATTTGTGTCCACACCAAGCTCACCTCTGGGATTTGTTGCCAGAAAAATCTGACTGTAGAACACGGTCTCACTGAAAGTTCCAGTAACATTTGACAAATTGTAGGAGATTGTTGGTCCTTGACAGCAGAGGCTTCCTTCTGGCAACCCCCAAACTTTTGGTTATATAAGTATAATGGTATTAGTGTTTGATTGTGGTTCCCAATCTGTGATCCATGGAGAGTCCTTGTGCACTTGAACCATCCTCCTCACTTTGCATGGTGTCAGTACAGACATTCACCCTCTTCCCGGCAGATTCTTAATATCTCCAGTAGTTTTAAACTTATTTCTTATTGCCCTGATAGTGGAGATGAGCACTGTTTAGCTATTTTCTTGTAGTCATTTCTTGATGTGTGCAACTCAGCAACCTTTTGTCACACATCACTGCTCTATTCTATAATGTAGAGAATACATCATTGTTGTCATGATGGATGACTGAGGGAATTTGGCCTGTGTTTCATCTCATATATATTCCCTAGTGAAAAGGAAGTCATGGCTGACCACGTAAGTGTTGCTAATCACTCAGGTGCACTTAAAACATAAACCATGAATGGAAATATACTTCAGTTTGATTTCACTAGGGATTATAAAGATTTCCAGAGGTGCCAACAATCGTGACACAGATAGGTTTAAGAAAAATACAGCTTACAGCTCATTTTGCTCATGATTACCTGGGGTGGCGATATTTGTGGAGAGTGCTGTATATATTAATAAGTCATTCAAACTTAGGAACGCTAATGTAGTTCTGCGTGTTGAAGTAAAAATCAATCATACAGATTTTAAATATCTCCGTTTCTCATTTCCCCACAGTATTGTCACCTCCTCCAGAATCAGTGACCAGTCTTACAGAGGTCGATACAAAGGTCAGGTAAGTTAAAGACTCACCATGCCAGACAGGTTTAGCAGAGCTGGTTCTGCTTGTGTTTATCTGTGCTGTATACATTGTGTTGGTGCTTGGGTTGTCCTGAACAGCATTCATTCATACAGGCTTTAAATACTCCTAGGTGTTTCAAAGCGAGTACTCCGAATTCTTTTCTCAAAACATTCTCAATTAAGACATTTACACATATTTACATCCTTTTTTAAAACTGGACATCCCAAAGATGCAGTGATACAAATGCGCTGTAACATTATATCAGATAAGTAGAAAATGCACCATTTTTGCCGGCAGTAATGATACAGAAGTTCAAGATGTAAATCTTTTTTCTATTCAAAATCAATGTGTTTACATATCACTGGTGTCGGACCAAAAGCTCATATCTCCAACCTGGTACAGGAGAAGGAAAAACATACACTATGTACACTTACTATGTACACACACTTCATGTAAGTGAATAGAGCCAGACATTTTTCCAAGCAGTTCTGGGCTGTTTACTTTTGGTACATTCATTATGAAATTTACACACAATATGAAGGACATCAGGTATTTTCAAATGATGTCAAAAACTGAAAATTAAAATGGATATACAAGGTTTTGCTCTGATATTCAGTTTAGATTAGCTGGTTTAATGAAGCTTAGCAAAGTTCATATTCCATAGCTAATGTAGTTTTCCAAGTTCAATTCTATTGTGAGGGAAGTAACTTTGATAGACAAACTTAAGTCTTGATCAAGATTGAGTTATTTCAGGGTTTTATTGGTCATTCTACAATAATGTCCGTTTTTGTGTCCCTAACGTTTACAGATATATTACACTTGAAAAATATGTTAGGGTCACAATTTATTTATATTTTGATATAAAACTATATTTTGATATAAAACTTTAGTTAAAACTAAAGTTATTTAACCATTACACCTTGAGCCATCAATTTAGCAATGCCAATTAAATCAGTTATCTAGAATTCGTAGCACCGCAGAAGTGCTCGTCCCCACAAAGGGTGTTAAGGTGTGTAAAGGGTGCTATATTTTGAAGAAAAAAACATTTTCCTGCCATTCTAACTGCAATAATCTATGCATGACTATAAAATATATAAATTAAATGACAAAGAAAACAAATGGCAAATAAATATTATAAAATATATAATGAAAGTTGTCTCCAGGAGTCGTGTCACTGGTGTTACCACATAACAAAAAAATCTCTTAATTTGAAATAAAAATCACACTAATGACATCACTTAATTTCCTTTTACCCATTTTCTGAGGATCTAGGAAAAAAGCACATGGTAAGTCCACTGTGTCTTTCAGTAATCAGAAACGTTCTCATTAGCTCATGATTTCATATGAAGCTTTTAGTTGAAGTCACTGGTGCGACCTACTTTATTCCTAGGCAATTGTGGAAAAATGGAGCAGAAATGGATACTATTACATAGTTTAGTGGATATTCCGTGATTGACAACATGTGGTTTGATGCTCTGTAACAGTCATTTTGTAGAATGCATTTTCAGTAAAAAAATGTCACCAGTGTTACTGTCACCGGTGTTACCTTTCTTATGTGTACCACCAATGAAGACTGGTAACAGCAGTGACACCTATGGATAGATATAAAAATGGACGTTTCTGTAGAATGACCCTTATATTTGTATTCATGACAATTCATAAGGAATCAGCGAAACTGTCTTTCTCCGCTTTTCTCTGTCTCAGGCAGCCTTAGCATGCTCTTCAAAAATACAGGTGCCAAAAGATCAAATTCCAAACAATTTGTCTAGAAACCTAAAGGCAAAAAGGGAAAAATGTATAAGTTATCAAAGTTTGAAGCTGCACTACCTACTACATTAAAGCTAGCCTCATAGTTAACTAGCTGTCTATGAGTAATATTAGCACTGGCATACAGATTAGCTAGCTGGTTAAAACACTAGGCTAACTTTCACTCTGCACAAAGTGTTAAAAACTTATATCACTGAATATCTTTGTAAACATTATCAACAGTTTATAAAATTCCACTTAGCAAGGTTCTTTCCCACACAAGTTTGACTCACAATGTATTTAGTGAGACGATTCACAAAAACCGACAGTCACTCAATGTGCATACAGAGATAAGTGAAAACAGAAGAATGATGTATGATATATGAAATTACACTGCAATTCATTTTGAGTCAGTTCCCTGTAACGTTATGGCATAACTGTCTCAAGTACAACGTCGCCAAAGCATTATTTTTTTTTATTGTATCTCATTGTCACTCATAGCATGATGGGATGGATCGTCCATGGTCTAGGCCTGGCTCTACCACAGCCTGTCATAAGAAGCAAAGAGGAGCATGGGGTGAGTCAGGACCCACAAACCTTCAGCTTCCTTTTAACATTTTCTGGATAATTATTCCTCAAATGACTTCCTATTTTTGTTTTTTTTTTCCAGGAGGCGGCAGACGTTGTGCAAAACGGTGAGTAAAACGTTCTTTTCCCTTCCTCCACTTCTTCTCTATAAGAGCTGGAAATGGCTACAGGGTTTTATCTCCTCATGTAAAGATCACTGCATGAATAACAACAAAACACTTCCTCTAATACAGTCGCAAAACCAAAGAATGCAGACAGCCTCAGCCTTGGGCAGCTCCAGCAAAGACTGGAATTGGGTGACCAGTCGTCTGTGGTCAGCTTTGTTCGGCCAGTGTCCAGCCAACCTCTAACCCAGTTCGTCTTCTCCTTCTGTTTCAGGGGGGAGGCCACTGAGAGCCCCTTAAACAAAAAGAGGAGGAGAAGACTGAGGAAGAGTCGGGCACTGTCCCTTAGCTCAGACAGACACCTAGCCAGACAGACTGATAAACAAACCACACACTTAAGGACTCTGGCTGTATTTTTTAGATTATTGATGTCTGATTTACAGTACCAGTCAAAAGTTTGAGTATCATAAAGGGAAGCTCTGGCCAAAAACAAAAGATATTACCAGCACTACATCTGTTGTAAAAACGCCTTCAAGCATTTTCTTAGTCTCCAGAGTAAGATATTCCAGTTTCAAGATTAGGAATACCCTTGTTGTTAACTTGAATGTAGGAGGAATGCTGAAAACCACAGCTGCTTTGAGGTGGATTTAGCAGGCAAGCATTTCTGAAAAGTGTCTTTAAATCACATTAGCTGGCAAATGCAGGAGAAAGGCACATAGCTAACATCACTGCTAGGGAGCTGAATATCTTACAACAGTGGTAACTGTCTGCAAGTCATCATTACAGTGGACAGATGAAGCAGGGGAACAAGCTGAAAGCTAAAGTTAGCAAGACAGTCATCTGGTTATCTGGATTTCTTGCCTCAGTTTGGCTTCTTTTCTCTGGCTAAAAGGATTAAAAGATAGAATCATTGTTTTCTTAACAATTTGGTTGGAGTTACACTAAAACTAGCTGTTTCGTATTCATTTGTCTGTAGACCAGTGGCTAGGCTAGCAGCAAGGATTGACTGACGCCACAGGAATTCCCAAAGCATGCTGGGTGTTGTAGTGAGAACACTGATGAATGAAAACATGAAAATAATATAAAATTGTGGATTCTACCACAAAAATCTAACAGGTGTGGCTGAGGGATATAATGCTGCTCTATAAAATACTACATAAAAATCTACATTAAAGTCTAATTTTAGGCCAGAATGCCCATTTAAAGTCATTTTGCCAGTCAGCTGTATTGCGTGGCCCTACCTGATCAACATTTCAGAGTTTGGTAATCCATGTGCTATTTCACGGTTAAGATAAGCACATTTTGTCTTCTAATATGTGGAAAATAGTAAAAATAAATGGGAACAAAATCATATATATATACACAAGTAGGTGTGCCCAAGCTTTTGACTGGTACTGATATCTGGTTGACTCCATGAAGACTTGATAGCAAAAATGTCACATCAAACCAGATTTTGCACCTTCTTACCCTGAACCCCCAAGTTCACACTCATGGAGAAGACAAGGGAATCACTTCAGAGCGTTTCACCTTACGTCAGTAGCAGGTTGAGATGAGCAATCTGGCAGCTATGAATTCACATTATTGTAATACTTATCTTTCTCTTGGCAACTAAACTATTTTATATATACATTTCAAATATTTTATTATATTTCACATTAGCAGTGTTTGAATATGTAACATAGTTTTTATTTTTGTAATTGAGGATATATTATAAAGGGACATCTGTTGTTGTATACATATTTATCATACATGTTATGGGTGGATTTTTGTTGTTTGTAATGCAGTGATCATTATAAGGCCATACAATGTTGAATGTACTTCAAAATGTAAAAAATCCAAGAGACAAAAAAGGTGCAGGAGAAATTTACTTCATTTACTATGAACCCACCTGACACCTGTGGCACTCATAAAAGTAAGTACTGTATATTATCTCTGTCCAAAAAAATAATAATAATCTCTATTTTTTACCATTTGTAGTTTTCTGTGTAGTTTGAGTGACACAGCTTTCCTTTACATTGTGTGAAAATGTCTCAGTGGCTGGACCAATAAGATTACTCCAAAAATGCTTTAAATAAAATATCTTTATATTATACTTACATTGAAAGTAAGGAAGGTTTTTGCCCCATACTGGGAAGTTACCATTTTGGAGATACTTGTTTTTCATATGGACAGTGACGATATAATATTTTTCTACTGGAAAACTACTGAAATTTCTTCTGCACATAAAAATAAGGCAACTTTCTATAATAGCACTGGATGCTTGACGTGGGCCTGCTAAATATATTTTTTCATTTTAATTCTTTCCACTCACTGTACTTATCTTTTTTACTCATTTGACTCAGTTTTGAACAAATAATCTTGCAAAATCTTGCAAACACATTCAAGATTGAATGGCCCGATTATAAAGACTTGCAGTAGATCTGTGTGTCGTCCAAGTTTTAACCAGTAATGAATGTGAGAATCATGCTGCTAAATGCCCTTCTACAATTTGATGTGAGTCTTAAAGAGGAATTTCAACACAATTTCTGCACGTTTCAGTGGTTGAAATGTAAAAAAAGTCATTCAGAGTAGTTTGATGAGGAATGTTGGTGATAAGAACCAGAGGTGTCTCCAGCCATTTTATTTGCTATCCAAAACCAGCAGTGAACCTTCACTTGTCTTCTGAGTTTTAATATGTAATGTTATTAATAGTAATATAGTGGTAAATCTAAAAAAACAAGTTTTCTTCTGGGACTATTTGCTGTAAACACCCTGCATGTACCTCTCCACCTGGAATGAATTCAAATCTACATTTTAAAGCAAAACCTCCCCAAAACTATTGTAAAACAATGTCTCAGACATTGTGCAGTGTGTTTATAACTATTTCATGTAACAACTTGTGAGGGAGCTTTTAGAGGCATTAATCAAATGCTTCAGACGTCTGGTTTCTATCACCACCACTGTGAACGGTTCTGATTGAATGTCTCTAGAACGGAACATTTAACATCAAACCACTCGGGATGACCTTGTTTACACCTTAAAGATTTAATTATATCGACATTTGAAAAAGTCTTTGAAGATAAACAAACATTTTCAATTTGCACATGTAATGCAAACCAGCATTCACTTCTGCACTTCTCCCTGACCCTATTATGTAAGCCCCTCTTCATTGCCTTCACTAATAAATGTGGCCTATGTTTTCAAGCAGCAGTAGAAAAGCTGTAGTAAAACTGGGGACTTTATGTTAACGTGATAAAATAATGTATTAGTGAGCTGTTGTACACATGTTACAATGATAAATAAAGAAGAAATAGTAATGAACTGTTTTGCGGTCACCACAGTGGCATTTATTTTTCTAAAGTGAGCCGTGAACCACAGAACCTCATTTGAGGCATTCATGATACCACCTTTCAAATGGGGCTTTGCCATTCTCAACGTTAAAGGAGCAGCCAGGCAAAAATATCTGATTCTGCTTTTAACATAAACATAGTTGATCCTGTCTGGTGTTTCAAGGCTTTTTGTCCACCTTTTGTAGATAACGGTTTGAACAGTCATTTGGAAGCGTTTGGGCGCCCTGGTCAAATTCCACGTTTTATTAATTTGAAAATAATGAGCAGGTCATCTACAGAGAACACACTTCTGCACATTTTAATGCACAGTTACAGTTTATTTGCTGAATATAACATATTGGAAAAAAGAAAAGAAAATGTTGACTGTGCAAAAGTTATGGCATATTGTTGAACTCAGCAAATAAATCATAAATAGTTTACAAAAATTTGCAGAAAAAAGTCTTATTTAATGGACGTGTTCACTTAGAAAATTAAGAAAACTTTGTTTGACCAGGGGGCATAATTTTGCATATGACTGTATTTGCATTTCATACTACAAGCAAAACAATCAGTCACCTAGGGCCCCCGAGCCACAAGGGGCTCTGAGAGTATATAGTTATTATTATTATTATTATTATTATTATTATTTGTGTCAATCATTGTGATACTGGCTGAAAAATATCTCATGATGACAATAACATTTTTGTTGGCTTTATCTCCATATTTTTACTTATACTTTATTATTTATATGTACTTATTTTTAGATGTATTTCTTCAGTTTAATAGTTTAAAGTATCCTTTTCACTTGTATGAGCACTAATTTATCATTTAATAAGAATGACTAAAGTCAACTGTGTAAATTTAACTTTCCCCCAAACTATTCCTTTAAGTGAAGAACCAACTAAGAGTGCATGAACACATCTCCCCACTGTCTCTATCACCAGTTGTCCATGTTAGGCCTACTCATGCAGACATGGTTCTTGAGGAGGTCGGTCCAGAGGAGGTGGTACCCGTCCAGGAGAGGAGATCTGAGCAGCCTTCCTCAACGTCAGAGCCTTCAGGGGTCCTGCAGAGTTTGGCACAATCAGAGCCAGTGGAACAATCAGAACCAGAACCAGCGAGTTCTCTGAGCATCCACCAGTCAGTGACAGGCTCATGCACACAGTGGGAAGATGCTGAGACCCAAACCGGACGATGGACACCCTTCATCGAGAGTATCAGAAAAGAGGCAGAGAACAACGCCATTGCAACTATAGAGGAACGGTTAGATATGCGAGATGTTCCATAATTTTTAATTACAGTAATTTGAGCTCAAACAATATTGAGACACAAAAGTTCTCCAAAAAAATATAGAATATAGAAAATATAGAAATATGCACAAAAAACAGCTCCATTTTAATATCAGCTGGTACTGTTAGATGACTAACAAACAGAAGCAAACAACCCACATGGTTATTATATATTATATTGTAAGCCACAGTTACATACCAGGTTTCCTTGTTTTTACAAGACGTTGTTACACAAAATGGTTATGAGTATGTTGTGCGGTGCCTGAAACATTGCTTAACGATATTTCTGAGATAAAAAACTTTTTGAAACACATTTTTAAAGTGTATTTATGATGGAGAGATGCAAGTAAGGTGCGATTTACCACTATTTTACTATCAACATTACATATAAAAACTAATACATTTTATAAAAATATAAAAGTGACATGTTTAAGTTCAGTGGTCATTTTAGATAAGAAGTAAAATGTCTATAATTGTGTTGTAGACACTGTGACCCCTGGTTCCTATCACGACCACTGTAAAGATATCTCAGGCATGTTTCTCTACAATGAACCACTTTACATCCTTTATATCAAACCTCTCTGAATTTTATGCAGAAAATTAAAAAGGTGGAATTCCTCATTAAGAATAACAAAAGTTTGGTCAGTGAAAAAAGCTCAGGTACTTTTTTTTCAGGAATTCTCAGAAGCTGTTTGAGCCAGAGCCCATCCACTGCAATGAAAGTAAATGACAGGAGTTTGTTGAACACTGCTGTAGGTTGCGCCTGGAGCGTCTGGAGATGGCGAGGATGGCTGAAGAGGTGGCGAGGCAGACGGCGGAACAGGCAGTCAGAGAGCTGGCCAAAGCCAGACTGGCCATGCACAGCACCATCATAGAGGTGGAGGAGGAGACAGAGCCAGAACCAGAACCAGAGCCAGAGTAATTACACTCATAACACACACAGTTAACACACAGTGTTCAGTAACTTCTATAGAGCATATTTGAGCTCAAATCTTATGAAATGTATTTTATCTAGCGTACTACCACATATTGGAGTGTAAATTAAACATATTTGAGTTGAAATTGAATCAAATCAGATGTGGAGCTCAGCATAGCCAAGTGTGTGTTATTCCTCATAGTTTCACTTAAAAGTGAGCAGATGAAAGATCTAGAATTGATTTCAATTGTGGCATTTGCGCTTGGAATCTGTTGCTGTTAACTCTCAGTCTGAAGTCACAAGAGCTTCACTGCCAGCATAGCAAGGCATCATTAGACTGAAATATGAAAACAAACCAGTCAGAGAACTAAAACTATAAATGAACTCTAAACTATACATTAACTATCTGGGACATTCTTTAAAAAAGAATGAACTGGTCAGCTCAGAAACTTCAAAAAGGCCCAGTAAACTGTGAAACAGGACATAAAAAATATTTCTCTACTCCACGAAAGTTGGCCAGATCGAGAACACCCTCCAGGCTATAGGCTTATCTCTGTTAAGGTCAACAATCTAGAAAGGACGTATACAGAGGGATTACCACAAGATGTATACTGCTAGTAAGCCTCAAACAGGAAGGCCAGATCAGAGGTAGCCAAACAGCACCTACTGATTAATGACAAAAGCAGCAACAACTGATTAAGTGTTGGCCCCATCATCAGAAGATTGCAAGTTTGAGTACTACAGCCCTCCGTGGTGAGGACTCCAAGAGACCACACCTGCCCTTGCTCTTCCTGGGTGGGTAAGATGGTCTATAATCTGACGTAACAGAAGTGGAGGTTAGTGTTCTCCTCCAGGCGTGTTCAGTGATGTTGCATTAATGGCAGTACATAAGCATACGCTGGCTGGGTTCACATTGTTCAGAATAAAGTTAGTGTTTTCCTTTGCCCTCTGAGCAAAGGGCGAGGAGTTATATTAAAAAGACACTAAACTGTCACTGAGCTGGCTCCCTTAAGTGTACGTCTTCAGTATCTTTAGTTAAAAAAATAACTGTACCACAACCCATTACAATTATATTCCTGAAGTTACACGGACTTTGCACACCCTGTCTTCTCTCCAGCCTAATTTTATTGTTCTGCTTTAGAACAGAATTAGATTATGAAAAGTTACAAATAAAAACTTATTTAGGATAAACAGTTGAAACTTTTGCTGTACCTTTGAGGGTGCATTTACATTTTTTGTACCTTGATTTATGAAAAGTGTACCTTTATTACTTGCTCAGATTCAGCCAAATTCCTCAAAACATGCTGGACGGTGCTTCACAGTGCAGACAAACAGGGATAGGAAGCACACTGCAAAAGCAGCCCAATACTATTTTAAGACAAAGAAGTGGAATGTTCTGCAATGACCAAGTCAGTCAGCTGACTTCGATCCAAGCATGTATTTCACTTACTGAAGGCAAAACTGAAAGTAAAAAACCTCAAGAACAAGCAAGAATTGAAAACAGCTGCAGCGAAGGCCTGGCAGAGAACCACCAGGGAAGAAAGTCAGCATCTGTTGATATCTATGGGCTCCAGACTTCAGGCAGTCATTGACGGAAAAGGATTTGCAAGCAAGCATAAAAGTAACAATTTCATTGTTGATTATGTTAGCTTGTCCAATTACTTGTGAGCCCATTCATGATGTAATTTCAACTGCAATATGTTGCATCAGACAGCTAAATTAATAAATTCGTCAGCATCCAAATATTTATGGACCTGATAGTTCCTGCATGTATACAGTGTCACACACTCAGAAGCAGACTCATATAAACACAGGCAGGATGCAGGAATATTAACACTCAGGTGTAGAAACTCACCTTCTCATGTGTCTGTGTACCAGGTTACAGGTGCTGCGGGACGAGGAGAGTGAAGTGGAAGACTCACAGAATAAAGTCACTGAGTAAGGCCATACCCTAGAGCAGGCACAGCTACTATGCATGAATACACACAGAAAGAATCCACTTTACTGAAGGTTCTTCAAGGGTTCTTTAGTAAAGGAAATGGCTCTATATAGAACCATGAAGAGCCCTTCGCATGATTAAAGGGTTCCTTGCAATATGAAAGGGTTCTTTAGGTTGATGGAAATTGTGCAAGAATGTGTTATAGATGGTTCTATATAGAACCTTTTAGAAAATGGTTCTATATTGCACCCAAAAGGATTCATCTATTGTTACAAGCTTGACATCATAACAATAGAAAGAACCCTTTTGGGTGCTATATAGAACCATTTTCTAAAAGGTTTCATATAGAACCGCATATTGTCCACTGGGGTCCATAAAGGGTTCATTGCATCATGAAAGGGTTCTTCAGACTGATGGAGAATGTGCTGCAGATGGTGGTTTATGAACTTTTTTAAACCTTTTTCATTTTTTGTTCTACTGTATACACTCAGAAAAAAGGGTACGACACTGTCACTGGGGCAGTACCCCTCTTGTCACTGTGGTGGTACCCTCAGGGGTACATCCCAGTATCTTTAGTCAGGGAACAAAACTGTACCAGAATCATTGAAATGATATTTTCTAAGTTGTACTGACTCCAACTCCATCAAGCTTGTACCTTGATGACTGAATCATGTACCTGCATGGTATGTTCATTTCTAACAGTGTAGAACCTTTTCTATATTGAACCGTTTTTGTTTTTTGTTCTACTGTTAAGTCAAGCTTGTAACAATAGAAGAACCCTTTTTAAGTGCTATATAGAGCCCTTTTCAACTGACATAAAGTATAAAGGTAGCAAGTGTTATGATAACTACTGCTTGTTGTAATAAGCCTTTATATATATTTATATAGGTTTAGGTCAGTTGTATTGAAAGACTTAGAAATCCCTTAAGTAAAGTGTTACCAGATAAATAAATGCACTGAAACATTTTGGCAAGTTTAAAGTGTCAGAGCCCATTAGCTTAGCTTAGCATAGCATAATAATCACTAGTTTGCAGATACATCTTAAAAGTAAAGGATAAGACTAGAACAGCCAGATGAGGAAGTACTTTTAAATGACTAGATTATTACAGGGCTGTTACTTGTTGTAAGTGGTATAAGCAATCGCTTATGACCCCTGAGATTCACAAGGCCACATGAGTATCATTTAATATATATTTTTAAAATATTATTTGTATCATTTTTAATTATATGGGCAGATAAATGTCTCATAAAAATATCAGGACTTCACTTACAAATCCACACTGAAAGGTTATAGAATGTGGTAAACATATTGTAATCTATTTCATGTATTTATTTTATTTGCAATCTAATTATTATTATGGTTCTATATAAAACCACGAGTTCTGCATAGAACATTTCATGCTTAAATGGTCCTTTGAGCAGTGAAATGGTTCGTCAGATTGATGGAGAGTGTGTTATACATGGTTCTACATAGAACCTTCTTGAAAATGGTTCTATATAGCCCCAAAAATGGTTCTGCTATTGTTACAAGCTTGACTGGTTCAATATAAGGCCATATACAACACATTCTCCATCAGTTGGAAGAACCGTGCCACCATGCCAAGAACCATTTAAGCACAAAATGGTTCTTTAAAGAACTCGTGGTTCTAAATACAGCCATTTACTGTACTAAGAAGCAATTTAAGATGAGTAAATGTGTTGAGAGAACAGGGTTAAGTGATTGTTAATGGACACAAAGAACAACCTAACAGAGAAACTCTCTAAAGTGTCTATAGTCTGTATGCAAATTAGGCGCGGAGGCCACGCCCCCGCCGCCCACACTAACATGCCTCTTCAGCGCCCTCTTCTGCCGATGCCTAAGTAAATGAAGCTCTCGCTGGCTGGTCCTTCAATCTTCAAGTGCCATCGAGTGCTCGTCAGGCTCTTCGCTCATGAAACAGGGACTGAACACAGAGCTGCTAGTCTGAACCGTCAGATGCACATTAATAATAGTTTTGAGCACAGGTTTCATGCCAACACAGCTTTTGGGAACATCCATTCCAAACGGTGGATTAAGCATCTGGACTGTTGTCCTGGCAACAGAATCGCGTCCCACAGTAACAGGTCCCTCCTTGACGGTTGCCTAGTAACCAGTCGAGCATCCAGTGCTTGTTTTCTGTGGACGATGGCGGCGGCGCTCAGATAGCAAACACAAACAGATTCGTCGAAGATTGAGCTCCTGTCAAAAGGCGATTAATGACGACGATAGCGGGGATGATTAATGGCGCTGTCAGATGGATTGTAGCCTAATGGGAAGATACTTTAGCTGATGTGAAGGCAACGGCGTTGGACTGTCAGAGTGAGTTCACAGCTGAACGATGATGGCTCCTGGTTTACTGGGTTTGTGTTCATGGTTTTTTGCCTTAAAGGGTGAAGATGCTCACCTGTTTAAAACAACTACATTGAGAGTTATGATATAAAATAGAAACTTATATATAAAATAGTGTTCTCATATACGGTCATATGGACACTTAAAGTGAGATTGAAAGCTGTAAAATTAAAAATAAATACAATTAAAATGACTCTGTATTAGGTCAAAATAGGGGTGGAAAATATAACCATGTTTTATCATTATTGAGGTAAATCATGCATCGTTCAGATATTGTCAATACAGTAAGGAGGTCAGTCAGTACTCACTGACTACATGTTTTAATGTAATTCAATGGAACCAGACGTTTTTCCAGGTGATTTTGGGTCATTTCTTTTGGTGATTTTGGTTCTTTTGGTAAATTTCTTATTGAAATTTACACGCAATGTAAAGCACAACAGGTATTTTCAAATTATGTCAAAAACTGAAAAAACAACGAAAATGGAGATACGAGGTTTTGTCCCGACAGCAGCGTTATATTTAAATGTGACACAAGTTAAATTTCATCTGTTCCAATCTCAGAAAAACGAAATATTGTGATGCATATTGTTTATCATGAAAATATTATAGTATATACATTATTGTGATGTATCTTTGTCAGCCACCCCTATTTCAAAATACTGCAACACAACGGTTCTACTTTATATGCTTACTATTATATGGTTAGTATTATGAGGACCATTACCTTGCAGTATTTACTATAAAAACCTTTCAGTTCCCATTTTGAGTCATTCAGGTCCATGACGTTTGACTTTAAGAATACAAGAATACAAGTGTTGACCATAAGTCTCACAGCTTGTGCATGACAGCTGGCAGGCAGCCCTGTGATATTATGATTGTTTAATTATTGTAGGATTGTTGAAGAACCTCAATGTTCCTGCTGTGTATTTGAACTAAACGTACTATATGACGTGTGTCCTACAGGTGTGAGGAACTATCTCGAGTCGAGGAGTTTGTCCAGGAAGTTGAAGAGCTAGAAGACATTGTAGAGAATCTAGAAGAAGCAGGAGAAGATCCAGAGAAGGCAACAAATAATTTAGAAGAACCCGTCAAGGATCCCAAAAAGGAACTAGACAATGTAGAGGCAGAAAAAGATGACCTAGAGAAGCCAGCAGATCTAGAGAAGGCAGCAGACAATCCAGAAAGAGAAGTAGACAATTCAGAGAAAGTAGACGAGGACCTGGTTGATGTAGTAGAACATCCAGAGGAGGAAACAAAGGAAGCAGAAGAATATACAGAGGAGCCTCCTGTAGAAAAACCCAAGCTTCCCTCACCTCCTCCAGAAGCGGAGTCTGAGCCTGCTTCTCCTGAGCCTGTTAGAGCAGCAGCCTCTCCAGTAGAGGAGCCAGAGGAATCAGAGGAAGAGGATTCTGAGGGTTCTTCAGAGGCCGAATCAGAAACAGCTGTAATCACTGAGCAGCCCAAGCCTGTTCATGGCAATGCTGATGCTCAGGTAGGGTTCAGTTAGCCTAAAGCTCTTTACCTGTTCTTCCTCTTTAGGAACTGTGCTGCTGTAACAGTTGTTATGTTTTCTTAGATTTGAAATGACTCAGATATTTTCACTGTCTCTTATGATACATAAGACTTGGTTATCGTCTAACTAAACTTTCTCCTGAGCAAGCTATAATCATCAGGAGATAAAGGGAAAACACTGATTTCACGTAAGGCAGGTATACACTGTACGATTTTTGTCTCAATAATGCTGTTGGAGACAAAAATCGCAAATTGTGAAAGAATTCTTTGATCATGAGTTAAAGGGGCCATATCATAGAAAACTTCTAAAGTTTTTATTAGTTTTCTGTTTTTAAACAAAGCGTTTGATGTAATTTTGTGAACGTTGTTTCAAGTTTCAAAACATTTTGTTCGTTCCTTAAAACGTCCATGTGCGGAAATTAAGCTGCAAAAACAGCACGTTTGGAATTCCTCATAGTTGTGATATCACAAACATGAACACACCTACATATGACTGGCCATTCTGCTTACAGCAGTTTAGCCTGCCCATTTATGTTGAAGTGATGCAGAGTGTTGTTACTGCTTACAGAGTTATTGACGTGGAAGATGCTGTTCCTGGATATAAATATGTCAGGATATAAATGTGTCTTCCAAGGGAGTGCTGGAGTCTTTTATCTGCTATTCCCTGAGGAGTTCAGTCTGAGCTTAACAGTTTGTTCTGTGCCATTCACTGCTTTCTGAATACGGTCTCGTTGGATATGTGAAGGGGTCGGCTAATCAGAATAAAGCTAATTTACATATATCAATCTTAAAGGCACTGCCTGTTTAATTCTAAGAGATAAAGAAAGTTGGAGAAAATGGTCATGTAGGAAGGAATTATGCCTGTTTTTAGTATATGAACCACACATATGTTGTAAGTGCATCCTGGGGGAGAAATGAAAAATGTAAAATATGGCCCCTTTAAAATCAGTCGTCTTAGAACGCTTAATGTGAAGTGCCCACCGGCAGCTGATTTAGTGCCTTTGCAACCAACAAACAACCTAGCTAAAAAGCTACCAATAAGAGAATGGCAAGGGATGATGCACAATTCATGTCAAGTGGGTGGAGCTGATGCAGTTGGTGGGATTTGGCCAAGATTATATTTATATATCATCTCACATAGTATGGCATGCAATAAACTTGTAAAACCGCTGTTATTGCACAGTTTGCAGCGGGATTAAATCAGCACTCTTAGATCCTGATCTTCATGTATTGCTGCTGCTCCCACTTCATCTATCCTTTCTTGTGAGTTGTGCTCTAAAGCTTTACTTTCTACTGTTTCTTATCTCTCTTCTTCACCCTGTTCTGTGTTTAGGAGGAGGGGGCGTTGACTGAGGAGGAATCTGAGGGTAAGTCTTAAGACATTTTCTTTGAGAAATATGTCAGATTTTGTACTGTCATTGTAGGGTGTAAATTTCTGACATCAGATTGATTTGATGGATGTTTTTCAAGGAAAGGGCTCATCATGAAATCTGACCATTTGCAAAATCCAGACCAGTTACAGTTACTGTTTGTCAAACTTTCAGCTCAAGCAACCAGGTTTTTGTGCTCATAGACCAAAAAGCACAAGTGAAACACAAAGAAGTAGATCTGAAAACATTTTATTATTCCCAAATAAAGTGGCTTTTAAGGATGTTCAGTGCAGACATAGACCTCTTTCCAATTGTAGGGCGAACCAGGTCTGAGCACTGGGAGTTAGCATTCTGGTGGAATTTCCACATGGACATTGTCTGACATTTGAAAAGTGTTCAGAGTCAGCTCAGTTTTCTTGACATGGTTAGACAACTGTGACTTAATGACATAGCTATTTGTTGATTTTCTCTATGTTTACATTACTATTGTACCTCCTCATCCTGTGTAATTTCAAAACCTAAAACAGTTAAGTTCAGTTTACTCACATTGTTCACCAAATTAATAAAAACTGTGCAGAATTTTCATTTTATCATTTAAAAAATGTTAAACCATCAGTCTAACAACATTTGCTAAATGTTAAACAGTGCTGCTAACTAGGACAGAGGAGATGGTTAGCATTAGCCTAGCACGCTAACAACTCTGCTGATGCAGGTTTAGATGATAACACAAATCTGAGAACGCAAAGTCAACCTGCTGGTATTGGACAGATGCCAATCCAAAACGAATCATGTTCCGTGGTATTTGGGTCAGTAGCATGCTAACTAGGCTAATGCTAGCCAGCTCATCCTACTTAACTGGCTTAACTGGGCTACAGATTCAAGCAGTGCTACACACCACAGTACATGTTCAAGATTCCTGACTAACTGGTGCTGTGCTGTCAGAGCTGTAGACGATAAAAAGTCATATCTGACAGAACAGGGTGTTGTGAGCGACAGAAAGCCCAAATCGAATGGTGTTTTAAGTTTAGCTAATCCTATGCTAGCTTACTTAGTATGCTAAGTGATGCTTAAGTAAGACACATTTAGAGGATATCTGAAAGCATAAAGTTGAATGACTGGTGTTAGAATCACAGTTGGAATCTAACATGTTCTTTTACCCTGTTAGCCATAGTTGAGTCACTGTCTTGTGTAGTATTTCTTCAGTATTTTCTGGTGCTGATTTAGCATCGTAACAGGAGGAAAAAGAAACTGTAATGGTCTGATGGGTCAAAAAGGAATTCGGGAAACTATGTTTACCTTTAATAAACCAGGATAATCTTTAAGTCACTAGGCCTTAATTTAGCAAAGCTTCATGTCTAATAAGGAGAATCAACCTTTTCAGATAAGCTAACATTAATGCTAACACTAGAGTTAGCTGGTACAACATGAGCTCGATTAACATTGCTCTGTAACATTATTAAAACCTTTCTCAACACAAGTTTTTACCTCTGTTATTGTATTTATTCTGACTAATTTACTGCCATCACTGTTCTCAGTGCAGGTTTGTTGTGAGGAGATTTGCCAGAGGAAGCATATGGCTGTCATTGACAGTCAGATGCGTCAATCATCATTTTATAAGTGGTCAATTTGGTGTGATTGGATTAGAACAATTTTGGAACAGTTCAGAACTCTTAAGTACACTGAATATTCATATGTAAGTGGAGGAAATGTTTACACTTTAGTGGAATATAGAAAATAAAAACAATACACCAAGTTTTATGTCACCTTTTTGGATGTATTTTACACCACTATAACATGGTAGTGCCATGATTAAAGCCACAAATTTGCACAGATATCACAGTACACATGGGTCTGTTTGTTTCTGATGTGCTTTACTGACTCAGCTGCTCTGCTTCCAGTTCCCTCCAGGTGTGATGCGTTAAAGGCCTGCCTCATGCGTATTCCCTGCACACACTTGTGCCTCAACCGCTTCAACCAGCTGTTGAAAGAGAACAACGTCACCCTGCCCAAAGTGCCCCCTATGCCCAAGCTTCCTCAGCAGTTGTCCAGGGTCACCCAGCAACTGCCCTCATTACCCACCCGACTCAACCAGCTGCCCCAACAACTCACAAGTATTCCCCAGCAAATCTCTGAGCGTGTGTCCAAGATTCCCCAGCAATTGCCTTCTTTTCCACCAAAACGTCCCACTTTTCCCCGAAGGTTTCCTTGCAGTTTACCTCAGGGGCTTTCCAACCTCCCACAGAGGCTGCCTGCCTTTCCTCAACGTCTGTCTAACATTCAGGAACGCTTGTCCAACATTCCACAACAAATCTCCAACGTTCCACAGCGCCTATCCAGTGTTCCGCAGCGCCTATCCAACGTTCCACAGCATCTATCCAGCTTTCCACAGCATGCCCGGCAGTGCTATGCCACTGTTCAGAACCGTCTGAACAGTCTCAGACCTGCACAAGATGCCTAAACAGCAGCAGCAGCAACAGGGTCGGGACCTGGAATTGGACCGCCTGGTCCGCCAGTCCCCCCTCCACACCCAACGCACCCCTTCCCCCTCTTCACCCGGATCCACCCTGGACCTCCCCAATGTGCCTTCTTACCCCCGCCTACCCCCCATCAGCCTTTCCCACCAACACTCAGGCCTTTCCAACCCTGCCTTCCACATCGAAGATGAGCGCACCTCTGCTAGACCTTCAGGTGATCTACTCAGTCTGTGAAGTGTGTTGCCCAGTAAAGTGTGCAAATGTTTTAGGCACCAAACCATGTTGTTTATTTATCTTGGCAATAATTGTGTTTATTTTCCCTCACAATAGATGGAAGTAAACAAGAATTTTGTATTCCTTACTGTTGAAAAAGTAGTTGACAGTTTGAGAACTTGTTTGAAGGATGAAGTTTTGTTTGGTTGTCTCCTGGACTCCGAAAACCGTCACATAGATTTGTTAAATTCTATCATCAGCACACTTAAGTTAACATACATTATTAAAGTAAAGTGGAGCAGGACCAGTTATTGAATGATAACAACAATTAATACTAGGATTCCTTAAGGAGAGGTTTGGAAACAGTTAAATGAACACATTGGCATTTGTAAAACCACGTTTTATAATTTTAATGATATTTGTGTTTATTCTGATATTAGCCTTTTTCTGAGCAAATAAAACCGTATTGCCCAGAGAAACAGCTTTTTAATTCTAATTTTTTTTCAGGTCCCTAAAACATTTGCATGGTGCTGTATATATGGAACCAAAGGACCATATCATCACTGTCCAAATAATGATGCAGAATGATTCTGTAATTATTTGTAATAGCTTACTTGTTTTTTATATCTGTGATAGCTTATTTGTGATAACTTGTGTTTAGCGTCTACTAAAACTGTACAAATATTGCACAGACATTTGTGCTCTGATGTGATGTGTAGTTGATTAAAAGCGATATTTTAAGCTGTGAATGCTAAAAAAGTTAAAACAGCTTTTAATTATTTATGGATCAAACAACATCATGTATTTGAATGAATAAGAACCAGTCTCCATTGATGGATCTTCTGGCACAGGCCCAGGCTTCACCTGAAAACCTTATCCTGACAATTCATCCACATGTGATCCGTGTTTGTTTTATTCTGTTTATTCGGTCACTTCTGTAGCTGGCTCCAGACTCAGCATTCACCCAGCTGTCAATGTGGAAGACATGGACTCAGACATTGAGCAGCGAGGGAGAATGACCCGCCAGATGCCCCAAATCATCACTCCACAGGACCCCAACCTCAAAACCCTCACCGTGCCAGGAGCATCAAAAACAGGCAGAACCAGGTTCGAAACCCTATTATGCCTATACAACAGCACAGAGCGTTCAGCACAGAAACTGTCTATGAGCATGATGCATTATCAGCAGCCCTTGGATGTAAAAACACTAGGGCCGTACAGTGATGTTGGAATCATGTTGAAATCTGCAGATATTTGACTTTGTCTGATCAACCACTAAAACAATTAGGAACGGACAGTGGAAATAATCAGTGGTGTTTTAATTTCCAGCAGGTGGGACCAGTTTTGTAAGAATAAATATCAGTCAATTGGAGTACTAGATACTTCACTAGGTCACTGACTGTAAATGAGTCAGTCTAGACAAGTTTTAGTTAGTTGCTTGAAATGGGAAAAGCAGTGGCAGCTCTATTATTCTGGAGTCTAAAGAAGTCACAGTAATACAGCTACAAGGTGAAATATATGTTAAGATGTGTGTTAGGTTTAAAACATGGAATGACTTTTACAAGCGTCAAAAGTCCATGTTCAATCTAGGACGGCCAAAAATCATTCAGTGCCTTTGGCTTAGCACTACCATCCTAGAATCCCACTGCCTGTGGTAACAAAAAATAGAGTTATATAGATATTTTTTCTTTGTTTTTGGTATTTATGGCCTAGCTCTAGGTCATAGGTTCAGTCACTAAGATCATTACAATGGTTCAGTATTGGCATCAGCAGTTCAGCCCAAACTTTCTATATCAGTGCATTTTTAGAAAAAATATTTTTATTGTCTATTTAAATTCACACATTCCTCTTTACCATCTATTTAATGTAATCGCTACACCATGGGATCTGAGAGTAATGCATTGACGATAAAGCTGACTTGACTTGACTTTAGAAATGTATAGTTTTTAACTTATTTTAAGGTTAGTAGTAGATTTTTTGAGCGTTATTCAGATTAAATTGTTGTGTCTTATCATTTTTAATGTTTTTATTTTAATTTTGTTGGGATTCTTCTCTTCACTGTACGCACACACACAAACACACACACACACACACACACACACACACACACACACACACACTCATACACACCTGTGGATGGAAACTGTGCTGGCTCCAGGGACAGAAAACCACAAAATATTTGGACCAAAATGTAAGATATTAAATATCAGTCATTGTCTGGCCTCACCCCATCAATTCATACTCATAAGCTCATCAAACATTCTCATCTTGAACATGGGAAGCATCCTTATCCCCTTCCATTCTACATGTACATCCATTCACATTTTCATTTCTAATTGTTTAGATTTTTAATATTTTCAGAATTAGATTTGAATTAATAGTATGATACATAGTGAAGTTCCTAAAGATAGGTACAGGAATGAACATGCTACATGTGACTGAATGACACCAGAGCAGTGAGTCTCACTGTTAACTGGTTTCTCTCTCACTGGCAGAAAGAAGCTGTACTCCTCAGGAGACGAGGAAGAGGAGGAGCTGGAGACCACAGTGAGGGCATGGCCCAGCCAGAGCAGCATCACCAGTGATGACGGGTAAAGCACTCAACTCAGTATAACACTACTGTACAGCTTCAGTAGGTAAAACAAGTGACCTTTATGCATCAATATACATATTTATGTCTATAAATACAATTGCTAGGTAAATAATTAGAAACAAGTTTAATAAATCATTTCCAACCTTTAAACTAAATAATAAACCAAAACATTTCACAAAGTAACAATGGTGGACATTTTAAAGAAAAACAAATTATATAATTTTTCACTTTCCTCAAATGCTGTCGGCCAACCAAGTCATGCACCCAGACAGTATATTCCTGTACGCTCCTGCATGTACCATTCTAAGCTGTAAGTCCCACATGTATTGCCTTTCAACAGACTGAAGGAGCGTCCAGCTTCCTCTGCCAGTCAGACCAGCACTGTGGTGAATGAGCGTCTGCAGGAGCTGGTCAAGCTCTTTAAAGAGAGGACAGAGCGCGCCAAGGAGAAACTTATTGATCCCGATGACTCGGACAACGATACATCACCTGCCTGTGAGCTGAACATCCTGTGAATTCAAAAAGACTGCACGCACATGGGGGCAAAGAGCAGAGCCAGGCCACAGCGGAATAGAAATCATCAGTAACTCTTAACAGTAACACGTGATAAGTGATTGATAAGGGTTTGTATGTTTGGTATTCATTTCCTGGAGCTTTGAAAACACCCTGTGTTACCTTTTGATTCTAGGCTCAGACACTCTGCAGAGAGCCTTCGCTCGCTTTCAGGCGAGCTGAGGTTTAGAGCTGATGCTGCTGGCCAGACAAAGTTGAGAATAAAGTTTGGGAATATCTAGGCTGATCTTAGATCCTAGTAAGGCTAGCACTTCATTGGCTTCATTGGCTCCTGCAAATGATTTGTAGATATTAAACTGTTTCTTAGCTAACTTACAAGTAAATGATTACTAAAGGGGGGGGGGGGTTCACACTGCTTTTCTCTGAAGTCTGCTTTTCACTGCACATCTTGTTGCTATCATTCAGTAGTATTTAGCTAGTAAGCTTATGTACAGGCAGAAAGTCTTATTCTAAAGTCTTAATCGTAATAACATGTACAGGCAGAAAGTTCAACTAGTACTATAGTACTATTAAACAGCAAATGAAATTCATATATATATATATATATATATATATATATATATATATATATATATCAAGACGTGAGTGCCATGTTATTTCAGCAGAGGATAATGTATTTGTGAATAGATTGTGTCAGATGTTGAATGTCAGTTCACCTTGACGGAACTGCATGGACAAGAGTGGGCCAAAATGTTTTGTTTGTGGGTGGGAGCGGGATTAAATTTTGCGCAGTCTCGTGCAGATCACTAAAACGAGGTGCTGCTTGCAAAAACCAGCTTGGCTAAAACCTGCAGAACTAAGGTTGCAAAAAACGGTGTAAATCTGATTTTTAAGACTATCATTATAACCTTTGCTCCAGCCTTTGATTCTCACGTTGATCCTAATCTTACCTCAACCCCACCTAAACCTGTTCCCATCCCAAACCACAGGCATAATAAGAATTCGTCTGCAGGACTATTAGCTCAGTTTCCCTACACCTGCAAATGTTGTGTAGTTGACCATCCGGATAAAATGTGACTGTCATAAATATAAAAAATAAGATTTCTCTCCATATTCTTACCCACCACAGCTCCTGCAAAAGCAGCTCCAGCACCTCCTCCTGAGCCTGTGGAGGAGCCTGAGGCAGAAGAGAAAGCACAGGATGCTCCTGCAGATGAGGAGCCTCAGGAAGAGGAATATAGCAGGTTGCTGTGCTTTAAGGTGAAGCGTCAGTCCAGGATGGGCCGCGTGCTTCAGTATCGCTTCCCGGCTAGCATCGACCCCTTCACCAGTGAGACCCTTCCCCACCCTTCCCTCTCTCTGTCCCCCATCGTCTTCATCATGTTTTATAAAGCCTTCACATGCATGTTACGACATAAAAAGTTGGAGTTATGTTCAGATGCTTCGTAGTCAGAAGTTAAATATTTTAATAATTTATAATAAACAATATACAAAATCATTTAACACACAGTCCTAGAATTTAGCCCCCCATTGTTCAGTTATTCAGTATTCTTCTCTTTCATTCCATTCCATCCTTCCTGTTTGTCTGCTCTATCCATCCCTCTTGACCATGTGCAGCCTGCATTAATTAACATTTCAAGTAGCATTGCTTTTCACATTTTAATATCAGATCTATGAAAATATATGCATCATATTGCTATGGTCAGAAAAATGTTTTTAAAAAGTTTTTTTTATTAAACAGATGTTCAAATTTGACTGATATTTCAACCCGATATTTAATATATTTTGGATACTCTTGAGGAGTAGAATGTTTAGGACCTAAACATCGACATCTTGCACATCAAACCACTGCTTTTGAGCCAGACCTGGCCTGTTTACTGCAGTCGAAACACCGATATCACCCTTCTTATTAATACAATAACAATAATAAAACAAACTCAATACATGTAATAAAAAATTCATTCAACTTTCATAAAATCGTTCATTTGTATTTAATTTATTATTATTTTAATCTTTAACTATCCTGGTAATGCAATTGACAATAGATTCTCATTTGCAATATCAACCTATCTGCAGACAGCAAAGGATATAGTTACATATTTACAAGTTCATTTACTATGGTAATGGTTTGAGGAATGTCAGTCCGAATGGTCGGCCCCTATACATTTTCATCTAACCAAATCTGGCCCCCTTTGCAAGAAGTTTGGACACCCCTGGTTAAGGTGATGCTGGGATACTGCAATAAAATATCTGCGTTTTATGCATTTCACTGCATTTGTAATGCTACAAAAATAAATACATACATTTCTCTGTAATGTTGGTGGATGTAGTATGTAATAGGTGGATGTAGTGGCAACTTCTACATTTTAAGTGTGTAAATATATCGGCATAGATGTACATGTAAAATATTGGATATGGGCATTGGTGCAGAATTCTCATATCAGTGCATCCATACTACCATCCAGTATTAACAGTACTAAATCAACCTGCCCAGTGTTCTTTTTTCCACAATAGCTATAAAATACCATGTGTGCCTGTTTCGGAGCTTCCTCAGCTGAGCTATGCAATTTTTTCTTTATTAATATTGACATATTTGGATGGAAGTGTTTGTGATTTACAGACCTGCAAGTAAAGTAGAGCGAATCCAAATTCATGAATGTGTTTTTATTGTCTTTAAATGCAGTATGATTTTTATATGAAGAAAGCTGCAGTTGCGCTGTCTGTTTCATCTCTGCAAAGCTGTGTTTGAGGAATTGTGAATTGTTCTCATGGGGGGGTTCTCTCTCCCTTTTACCCCTCATTGCTCATTAGCAGCTCAACACAGCATTCACACTGAGAGAGCCAACAGTTAACAGTTAATCTGAATACAGTTATGTTATGTTATGGGAATATGGAGAAACAGTTAAGGGGAAAATCTTTTATTTGATTATATTAATTATTAATATTTGAGTCATTTGAATTTCCTTTTCGTTGGTGAAACGCTGACTAAGGGGCTTGCAAAAAGAATTAAGGTCTATGCTGTAAAGGGTCTCAGATATACCTTCTTGACATTGAACGCTACTGATTGTGTTGTGAGTATTCATATTTTTCTTGTGTCCTTCTCTGCAGACCTGGGCTACGTGCTCTGGTTGTTCTTTGTCACTTTTGCCTGGAACTGGAACCTGTGGATGATCCCAGTGCGCTGGGCTTTCCCCTTTCAGACCCCAGACAACATTCACCTGTGGCTAATGACCGACTACCTGTGTGACGCCATCTACATCATGGACATCCTGCTCTTCCAGCCCCGCATGCAGTTCATCCGCGGTGGGGACATCGTGGTACGCGAAGCTGCAGAATCAGAGCCAGTGTAGATTAGAGATTACTGGACTGAAAATGCTGCTCACTTTGCAAAATTTTCTTTGTTTCCAGAGTGACAAGAAGGAAATGAGAGAAAACTACATGAAAGCTCTGCGATTCAAGGTAAGAGCCAAGCTTTAGCAATGCTCAGCCAACATTAGTCGCACTGAAATGTTCTGTTTTCTGTCTCTCCGATTTCATTGTGTACTTAGTCTTGATGTTTGGTTTGATTGGGTCACAGCTGGATGTGGCAAGTCTCCTTCCACTGGAGCTGTTCTACTTCAAAACAGGGATCAACCCGCTCCTCCGCTGCCCACGGCTATTGAAGGCAAGCCTCGCATACACCGCTTTCCTTGTTTATCAGCAAAGAAAGAGTTTACCTATAATTGCTTACATTGCTGCCAGTGATTTAACCCAGCACCAAGAAACTGTGGGAAGTTTAAGATTTTTCCTCAATTCTCAGACAATTCCTCATCCTCATGACTGGATAATATGCATATGTGTAGTGGATACTAATTAGTTACTCAATAATAAGTATTATTCACTATTAAACCTAGAATTTAAGGGGTTTAAAGTCATTGGGAACCGGGTAGTATGATGTAACTTGTGGCCTTAGTAACTACTGCTAGCTGTCTGTTGTATCACCAGTACTTCAACTCCTCAGCTTGGTAGCACTGTGTAATAGGGAGTCTTTGCTACCAGATGGAACTGGCCATGTCTGAACCAGGGGAAAACTGGGCAGAAGGGAATTCCATCAATTTTCCAAAATTTTTGCATAACTCATTTGTTCCGATTTCTTTAGAGCGGTGCTGATAAGAGCCAGAGGTCACAATGTCTAAAACACAAATATAGCCACTTTATTTACTGTCTAAAATGACCAGTGAATTTACATGTCTTTTGAGTTTTTATATGTAATATTGATCATATCATCATCAAGACATTTTTATTACATACAATATGTACCATGATATTTTGACACACACTGTGTTTTAATGAAACATGATATGCTCAGAACAGCATCACAATAACAAAATTTATCAGGATAATCATAAAATATCACCAAATTGCCCACTCTGTTTGTAACCCTTCAGTGTAATAGACTTCAGTGAAGCATCTTTTAAAGCATTACACTTTTCAGATGTCTGGTTCCTATCACTACCATCAATTCTGATGTGGTAAATTTTGGTAAATAGAGAATTTCCTATCAAACCTGTCTGAATGTCTATGTTTACATCTTAACCATTTAATCTTGCAGATATTTAAGAAATTTTTGTAGGCCCAATTTCCTTTGAGCAAAATGCTTTTTTATATTCATAGCACACAAAACACACTTTGACTGATTAGAGGACTTATTTGTATACTGCAGTATTTTACCACTTCTAGCATTTTAAGTTAGCTTTTAACTTTACTCAGCAAGGCATTGTTAAAAACTTGTGTTAAAAACGGTCCTTTACAAATCAGTTTCTCAGAATCCGTCTCTCCTGCTGTTTTTCAGATCATGTCTTTCTTTGAGTTCAACATGCGACTTGAGGCCATTTTGACCAAGGCCTATGTTTACAGGTGAGCACAAGCCTCTGTGTTACATGAGACAAAATATTCATTTATTATAATCCGCCTTTCCCCTCATCTGTTATCTCCTGTTTCTAGAGTCATTCGCACCACCACCTACCTACTGTACTCCCTCCACTGCAACGCCTGTCTGTATTACTGGGTGTCTGCCTATGAAGGCCTAGGCTCTACACATTGGGTGTATAATGGAGAAGGCAATGCGTATGTATTAATTTTGCTTTCTGTAACTTAGGTTATGTTTTTTGCTCAAATTGGCCTTCTTAACAATGTGAGGATTAGGGGAGAATGTGGTTGGAGGGGATGAATAGATATCTGTTTGGTTGTGTCGTGATAGTTAAAGGACTTTTAAACTGTACTTAAGAAAGAACAGAAAACTGCTTACAGAAGCCAATGGACAGTTGCTTCACTGAGAATTCCTTTAAAGATCTTGATAGATTTTGACAAAGGGCTTTAAGCATCTCTCAAATATAATAGAGTCTATAATATTATTATTATATCAATTATTATAGCATTGTATGACATATTACATATATTATGATGGATTATATTATTGTGAAATATGGTATATCTTTATAATGCAATTGTTTAATGTCTGAAACACTGTCATTCTTACGATTTGTCTCCCATGCTTTCTTCAGTTATATCCGATGTTACTATTTTGCTGTAAAGACCCTGATCACCATCGGCGGGCTTCCGGACCCCACCACTCTCTCTGAAATCATTTTCCAGCTGATCAATTACTTCGTTGGCGTGTTTGCCTTCTCCATCATGATTGGACAGGTATAGTCTTCATTATCCTAAACTTATTTGGATTAGTTTGATTGCTCATTTTCAGTTAAGAGGGTGATTTGATTTAAAAGTGATTTGCCTTTTCAATATTAGATGAGAGACGTGGTGGGTGCAGCCACGGCTGATCAGACGCACTACCGCTCCTGCATGGACAGCACAGTGAAATACATGGGCTCCAACCGCATCCCCAAAGACGTACAGAACCGGGTGAAAACCTGGTACAACTACACGTGGCAGTCTCAAGGCATGCTGGGTAAGCGTACATTGCCTTCCCACTTAGACCGGCTGCTCACCAGTCTGCATTTCTTTACCTCCTTCACTAAACACATGCAGTAAATGAACCAGGCAATCAGAGAGTGAAGAACAGTGAGTATGTCGATTAAGGTGATGTTGGGAGCTAGAATAAAGCAAAAAATCCTGATAATTCAGTGACCATTGTATTCATGTATTGTTTATTTGTGTAAATACACATATATTTAATTATTTTTCTCTTTTTATTTATTTTTTTAACATGTTCATGTTACTCCATTTGTTACTAACATGTGCAGACATTAATTGAGAATAAAGTTTATTCAGATCATTACAGCTCAGTTCAGCACATCTTCTCTTAAAGTCATGCTGTACGTGTGTTTCTTTGGACAAATGATTTATCCAGTATCTTCACTGCATATACAGATGAAGAGGAGTTACTTGTGCAGATACCAGACAAGATGAGGCTGGATATAGCAGTGGATGTAAGCTACTCTATTGTCAGCAAAGTCCCCCTCTTTGAGGTACGAACATCATGTTTTAGGATTTGTCATATTGGTCTACATCTAAGAAACGATTGTAGGAATTGTAATGATAAACTGTAACTCTGCACAGATCTAGTTTTTCATAGCAATTATTGAACTCTATCTACGCAGGTTCATGTCAGGTGTTTCCTCATATTGCAGTATTTATTTGTACTTATGAGACCCCCAAGGGTGCACATGTATGTAAAATCTGTTGATTATTGGTCTGTTTATCTCCCAGTTGTTTTTAATCTATTCACCTTTTTCTGTCTCTGTTATGTCTTCTTCTCAGGGCTGTGACAGGCAGATGATTTATGACATGCTGAAAAGACTCAGGTCTGTTGTGTATCTTCCTGGAGACTATGTCTGCAAAAAGGTACCATGCTCATGATTGCAACAGACAGAGAAAGACGTTGCATTTTCATTACTGCATGGATGATCAAACAAACATGAGGATTTAAAAGGAGTTTCACAACTGACCTTTTCAAACTCCGCCCACAGATCTGCACTTTTGTAGCAACTGTTGCTGTTCTGTTCAACCTAATGAGGAACTTTGGCACACTTTTCATATCATGTTTAAAAGCTTTGAAGAGGTATTTTTGTGAGCTCCTGCTGGTGTGAGTTCTTGGATGTACCTTCTCTTTAAAGATGCACACGAAAGTGATTTAAGTGCAAATAGCTCCCCCTGCTGGAGAAACTTCACACTGTTAAATAGGTGCAGAAGAGTCGGTTACTTCTAAAAGCCACGTCCACAAGCTTAACATAAAGACAGTTGTAAATTCACTTTACCATAGTTTTAAAGTGGAAATCCACCGATGTTTTTTTTTGATGTAAACAAAATCGAAAGTTCATTCAGAGTGGTTTGATATGAAGTGCTGTTCTAGAACATATTTAATGCTTCAGAAAGCTCCCCTACAGAAAGATATTATATGAAATGATTATGAATACACTGCCTGATGACTGAGACCTAGTTTTAAGTTTTTTTTGTGATTTTTATTGTTGTTTATGATGGAGAGGTACATGTTAGACGTTGTCAGGTAAAATAGCCCTAAAAGATTTTTTTTTTCCAGATTTACCACAATTTTCCCATCATCAACATCACACACAAAAACTCAGAAGATATGTAGGTTCATTGGTCATTTTGAGTAGTAAATAAAATGACTATATTTGTAGACATTGTGATGTCTGGTTCATATCAGTAAAGCACTTCTATGTTTCTCTACAATTAACCATTTCACACCAAACCACTCTGAATCACTTTATTTACTTACTGATTAAATCATTCACAAATAAGTGGAATTTCCCTGCAATGGCTTAACCCACAGTTTTAACAGTAAAAATGAATAAAACTTTACATATTAGTGCGTCCTGCTATGATGTATGGTTTGGAGACTGTGGCTCTGTCTAAAAGACAGGAGGCTGAGCTGGAGGTGGCGGAGATGAAGATGCTGAGATTTTCGTTGGGAGTGACAAGGATGGACAAGATTAGAAATGAGCAGATCAGAGGGACAGTGAAGGTGGAGCAGTTTGGAGATAAAGCCAGAGAGGCCAGGTTGAGATGGTTTGGACATGTGTTGAGGAGGAATAGTGTATATATTGGGCAAAGAATGTTGGAGATGGAGCTGCCGGGTAGAAGGAGAAGAGGTAGACCTCAAAGAAGGTTTATGGATGTAGTGAAGGTGGACATGGAGATGGTTGGAGTGAAAGTAGAGGAGGCAATGGATAGGGCAAGATGGAGGCAGATGATCCGCTGTGGCGACCCCTAAAGGGAGCAGCCAAAAGAAGAAGAAGAAGAAGAAGAAGAAGAAGAAGAAGAAGAAGAAGAAGAAGAAGATCTAGCAAGCTATTTAGCTAAAATTCTCTGGATTTTGTTTGTCAGTGTGGCTTTGATCACCGTCATTGATATTCGCATACACTATCGCACAGGTGTAGTATAAATGTGCTCATAAGTTCAGTTCATTTTCTCACATGGGATTTTTGCCAACATTCTGAAAAAAGCTTGTCCAGGCACAAAATATTTGTTAAGAAAGAGCACATTTGTGAGTGGGACACAGTTTCATTCACTGATGAATTGCAAAATGCTGGCTAACTTATATTACAGCATTAATCACAGGCCACATGATTATAATAGGATGTAACCTACTGTGCTGTGAGCACTGTAAGAAAAGGCATTTACAGTGCTATACTATGTTCAAGCTTCATAGAGGTCGACTCTGCTTATTTCAGCTTTAATCGTTCTTCTTGCAGGATGAGGTTGGTCGCGAGATGTACATCATAAAGTCGGGAGAGGTTCAAGTGGTTGGGGGTCCAGATGGGAAGACTGTATTTGCGACACTGAAAGCAGGATCAGTGTTTGGTGAAATCAGGTGAGCCCCCTTAATGTGTATTTATTATAATTCTTTACCTAAACTGACATTTTTCTTTTCTCAAATTGCAGCTCAAAGAGTACAAAAGTAAATTTTAGATTTACTACCTCAACTGAAAATGAAAGGAAGCAAGTTTGAATTTATTAGCATGGAATCTGGTGTCACGGTCAGGCCTGGGCTTAGTTCTTCACCTTTGTGTCTCCCTCTCTGGTATGCAGTTTGTTGGCAGTGGGTGGAGGGAACCGGAGAACAGCAAACGTGATAGCACACGGCTTCACCAACCTCTTCATCCTGGACAAGAAGGGCCTCAACGAAATCCTGGTGCACTATCCAGAGTCCCAGAAACTGCTCCGCAAGAAAGCAAAGTGAGAGAGAGAGTCACAGCATTACTAAGCATTACAGTTCTACTGACATGGAATGTTTGGTGTGGTACGGGCGTGTGCAAAAATTTTGGTGCACGGTTATACAATATATATATATATATATATATATAAATCCAGGGTTGTGGTCGAGCCAGTCCAGGCTCCAATAATCGATACCGAGAGCAGGGTGGACAGACATAACTAAGAACACAAAAATCCTAAATGGAACAGAACAAGCCAAACAAACAAAAACAACAAACACCAGCCAAACATCTAACAACAAATATCAAGCAAAGATTCAAACAGTTTAGACAAAGACCAGTCAAGACAAACAGCAAACACAGGGCTTAAATACAACAGGGCCAACAAGGGATCACAAGACACAGGTGGAAACAGGTGGGAACAATCAGGGACGGAGTCACTAAACAAGGGGGCCGGACTACAAAACCAAAATGAAGAGCATGCAGGCTAAACCAAAACACAACACGAACACATGGACAGGACTGGGAGGGGCCAAACGTGACAATTTGCTAAACTTAATTGGGAACAAAAACATAAAATGAGCCCTTTGCAAAAGTTACGACAGACTTTATATTTCATGTTTTATCCCCCCACCAATGTGTTAAACAATAGATATATGTGCACCAACAGAAATCGTCCAAAGTTACTTTTAAAAAATCTTGTTCCAGTAACTTCCATTACAAGATTTTTTGTCCTTCTTGACAGCTACAAATTTATCAAAATATATTCAATTCTTTTGGTCAAAATAAAATTGTCAGACTGTATTAATATGCAAAAAAGTAAAGAAAAAAAAGCTTTGTTTATTGATTGTATTCTTGTGTAAGTACTTCCCTTTGTCACATTTGTGTACACAGAGAATAAATGTATTTTTAAATCTGAACCCTACAAAAATAATCAAATTATACTGAATCAAAGGGAAAGATTTTATGATAAGGTTAATTCTTCCTAGAGAATCACAATCAAATCATATTGCTGTGTGGTCAGATTTACCTTCTTACTTTGTACTTTTTCATCGCTAATAAGTTCCTTATTGGGGAGTTTTAACACTGTACACAGTTCTTTGGCATTTTTCCTCTGTGATGCTGGGCACTGGAATGTGTTGCTGATGCTGAGGCTGCTGTGTGTTTGAAGGAAAATGCTGGCGAATAAGAAACCTGCAGAGAAGAAAGAGGAAGCGAAGGAGCCGGTGCATGTGATCCCACCACGGCCTGAGACCCCCAAACTGTTCAAAGCAGCACTTGAGATGACAGAGAAATCTGGCCTGCGAGGCACACTGGCCAAACTGAAGGAGAAGACCAACAAGTCCAGTGTCTCATTACAGGTACACACACACACAAGCCAATACCTAAGAAGAGAAACATGACACAATTTCCCCCAACACAGATGTAGTCAAGCAGCTAAGACATCATTGGTGTTTGAACAGTGGTCATGCTTTAAACACTGTAAACTTGCTAAACAAGCACAAATAAACTTGATTACATGTTTCTGACACTGTGTGATTCTGTTATCCATCAGTTTGCAAAAGTATAGACAAACCTCAGGCTTCCCTGTAGTTCTAGTACAAAACTGAAGAAGCAAATTTGCGACATGAAACCTCTTTGCTGGTTGACACTTTTAGATTAAAGGGAAACTTTTTTTTTTTGCAAAACTGTCACTTTAATTTAATGATGTGAGCTTTGTGATAGAGCTGACCTTGACCTTGAGTTTTTCTCATTTTTTTCTGACCAGCCGTCCGTCTGTTCTTCCGTGCTGCCTGCCTCTCCTGTCCCTGGCCAGCCCTCAGAGCAAGAACCTGATCTTCTCTCCCAGATGTCAGACAGCTCTATGCAGGGATCTCCCATTAGCCCCTCAGCTCAGGAGTGCCTGGCTCATGAAGGGTCAGCAGCTGAGAGGAAGATAGTGGGGAGGGACAGAATGGATGAGTAATGCAGGACAGTACGTTACTGTTCAAAAGTTTGGAATCACATGTCTTATTACTATATATGAAATAATAAATTATTAATATGTTATAAAATATAGTTTTCAATATTATTGGTACCATAATGTTAAGCTGTTTGTGCATCTAGGGAACAATGAAATGTTATTAAATGATAAATTATATACTTTAATTTATACTAACTTTTTAGAATTTTTTGTCAGCTTGTATTTCTTGAGATTCAGTCACCACATACAAAGCATCTCAGACAGCTTGGAATTTTCTACAGCCCGGTACATCATTCTGGACACAACCAGAGTTACTAAATGATTTATTTTTCTGGCTTCTTACGAACCTGTAATTAGATTGTTTGTTATATTAGGAAAAGCCTTGATTCCATACTTTTGAATGGTAGAGTATCTCAGTATGTGTGAATTCAGCTTGAACTCAGCTATTTGCTACTATTCAGCCACAGGACGGTTGAAGTGGGTGTGGAAGGTCATCTTCCATCTCCGTGGAATGGGCCTAGATGGAATACCACACAACACAATGGTTTCCTGTTCCAGTCCTAGAGAAGCCCAGGCTGCTGCACTTACACTGTTGTGTTTTTCCTTCTCTAACTCAAATCTGGCTCAGATAATGAAAGGTTTGGTCATCAGCTTGCAAGTTGAATCCAGTGTGTCTGATCAGGGAAAACTGTAGTATGTGCAGAGCACCCTTCTAGCGTATACAGTAACACAGTCATCCTCGATGGCATTATATTAGTTCAAGCTGAGGTCATTTGGTCCAGACTGGGCTCAGGAGTCCACTATAATTATTTATATCAGTGGCTGTACGTTGTCCCTACACAATCACGTATAATGATCTTACTTCCAGATACTGCAATAAGACATGATTTCCATTGTTATTTATCTTTTTTGCTACTGGAAGTCTTTGCCTAGTGAGGTGGAGCCATGTGTTTGCCATAATTTCAATAAGTCCAACCCTGATAGCAAATGTCTATGAATGATATCATACAGGAGCAATGGTTCAGCAATACTTTAAGTAGCTTTTATTTCTGTGTCCTTTTCTTGGTCTGTGCACTGTTTGCAGAGGCCTTACATCTTCAGGTTTACCACTCTGTATGCGTAAAAGGTCCCAATCATGATGCCAAGTGCCTTAAAGTGCCCCCAATTTCTTTTAAATCCCCTTTTGAAAGGGGAATTACATTGAGGTTTTGTACATATCTGCATAATTCAGTGTCTGAGTTGTAAATAAAGTAGTTCAGAGTGGTTTGAGAAACTTAACTCATATCTCCCTATAGTGGTGCTGATAGGAACCAGGAGTCCTGATGTCTACAACATAAATATTGCCATTTTATTTACTATCCAAAATAACATGTCTTGTGCATTTTCATATGTAATGCTGCTGATGGTAAAGTAGTGGCAAATGTGGGGGGGGGGATGGGGTTTCTTTGGGGACTATTTTGCCTCACATTTCCCGGCATATATCTCCTGCCATGAATGTATTTTTTTTTTAAATTGTTTTAGGTCAAAATCTTTCTTTAAAACTATCACAAAACAGTGTCTCAGGCATCAGGCAGTGTATTCATAACCCTTTAAGTGAGGTTGTTTTCAGAGGCATTTACTGCTTCGGATGTCTGTTTCCTATCACCACCACTGTGAACAGTTCTGACTGTGAGTGGAATGGAACATTTAGTAAAGCACATCATACCACTTTGAATGACTCTGTTTACATCTTCATCATTTCATAGAGCCTGTTTAAGTTTATTTTTACATAATAAGTTGTCTTTGTCACAAAAGGAATTTATGTCTGGAATTTCCAGTCAGTTGTGGGTTCCTGCAGGCCACACCTACCACACTAACAAATTATGGTTACTCTATCAAGCAGATCTATGTAAAGTAAAGCATCCACACTGACCAACGAAACAAATTACGTACATTATTTTATACCGTCTGCCACCCTGTGAACCGCAGGGACACAGATCAGTCTCTTCCTTTAGCAGAGGACAATCAGAACATTTATATACAAATAACACGAGCATGAAAAACTGCAGTGAACAGAAAGCATGTTTCAAACTAGACAGATAAACAGAAGCATTATAAATAGCCTGGGTTTATTAAAGGCAAGAAAACATGAATTCCTGAGACACAAAACATATGTGAAGCATTTGAAGATGTCATTTCACCCCATTAAGGAGGGGAGGCGAGCATTAATTCTAACATGACTGCTCAGCATCTGTCTGCTCGATCAGAGATATTAGAAGGGGTGCAAAACCCCAGAGGATTATCCTCCCTTCATGACATCCAGATGTGGAGGGGGAAAACAGGGTTGGGTGTTGCTGATGTATTAGGTGAAAAGACTGTACTGCCATTAATAAGAAGGAAAAACAAAGCAGGGTTTTGTAACAAGGAACAGATGAGCAACGTTTTGCCTTTCTTCATACCAATTTTAATAAATCATTCTGGGGTATTTAGTGGTTCATGTTTCTATGTTGTCTCTGATATTAGTCAACTTCTAAAATGAGAGCAAAATGGCCTGCCAATATGAAGATGAGGGGTTACAGAACATAACCTTAAAGGGGCACTCCAGCCAAAATGAACAATGTATCCATCGCTACATCTGTGGTAAACATGCCTCCTCTCCTCTCACAGTAGTGGTGAAGTACTGCTTTACTGTTTAAAGACTAGGAAACTCCCTTCTGATGATGTATCTTGAAGGTGGGAGGAACTACAAGCGTCCTGGGGTGGCTAATGCAGATTACGTTAGTGCCAGGAAGCTGAATATCATACCTGTGCATGTCTTCATGGCCATTAGGGGGATCCCCAGTGGCTGTTTGACATATTTGCGCAATGCATGCTGGATATTGTAGTGAGAGAGCATTGATGGACGAAACATCGCAAGGATACAAAATGCAATACTGCACTATGGAATGTTGCACAATATAACGAACAATGTTGGCTGGAATGCCCCTTTTACCTTTCAGACTAAAATAACAGATAGCAGCTTGATTATTTTGTTTCCATTCATTATTTTTAGTCATGTTTCGTGCAACACAATTGCGGCAACTTTCACACTTGTTCCCCAAACTGTCATTTCTGAACCTGCTTGTAAATATGATGGAATAACATGGGATGCATTTCTTTAGGCATTAAAACTGTTTTTTAAATACATGTTTGTAATTTGCGTTGACACTGTATAGCTGTGTATTTGATATATATGATTTGATTTCATATGATAAATGATACTAGATTAACCTGCTGACCAGCTACCTGCACTGCCTGACCTGTAGATATTATTCATTACCTAGAAGGAGATGTTGCTGCTGAACATACTCATTCTTGCCATCCTTTTGAACTGATGTCAGTGTGTTTAAATAAATACAGCTTGTGTGTATTACATTTCTGTGTTTTCTGAGCATCTCACACTTCACACTAAGTAAACTACTGTGCAGAATCAGACAAGTAGCATAAACACTCATACTCATAAGCAAAAGTATGGTTGCTTCTGTGACATTATATATTATATGTGTATGTGTATATATATATTATATAATATATATATATATATATACATACATACATACATATATATATATATGTATACTTTATTGTAGTATTAAAGCAGCAGGTAGTGGTGTAACTTTTGGGCCTATTGATCCCACCAATCAGTCATTGTTTGAATGCTACTTCCAGCATAATAAAGCACCAGGTCACAAAGCAAAAATCATCTCAAGCTGGTTTCATGACCAAGACAATGATATCTGTGTTCTTCAGTGGTCTTCCTAGTCACTGGATCTGAATCCAGTAGAACATCTTGGGGGATGTGGTAGAACAGGAGATGGAAAATGACAGAATGAAAATGCACCTTAAAAATCAGACCAGACATGGACCAGAATCTCAAAGGAATGTTTCCAATCTATGGCACGAACAACTTAAGGTTATTTTGAGAGGTAACAATATATTGTTCATATATATATATATATATATATATATATATATATATATATATATATATATATATATATATATATATATCACTGTTGTTAGAAGAAAACCTTGTATTTGCAAAAGGGAAAAAAACACACATTTAATATAAATCAAAACATTTTGGGTCATTTCTTTTAGTCCATTCTAGGTATTTTCAAATTATGTCAAAAACTGAAAAAGGTAAATAAACGGAGATGCAAGGTTTTTTCTGACATCATTGACATGTATATGTATGTACACACACACACACCCTGGATACATTGTGAACAGGTCACCAATCCACCACAGGGCAGACACACAGACATAAACATACACACACAACACACAATAGACCTAGGGGAACCGAACCCAATACACAAACACACATAAACACACACACACACACACACACACACACACACACACACACACACACACCGGATACACCGTGAACAGGTCACCAGTCCACCACAGGCCAGGCCAGACACACAGACATATACATACACACACACACACAATAGACCTAGGGGAACCGAACCCAATACACAAACACACATAAACACACACACACACACACACACACACACACACACACACACACACACACCGGATACACCGTGAACAGGTCACCAGTCCACCACAGGCCAGGCCAGACACACAGACACACACACACACACACACACACACACACACACACACACACACACACACACACACACACACACAGCATTAAGTCAATTCCTATACTTAATAATAATACTTAAGTGGCCGTAGATTTACTTACAGCAATACAATGGAGCTTTTTAGTACATCCAGCATCTATCAGCATAGGAGCATACGTTAGTTAGGCTCTGTTCTTCTCTTTTAAATTGCTTTTTGGTCTAAAATAAAAAAAAATTTAAAAAGAAGAAGAAAAAAAGAGAAAGCTCAGTGTCAGTTGCTCACAGAATAGCACAGACACCACCACCAAAACTGAATTATGCACAAACGGAATGAAATAACTATCCAACTATTCTTCCATCCATCCATCCATCCATCCATCCATCCATCCATCCATCCTCGGGGTCGTGGGGAATGAAATAACTAATATGTATAAAATGTAACTGTTATCACAATCATACTTGAGGTAGAAGTTAAAAGGTTTATCAGTGTATTATTTATAAGTACAAATTCATGAAAAGGCAGCTTAAGTAGTTGGAGCTGAGTGTGCAATCACTCTGAAGTTCCTCGCTATTTGGCACACCCGCAGAAACTGCGCCATCTGCCGGAGAAAAACAGCATCCACGCTCTTTACGGTGAAAGACTACATTACCCAGCGTGCATTTCGAGCTTTCATGTGATAATTTATCAAGTGATCCTTCCCGGTATCCCCTCTAATTTTCAGCTTTCGTGCTCATTCATTAGTGGATTTCAGAAGCGATTTATCTTTATCCTCGTCTGAAGCACTAAAGCGAAGCGAACATGGGAACAAACTTGTCACGGAAGCAGGTTTGTGTTGCTGCGATAACGTTTATGGCCTTAGCAATAGCGAGCATTGTGTTTTAGTTGTGTTGGGGTTATGTGTCTATACTTCTTGTAACAGACCTGCCACTTTACATAGATCCATGTGGGATTTTGTGAATTGTGCATCGTTATTGTGGTAGGAATCGCGTACAGAGGGGTCGTACAGTAATTCATGGGGTCTTACAGGCATGAATTCAATTTGTACTGTACTAAAACCTACAGCTTTCTGAAACGATGCTTCACATGTAACTTATTATTGCTGGAATTTGGCTGGTCAGCCAGTGTATAGAGCCACTAGCCACTAGCCCAATGACAGTGGACAAGAAAAGAGTGAAAGTGGTGCTAAATCATCTCGTTTGAAATCACACTGATTTCAGGTGTGAGTCAGGAGGACACCATGAAAGCTTCAGAGGACTTCAGTACGGACATGGAAACTCCAGATCTGCCACTTGAGGTGAGTCCAGTCAAACATATCTGGCCCCTGCATTTTAATAAGCGGAAGCTGACCTCCTCCCATTTGTAAATATGGCCATATATGCACAAATATCATAAAGGATCGGGCATATATTTCAAAATATTTGTACATATATGTCGGGCACATATATTCCGCTATTTGACACTTACATATATGCATAATATATGGATCTCACACATATATACACATGTATATATATGATCTGAAACATTCAATTGTGAAAAAATAGAAAAAACTTGGAAAGGGAAAATTTTTTCACAGCACTGTATACCCATTTTCACAAACACAATTTCATATTTTCCATCCATACATTAATTAATATTTTGTCATATAATGCTAAGTATATTACATGTATGTATGAATATGCTGATGTTTGTGAAACATATGTACCGTATATGAGAATATATATGTCACGTTTGTTCAGATGCGAGAAAAATAAGTTGGATAAGGAAACATCTGAGTATGATACTATACATCATATATTTAAAACCCATATATTGCCACATATCAGTTTTCTGTATAGGCTGACAGTAATGATAGTGTAATTTCATTAACCTTGGGGTTCATTAGATATGCTGTACTTTTGTATGTCTGCTGTTTTTCAAGTGAGTGATCTTATTTTTGGAATGGGAACTACATTATTAAAAGTGATTTCATCTGTTCGTATGACTGTTTTGGAGTAAGCACGGCTGAAGATGTACAGCATTGGTAGTCATATGGTTTTGTTCCTCTCTTTGCAGATAATTTCCCATATTCTAAGCTTTCTTCATGCATCAGACCGAAGAGAAGCTTCTCTGGTCTGCAGAAGCTGGTATGAAGCAAGCCAAGATCACCAGTTCCAGGTTATTTGCATTTTAACCCCCTGAACTTAACTGTCCACATACTGAGGCTTATTAATGTAATTTCAGTAATTACACTGAAAACAATGCAGCATGATTGAGTTATTATTAAGCTAGAGGTATGTTAAAAAGCCTGTACCAACCACAATTTTCTCACTTAAAAAAGGAGTTTGTTATAGCGTATAAATGTTTCAAAATGTCCCATTCATTCCCCAGTCCATATATGGAACCATCCTAATTTAATGTCACCAATACCTGTGTTTGCATAGATCTGTATATGTCTATAGCAGTTTAACCATGTCAGTTGTCAAAGAAGTTATAAGGAATGTTTCAGCCTGGACTGCTTTCAGAGTAAGAGTTGCCAGTCAGAGAAGAGGTCATTAACATGTAATAACTTATAACATCTCAAAGGCACAGAAATAAAATGGCCTATTTAATGGCAATAAGGATAAAGATATAAAGATAGTTGGACAATGGCTATATCAAAATGATATTGATTTATGGTAGCTGTTGTATAAACCCACACATAAAATCGAGTAGGCTTTGGGGATTTTTAGGGGTTAATGCATTTACTTCACCAGATCATCAATGCTTACAATTCTTCATTGCGCTTATCCCTCCCTTCTCTTTCAGAAACAAATCATCTTCAAGTTCCCCGCCTCTGTATTTTCTCTGGGGTTCATCCGTGGTCTTGCTCGGCGAACCCGATGTGGTCTGATCATCAGTCACCTGGACGCTTCCAGCTTGTCCAGGCAGGTTCTGGTGGAGGTAGGGGTTCAACTTGGCCCTCGGCTGGAGAGCCTGGCTCTGCCTGGCAGCAGCATCACTGAGTCATCCCTTCTGGGTTTGTTGCCGCATCTGACTGGCCTGCGCAAGCTGGACCTAAACGGGCTGGACAGCCTCTTTATGTCCGGAGCCTTCCTGAGCCGTGAGGAGCACCGCCAGCAGGTGAGATTTACACCCCTTCATTAGCAAATTCCATCACAAGTTCCAGTAGAACTGATCAGGACACGTGCCTTGATGAGAAAGGTCACCCAAAAATGCTAACGTGGATTTTAAAGTAGCAGAATCAGGACTGGTAGCTAGTGCTCATTTTTCATTAGACTACTGTAGCTTATAAGTAATGGAACCTTGTACCCCACCAGTCATGCCAGCTGAATGCCTAAATCACAGATTTGCCTCAAACAGCATAAAGTTATCTCAGATAGGCTTGTTTATATTGTAATGTGGGTGGGGCGGAGCTGGCTTTCCTCTGCAGAGTTACCCCTCAGTCTCATGAACTGCACCTGCGTCAGTAGGTAAAGATGAGAGGTGTTGATTTGGTTGGATCTGCTGGTTGTAGAATTGTTCTTTTTGGAATACAGGATTTAATGGAAAAAAAAAACAATAGCAATACTTAAAGCATTTAGATAGTGAAGATACTTAGCCTTACATTTGAAACCAAATTTTGCATATACCCTGAGTTATGTTAGCATTGTTTGTCAGGGAAAATACTCAAATATAATTCACTCAAAATTGCTAGAATTGCTGGAGAGACTTGCTTATATGATTTCTGACACTCTATGACTGGGGTGTCAAACATGTGGCCCATAGGCCTTGACCGGCCTTAAATTATGGCCCTTCTTTGGCACACCAGATGAATTTAGAATCCGTGTTTTACATTAAAATCAGCTTCTGGACCATGATTGACTGTTTGCAAAACTGGTATGCCAGATGAAGATGAAAGATGAACTGCCAAAATACTTGGCCAATCACTGCTTAGCAACCATGTCTAAGCACTAGTTCCTATGACAAGTGAATGAAATACTCAGGCAAAACTCCGCAGAACAAACCTGCAGTGAGAACGGTGGTGGAAGTAAACTTAATCTAGGCTACTGTATTTAATAACATGCATTTTAATACAATGTGTAATGTTAAATAACCTTTCAGAGCAATGTTATGACACTGCTAAGGGCTCAGATTAAACAGGATTATGCAGCATTCACATTTACGATTAAATCATTGTGTTTGAATATAAATATTAAATCATGCAATCTTTTACATTTTTTGAGGTTTGCTAAAAGCCATTGTGTGTAATAGGTGATATATCCTCACCGTCTAACGTTGCGCCGACTAACTTTATTCTGACCATCTGACTGGTTTTGGAGGTGATATTTGTTCAGTCACTTTGTGCGTTTAGAAAGTGTCTTTCAGATAATTTACAATCATTTTTATTTTTTTGGTCCAACCTAATTGATATTGTACTGAATGTAATGTGAACAAAAGTATGGATAAAATTCAGGCATCAAGATGGCCACCACTTTTGTTTTTAGCTGTGCTAATATAGCTTTAATGTTTTTAGATGCTAACTGGTCTACATGTTTTATTATTTGTGAGCTACATTAGCCTCATTTATTGCACTAACCTCATGTCATCACTTCAATCTCAACTACACTGTACCTCAATCATAGATACGTGCAGCACTGAAGAACCTGGAAGACCTGGACCTATCTGACCTCCGTTACCTGTCTGACCTCACCTTCAACCGTCTGACAGGCTGCACGCCAAAGCTTCGCAGGCTGGCTCTGGCTGGCTGCCACATCGCGTTTGAGTTTGACCCTTATCGCGGCTGTGCAGTGGGTCCGGGTTCCTCTGCCATTCTGTCCCTGCGGAACCTCCACCACCTTCTCCAGGAGCAGGCCTCCACTCTGCGCAGCCTGGACTTGAGCCGCACCAGCATCACCCCGGAGTCACTGCGCTCCCTAGCCCAGGTCCCTTGCCTCCGCCTGGAGGAGCTCAGCCTAAGAGGCTGCAAGGAGCTCACTGACTACTCCATTGAGCTGCTCTGCAGGCACCAGAGCGGCCTCCACAGCCTGGACCTGAGCGCCTGTACTGAGCTGACCAGCCGCAGCATGCTTGCCGTGGCCACTGAACTGAAAGGACTCTGTGCCCTCTCGCTTTCTCAGGACTGGAGGATGACAGATAAAGGTCTGGCGGATTTAATGGCGATGCCTGGTTTGAGCAGGCTGGACCTGTCAGAGTGTTTGCATGTGGGAGGGGCTGAGCTGGTGAAGGGGCTATCCTCTCCACAGCCTCGAGCTCAGCTGGAATCCCTCAGCCTCAGAAACTGCACCTACATCAGGGTAAGCAATCAAGGTAGTGCTGACCCTGTTAGAGTTGCTGGCTGTGGGATGGACGTTGTTACCAGTTTAATACTAACACTAAAGGCTCAAGTATTTAGATGCTTCTGAAAATTTGTTTTGAAGCTTAATTTTGCAGGACTGTAGATCTCGTGGTAAAACTGCTAATAAGTGGAACAGTGGACTGGGTACAAATGAGATCATACTTACTACATCTACACTAGCTTAAGGCTTCAGGCCCGGTAGCAAAACCAAAGTGGCTTTGGGGGTGGGGGGGGGGGGGTGTTTGTTGCCACAACAGAAGCATGTACAAAATGAGAAAGCGGGTTTAGGGGCATGATGATCGGTTGGTGGGGCATTGCGCCACTAAATGACCCCCTAACATTGTAAGTATTGTTACAATACCTTATTTTCCACAAGCATCATTACAAAAATAAGTGTTTTATTTTCTACATTTTTACCACTCTTATGTATTTATCAGGGCCTGAGTGATATGAAGGTTACAGATTTTTTGATAAAAATACAGCCAATAAAATGATTAAAAAGCAAAATCTCATACTAAAATGAGATTTCAGTGGTTTCCTGCTCCTACACCAGTCTTCACAGAGACTTCTAGGCTAACAAAAAAGCCTTCTGGGAAGAAACTTAACACCTCAGCTGTGGCAAAAATACAGATACAACTGTCACTCATGTCTGTCAGTAAAGCAGCGTTTAAGTAAAACTGTCAAAGTCTACTGGAATTAAACGGTCAGAATTTACTTTCAACATTTTATATAAAATCTTGTCAGCTGATTATGGTTATTGGACTTTTTATCTAACTAAAATTGGTATCTGTATCTCTGACAGAACCTTCCTATTAGACCACTGGGATTTACCCTCTTTATTTTCTCTCTCTGGCAGGATGCAGCTGTGTATTCTCTAGCTCAGCTGCTGGGCAGTAGTTTGCGAGAGCTGGACCTGACCTCATGCGTCTACCTCACTGACCTGAGCGTCCGTGCCATTGCCTCCTACCTGCCTGGTTTGCTGGTGCTGAGGCTGGGCTGGTGCAAGGAGATCACAGACTGGGGGCTACTGGGGATGGTGGAGCCAACCAACGGTTACGAGCCAAGCAAGGAAATGGTGAGCTGTGGACACGAGGTACCATGTGCTCCTTGTGTTTACTGGTTAATGACCAATTTAACAAACTATTAGCTGACTATACATATAGTGCACTGTACTTGCTGTCAAATGGGGAGCTATTTAAAACATTAATAATGTAGCTTATATCAAATGCTTAAACCCTGCAGGAGGAAAAAGGCCCCAGCTTTACCAGGACATTTGGGAACATGGGCTTCTTCCAGCCCCCCAGCATGCCATTCCAAGAAAAGCCACGGTTGGTCACAGATGAAGACCTGGGGACCTTCAGGGAGCAGGAGGGGGCCTCGCTGCTGGCCCTCAAGGGCCTACAGGAGCTTGACCTGTCTGGCTGCTCCAAACTGACCGATGCCAGTATAACACAGGTAGGTGTATGGGCTGGTGACCAGTGTGTACAGTACCATGCAATAGTTCATTTCCAGTCAAAATGGCCATTAAGTTTCAGCATCAGGAAAAAAGGAGAAAACAAATTTACATAAACAGAAAATTACAGATATATGATCAGATGTGTCAGTGTTCAGCATGTTCACACTTTGCTTTTATTACAGCTTCCATTCCTTTCAGAAGACTTTCTGATTTCTAAAGACATATGCAGACATTTTCCTCCAAAGTTCGGTCTTAGCAGTTGGTTGCATTTTTGCTTCTCACGATCCAAATAATCCCAAAAACATTCAGTGATGTTGAGGTCTGGATTCTGGGGTCGTCAGTCGATTGTTCTGAGAACAAGTGACTCCTTTGGGAAACTTTTGTTGAGGGACACAGCTGTAACTGGTTGGTTTTAAGAGTTTATGTACACAAAATTAAAAAGTGAGCAAACTGAATACTGATTGATGATGTACAGAGTGCTTGAGGCCGAAATATGAAAAACTCATTTACCAGCTATTGTTTTGTATTGTTTGTTAAAGCATGTCTAAGTCTGAAACAAGTGAAAGGAGACATGGTGATGCTGTTATTCTCCCTAATCATAGCAGAACATGAAGATTAGATTTTTCCCCCTGCATTAAAAAAATAAAGTTACAGCAAAGTTCAGGTATGTTTAGCACTTTATTTCAGTTTTCTCAGAGATGTTAGTTTTTTTAGTGAAATTTAGGTTGCTATAAAATTTGGGAAAATATGCAATTGCGATACTTCTGGCCAATATTGTGACAACAATGCAAAGAATTTCATTCTAAATTCTATGATTGATTTATGAAAAAAAAAAACTTTTCAAACACATATGAATGTTTCATAAATGAGACTCCAGGCCTGTTTTGTTGGTCACAAAACCCAGAATATCCACTTTTTCTGTTGTTCTATTGATAAACAAATACTGTTTTGGTGTTGGTAAAATATTAAGGCTTTCCCAAGGTGTCAGTGAAGTGCATACAGTATTACTAACCCAGGCCTTCCTCCTGAAGGTGTTGCGTTTCCCAGTGCTGCAGCGGCTTTCTCTGTCCATGCTGCCTGAGATCAGTGATGAAAGCCTGGTGTCTATAGCTCAGCATTGCCGCTGCCTGACCAGCCTGGTACTGAGCCACTGCTCTCAGCTGACTGACGAGGGCATGGCCCGTGCTCTGCCCCACCTGCACCGGCTACAGCATCTGCACCTGGCCTGCTGTGACTCAATCACAGACAGGTGAGCTAATACACTCCACCGTAAAGCTCAGGCATCAAACAGGAGTTCTCCAGAATCATAACACAACATAAGCACAGTTTCCCTCTGTGATTCCCCTGGTTTCATCAACCTGATCTTTAAACTGACTTAACCACACTCTGTATATATAGTCGTGTGCAAAAGTTTGAGCACCCCAGTGAAACTACCAACGTGGTCTCATGGGATATACGTACCACTGACCACTTTTTTGCAGAGCCACAAATACGTACCCTCGAGTACATTTTGCTGCACTTTTGAGAAACAAATGTCCACTAGGGGCGCTAAAGAGAAGCTTACACTTTAATGTAACATTGCGATTATTTTGCCTTTGAAAATGACTGTATCTGAGGTTTTGATTATTTTTAAGCTGTCAGTCATCAGCGCTAGTTTAACGATAAAATGTAGAATAATTTCGGAGAGCCTGTGATGTCTGCCGGTTCATGAGTGGGCAAAGCAAGTAGCTAATGCCGCCTCTAACACAGCTTCAGGTACGTAGCTGTAGCTATAGCTGGGGCTGTTCTCCTATAACATTAGTTTGGTGGATAAAGCAGATTGTGTACTTGCTGGCTACCAAGCAGAGGTTCCCATAACCTTTTGCCTGAAGATATAGGGGGGCGGGGGGTACTGTCTAATGATTCAGGGGCGATTTATCTAGCTAGCCTCCTTTAATTACATGTCCTGCAGTACGTATACCCGAGATGTCAGCCGAGCTGATAGCTAATTGGGATTTTTGCCATTAAAGTTATCAAAATACATCAATTTACAGCTTGTTATTAATTCTAAATTATTTTCATTTTGTACGCATATGAACGGTTAGGTTAGGATAGACTAGGTGTATTTTTTATGTTGTGTAACTGACATTTTTGGGATAAACACCTGTTTGATTAACTGAGCACAAGGTTCACCAGCTTTAATGTTGCTAGCAAGCTAAGCTAAGCTAACAACACAGCCTACACCACTAGCTACAGGACTGATTTCATTGTGATGTCAACAGCTACAATCAAGATTAAGCCTTTTTTGTGGGGATTCACCGTCATGCCTTTGTCCCGACAGATCCCTGACCCTCATAGGCCAGTACTGCAAGAGGCTGAGGACGCTGGACATCTCCATGTGCAAAGACATTACAGTGACAAAGGTGGACTTTGTCCAGTCGCGGCTGCCCTTCCTGGAAAAAATCCAGTATCGTTTTGTGGGTGGTGCAGACTTGATCCTTACACTTTAATTCCTATTTCTACACTCTAGTGGAGTGAAATTACACATTATAACAACACTGGGGAGAATTCAACCCCTGCTTTAAAGCAGAAATATTGTGTTATGCACTTTATGCAGTTTATTAAGAAGCATATGATGCTGTGATTCCGCCCGAAGACTGCTGGGATAGGCTCCAGCACCCCAGTGACCCTGACGGAGAAGCGTCTTAGAAAATGGATTGATGTATGGATGGATGATGCTGTGATGATTCATCACACTGACACACATATATTTCAGTCTATTGACAAGTGCACAAAAGGGTGATCCCAACCCTTTCATCTTCGTACACATTAAAAAAGTGTACAGTATAGAATGGGAGTTTAATCTCAAATCCAAATCCAGTTAATTGAATAGGTAATGTAACTACTAGATCATGTGACTGATAGAGTGGAAATACTGTTGTACTCCAAACTTTGAGGTCTGTGATTTACATACCTCTTGTATAGAACTAAAGGAAATGTAAGAATTACATGGTAACAGTGTATTTCAATGATTTAGTGTTATTGTTCATTCGCTGAAAAGCAGTGGTATGAAAGTAATAAAGTAAAAGTTATATATGAAAAAGTCTTACTGGCTTACTAGTCTCTTGAGCTTCCAATCAAATTCCATGTTATGTTGATACCAGGACCAAATTTAAACATGGCATTTTCTGCAAATTATTGCATTATAATTTTCATCACAAATTATTATTGTACAGTTTACCCATCTTTAATGGGTGCTTCCATGTCAAATGTCATATCAAACTTGTTCCATGAACATGATTATGAGTTCAGTATACTTGTAGTGGTCACCAGATCTGAATCCAATAGAGCATCTTTGAAACATATGAGAACCAGGGTTGCCAGATTAAATAAATCTGATGCTTCTAGATTCTAGCTGGGGGGAAAAAATGGACAAAACTCACCAAAACGCACAATAAGTAGACGTCCGAAACAGCCTAAGGTCATTTTAACCATTTTATCAAAAACAAAAATTGAAAAACTTTTTTTACTTAATTTTTAGTTAGTTTTAATTAATTTTTATCCTTGTCAAACATCTAAGAAATGCCTGGACAAAGAATCTATAATTTCAATAAACTAATTGTATTATTTGATTTATAAGCATATCTTATTTCTACAACTTGCAGAGCTCATACAACATACAACCCATACAACTTAAAGTTTTTACTGCATTATAATGAGAAAAAAACTTTTTTACCTTTATATGCTCTGCTGAACAGATCCTGGGTCCAGTTTCCTACTATAGCAGAACTGTGTAATGCAGAATAAACTGGACAATCTATGTTGTGTTAGATGTGAACACACATCCATTACATCAGTAATAAACTATGGTGTGGTGACCGTTGTTGTAGACTGTGAATGATATGGATGGGCAGGGTAGGAGCCTCTTCTCAACATGAGTGACTATAATGTATATCAAGGTTTTTATAACTTATTGTGGGAAGACAAATTTACATTTAAGCTGCATTAGTAAGTAATGCAGTTTATTAGTTAAATATATCCTTTTAGAAACCCACCAAAATAATGAAAACCAGCCCAAATTTTGTCCACCTGTCCAATCCAACCTAAAATCTGCCCAATCTGGCAACATTGGGTAGAACAAGGGATTTACAGCATGAACGTCCAGCTGAAAAATCTGCGGGATGCAATCCTCTCAACATGGACCAGTAAATTCAAGGAATGTTACCAGTAATTTGGTGAATCCATGCCATGAAGAATCCAGGTTGTTATGAGAGCAAAGTGGGACATACTCAGTATTAAACATTGTGTTCTAATAAAGTGGCAAGTGAGTGTACATACATCAACAGTTTGCATGCAGTTTTGAACTTTGTAGTAGCTAACGGTTACAGTGAAGTGGAAACGGAGCATGAAAGCCCTTTAAGAACAGTGCGTGAAAGTAGCCTCCTTACTGCTTCATTGTTCAAAGGTTGCACCCGTTGCTATGCAAGTCTAGATAACCCTCGAGCAAACAAGATAAAAGGACAGAGTCATATGGTCATCCAGGAAATTGACTTGAAAAAGTAAGCCAGGCACAGCACATGATATTACTAAGGCTGCAGTTTCCACAACCTCAAAATTCCCAGAATGTTAATAGACACATTTACAGTCTACACTGGGTTTGCCTGTTTGAGTCCTTCTTAAATAACTGAGTGAATGGAGAAGCAATTTTTTTTAGGAAAGTTACATTTTAATGATTGAGAATTTCATACAAATGAAAACAAAAACTCTCTAATATATTGTTCTGATAATATTACGTGATGTAGCCAAGATCAACCCAGAAAAGCAGTAAGTTAATGTGAAGCTATTTACAACAAAAACAACCACAGGTGATCTGCCTTCTGGAATTAAAGCCTTGATCCTTTAGATCTGTCAGTGCCAGGAGGAAGCCGTGAGAACTACAGAGGAGTGTTTACAGTACACCGTTTTAAAAGATTGTCAGAAATAAAACTGTTGTCATTAATGCACAAACCCAGCACACATACAGCCACATGAGCCACGTTATAAACCAAACAACAATGTACCATTTAAAAAAAAAAAAAAACAGTCCAAAGGTGAATTCCACCAATTTTTTACATTTTCTGCAGAATTCAATAATTCAATTCAATTCAATAAAACAAAGTCATTCAGAGTGGTTTGGTGTGAAATGCTTTGTTCTAGAGAAACTTACAGAGTAAGGACCGTTGACAGTGGTGGTGAACCAGACATCTGAGTTTAATGCATCTAAAAGCTCCCTTACAGAAATATATGAAATATCTACAAGTACTCTGCCTGGTGCCCGAGACATTGTTTTCTGTTTTCTGTAGATTTATGACTATTTTACCACCATCAGCATTACATATAAAAATTCAGAAGGCATGTTTAGGTTCACTGGTGGATTTGCATAGTAAATGAAGTGGTTATACTGGTGTTGAAGACATCACAACCCTCTGTTGTGTTCCCATCACCACCACTGTAAAGAAATCAAAGTCAGTACGTTTCACTATGTACATCTTTAATAAAACCACTCAATTACTGTTTACATCTCAACCACTAAATTATGCAGAAATGTTGACAACTCTGTGGAATTCCCCTTTAAGCAATGGAAGAAAAAGCAACAAACCACCTGCAGCAAAATGCTAAAAATGTACGTTAATTTACCTTAAATTAACAGAATTTGTGGAATCCGATATCTTATAACATTTTATAATGAAGAGGACACAAACGTGGTACTCTATATTGGCCACAACAAGGCTATTGTGTGTACCTGTCCTACAGGAAGTCAGGTGATAAATCAAATTTACAATTACGCTTACCCAATTGTAGCTGATCAAGATATTTTGCTTCATTAAATGTTGGAGCTACCACGTGGCTAATAAACCCTACAAGTCAATCGTTACCAAATCTTCCGCATATGTTTTTGACCAGAAACATACTTCATGCCAGGGTGCAAACACAGACGTGGCAAGCTATGCAGACAGTTTTGCAGGTTGTTGTGCTGAAAAAAATGCAAGTTATAATGCAGCACAAGCACAAAGAATGTATACAGAGTGTAGCAGCAAAGGGCAATGTGACGACAGCAAGACTGACCAAGCTGTCTGTACCACCAATTTTCTTTAACCTGGTTATCTGTCAGCTGGATGAGTCTCTTACAAAACTGTTTGCTTGCATAAACATATTTATATTACATCACCTCTTCATTCTGATTGAACAGGTACCTAAGTACCTAACAGTCTTCTACTGTTCATATGTTTAGCAGTTGTAGATGTCGGAATGACAGTAGCTCCCAATCTTCTTTGCACTCTATTGCTCCTTGGAGTGTTGAGTGTTTTAACCGCCACAGTACTGTAACAACACACAGCGAATTTGTACAGAAGGGCCATGCGTTTGCAGAGCCTTGGCCAAGCACTGTCATTTGCATACTTGCATCGAGGATGTTTCTGGCCTTAGGGAATCTTGCATAACAGCACAGTAACTGTTTTTGCAGCTTGTTTATATGTACCAATTATACCAAGTGACCGCAGTATAGCTTCCCGGTATCACCAGTAATGCCACAAATCACTATAGTTATTAGTGTTTAACCCCATACTTTTAAATCAGCATTAAGGTTTACAATGGTCCATGGAAGTTGATTATTGGTTCTCTTTTTAATTTTAAATATAAAATAAAAAATGACAAACAAAGAAACTGATACGATGTCATAACTTTTTGGAAAGATGCATCAGGTCTATAATTAATGCAAATTGTTCAAAAATCAACATTCAAACTTATTTAAAGGAAATCTTGCGTCAAAGTTCTTTAAGTGATTAACAAAGCTGTATTATTATCTAGGTTCAGGCGAATCCAGGTACCGCATAATTAGCTAATTCTTGTGCACCAATCTTTTAGTTAATCTACCATTTTGAAGTAAACAAGAAAAAATGCCCCTTGATGTTACATATACAGCTGTTAGATTCACTCTCCAGTAGCTGCTCAGGCTTGTTCAAGACACAGTCTTATATGATTGGCTCACTGCTAGTCACATGACTACATGATGTGTTATTTTGTCATAACAGTATGAAACATGCAGTGAGGTTCCTACTATAGCAACATTCATTAAAATGAATCTAACTGCTGTATTACGTAGATGTCAATATTAGAAGCCTTCACTTATTGATGTAAAACACTGCATATTTACTACCATCTTGAAGTATTCATTATTCGTAGGAAATTCTCATGTAGAGTACCACTGAAGCGTGCCAGTTTCATTTAAGGATAAATTGGTTAAGAAGACAAAAGCAAAGAAAGATCAATGTGGAGCCAAACTAGGAGCAGTAAGTACCATGTAAAAAAGTGATTTAAAAAGTGTAGATGTGCTTTGTCAGACCTTAATGATAGAAACCTACTGATTCTCCAAAAAAAAAAAAAAAAAAAAAAAAAAAAAAAAAAAAAAAAAACACCACAACAACACCTTTACATTCAGCTTCAAGAAAGGCAACCACATCACCACACTGGGGTGTGTCACTCTATGGAAAAAGTTTCAGTGAGGATTTAGTGATTTGTGTGTGTGAGGGCACAACGTCATACAAAACAGCAGTAAAACACTGCCCCTCTTACTCACAGCCTGCTTTTTTCACAAATCTCCTGATCTTAAGGCCGTAGTGTGTCTGCTACCAGCACATCCGTCTGTGCTAACGGGGTATCCGCTCACTTCAGAAGAGCTGAAACATGGTCAGTGCCCGAAGTTACTGCTCCGCCTGGCTAAAGTCGTAGCAGAAGTTGAAGTTACTAGGGGGTTTGGGGATAGGTGGGGCTGTGTCAGGGATGGGGACGTTCTCGAGGTCCAGGAGGCGGAGCTTAATCTCCATGGAGAGAAGGATTTCCAGTTCGCTGCGCATCGCCTCACTGCTCATCTCTTTGCCCAGCAAAACATTCAGCCCATCCGTCCACAAGCAGAACTGAGAGAGCGAGAGCGAGAGAGAGCGCGAGAGCGAGAGCGAGAGCGAGAGAGAGAAAAAAAAAAGAGTTAATCCTAGAGATATAGAGTCTCTAGTATATCTAGTGCTCTAGTACTAGGGTCACATGCAAAAACTTCTGTCCCTGTTCGAATGATATGTTTTACAGATTTTCTAAGTGAAAATAAGCCAACACATCCTCTACAGAGAACACACGTCTACACATATTAATGCAAAAATACCATTTTTATTATATAATATTATGAATTTTACATTTTGGGGAAGAATAAGTGTACACAACGCAAATAACAGAAATCAGGCACAAAAATAAAGTGTTAGTTAATAAATTGTGCTTTCTCTGGAGAGGATGTGTTAACAGTTCTACTTAGAGAGTTAACAAAACATGCAATTTACTAATATTTAACACTATTCATGGAATAATCTTTAGCCACCATGTTGCTAAGCAACCACAGCCTACTGCTAATTAGGTGGAAGATTTGACCAATTGCAAAATAACGCTCATGTCTCTCAACCCATCAAAAAAAGATCTCTATGTGCTACTTTCTCAGTCAAGTGAGGCATAAGCTCAGACAAAACTCCTCAGAACAAACCTTCAGTGGAAATGTCAGTAGCAGCAAATTAGTCTTATGCTTCTCAGAACATGACTTCTTCCTCTCACTGCTTTCTTAATACATGTGAAATAAAAGCGCGCCAGCTGAAAACTTGTCTCACTCTGACTCGCCCTTGTGATGCTTGCTGTATTGGTAACATCTACACTAAGTGGTTCTCTACAGATGCGTATCATTTTGGATCTGATTACTTGTAATCATGATGCTGGAAATGTTTTAGATTAAACCACATGTAGGAATCACACTCACAGCTCAGTGGCAATTCTGATAGTGACAAATCTTACTATCATTAGTACATTTATTAATAATAGATTATTTATTGACCATCAGGGTATTTTATCAAACAAAATAAATATGAATATATTTTATAAGTAAACACACATGTTGCATCACTTTCTGTATTAGCAATGCGTTCTGTGATCTCCATTTCTTGTAAAGTGTCCTTGAGCATGGGAAAAGCACTATATACACAAAAATTATGATGATAATGATGATGAAATATTTCCCTTTTCCCCCCTTTAGTGCACAATATGCACCTCATCATAGACACCGTCTGAACACGGTCATAAGGGAGTGCTGAAAAATGGACTAATGGAATGATGGAGTCTCACTTACATCTGTTCTGGAGGAGGCGATGAAATTCAAGCTGTACTCCTCAACATCGTACGTAATGCTGAATGCCAGGTCCAGCATCTCCTGCAGAACAAAAACATCAGCAGCATAATCAAGGGGCTCTGAGTGCTTATGTTGTATTCACTCTGGTGTTTTCACTCTCTGGAGTAGTTGTGAAAGCCATATTTCTGGTTTTCACATTTAAGTATTTGTTTTTCTTACAGAGGAGATAGTTGGCTAATGCAGGTCTCAAGCTATTTGATAAAAACACAGCATGACGAAGGATAGTAACTCTGTATTGTTTAACAAAGCAAAAGCCTGCTCTGAAAGAATGCTGCTGAAAGAAAAATATGTAGAAAACTGGGACTAACCTTGGTTTGTTTGCCTTTGTTTTCTTTCATGTGAGGACAGTCCTTTCCAGTCAGCAGCGCTTTGATATCTGCCACAGGGACTGTTGGAAGACACACGACATCTCAGCTAAAGAGTAATGGCTCTTACATCTGTCCTTCTTTAAGCACAGGACTGCATCTACTGTAGGTTAACTGTAGTCCTTAACTTAAAGAACTGACCTTTCACAAGTGAACATTCTGCCACTGAGCCTTTAGGTAAGGCCCTTAGGCCAAGTGCCTACAAGTGCTACAGATTCATACTGGATTAAAATCACTATAATTATTACAGTAGGACTGTAAACACTACACACACACTATAGGTTCATAATGGATTAAAAAAAATCTACAGATTTATACACCCAGTTAAAGAAAAATCCTACAGCTTTTTACGCATTTCAGCATAAATTAACAGTTAAGATGTAAACAAAATCATTCAGAGCGGTTTGGTGTGAAATGTTCTGTTCTAGAGAAACTGACTGAGTCAGAATTAATCCAAGACCATGGGAATGCTTAAATGAGCGAGTATCCCACTGACCCACTGAAAGGTCAGTTTCAACTTTAATGTTCATAATTAAATCATTCAAATGTAAACAAAGTCTTCAGAGAGGTTTGATGGGAGTCAAACTGTTCACAGTGGTGGTGATGGGAACCAGACGTCTGAAGCGTTTAATGCCTCTAAAGCTCCCTCACACAAGGTTTTTACATGAAAAGGTTATAAATATGCTGCCTGAAGTCAATTTGTGGCAGAGAGGTAGGGTGTTGTTAGACAAAATAATCCCCAAAGAAAACATACATTTTCAGATTTCCAACTCTTTTATCATTATTAATTTAACATAAAACTCAGAAATCATGTGCGAGTTCACTTGTGGTTTTGGATATTATTTTATTATAAATAAAATGGCTACATGTAAACATTATGACACCTGGTTCCTATAACCACTACTGTAAAGAAATCTGATTCAGTAAGTCTTCATATCAAACCACTCTGAATGGCATCTCAATGGAATTCCTTGTTAATGTGTGTTGTTCGTTCAGCAGTTTAAAAAAAAAAAAAAAATCACTACAATTATTAAGTAAGACCGTAAACACTACACACACTACAGATTCATACTGGATTAAAATCACTAATTATTAGTCCAAGACTGTAAACACTACACACTGTAGATTCATACTGGATTAAAATCACTATAATTATTAGTGTAAGAATAAACACTACACACTGTAGATTCATACTGGATTAAAATCACTAATTATTAGTGTAAGAATAAACACTACACACTGTAGATTCATACTGGATTAAAATCACTAATTATTAGTCTAAGACTGTAAACACTACATACTGTAGATTCATTCTGAATTAAAATCACTATAATTATTAGTGTAAGACTAAACACTACACACTGTAGATTCATACTGGATTAAAATCACTAATTATTAGTCTAAGACTAAACACTACACACTATAGATTCATACTGGATTAAAATCACTTTAATTATTACTGTCAGGCTGTAAACACTACATACACTGCAGGTTCTTCCCGATCATGTATGATCATGTACTCAAGTGCGCTTGAACAGGGTGTGGTTCCACTCACTTTTGTCCTGCAGACTCTCAATGGAGGGTGTCTCGGTCTCCTCCTCCACATCTCCATAGTGCAGGACTTTGTGATTAGGAGAGAGCCGGCAGTACCACAGCTTATCTGAAATAGCCAATAATCTGCATGTTTAATTCACCCAAACTAAATGTTCTTAATCTTTAATGACAGACTCAAATGTGTACAGTTACCAGCAACAGCCAACATTAGCTCAAGGTAGAGGCGCTGATCCTAAATCATCACTGCTGCTCTGAGAGTGGAAAGTTCCTCACCTTGTCTCCGGCGACTGCTGATCTTGCGGAACAGCGTGCCATGACACAGCCGGTTCAGCCTCTGCTGTCTGATCAGCTCCAACAACTCCGGCTTCAGACGCTCTTTCAGCTCACTATGCACACACACACACACATACAGCAGTGATACAGCTGCAATGATACATTTGCTCCCCAAAAGCCAGGAACAGCAAAACGTTCACAGCACAACAGCTTCAAAAAATTATTTTAGCTCTTATATTTTTGACATAGTGATGGTGTATCACTCACAGCACAGGTGGGGCCAGGGTCTCCTCCTGATGCAGTCTCTCAGTCTGCCGCAGCTTCAGGATCTCACTGTAGTTCAGAGCATTCACCTTGTTCTTAAAGAGCTCCAGTGAGGTGGGCTTACTGGACAGGGTCCTGGTGATCTGCTCCCGAACCACCTGCATAACCTGTGTAACACACACATTAACATCAGTTAAGTGCAAACATGCATCAATCTAAAAGGTGGAAATTCACTGTCTAGATTTTGGAATGTTAGAATCAACAACAAACATATTCAATAAAGTATGTGATTATTTTTTGCCCAACGTAAAATTTAAGAAAATAAAAAATTTCCTAAAGAATACTAATCAAAATGAAGCTCTGCAAGGTCAGAGATTTATACACCCAGTTAAAGAAAAATCCTACAGCTTTTTACGCATTTCAGCATAAATTAACAGTTAAGATGTAAACAAAATCATTCAGAGCGGTTTGGTGTGAAGTGTTCTGTTCTAGAGAAACTGACTGAGTCAGAATTAATCCAAGACCATGGGAATGCTTAAATGAGCGAGTATCCCACTGACCCACTGAAAGGTCAGTTTCAACTTTAATGTTCATAATTAAATCATTCAAATGTAAACAAAGTCTTCAGAGAGGTTTGATGGGAGTCAAACTGTTCACAGTGGTGGTGATGGGAACCAGACGTCTGAAGCGTTTAATGCCTCTAAAGCTCCCTCACACAAGGTTTTTTACATGAAAAGGTTATAAATATGCTGCCTGAAGTCAATTTGTGGCAGAGAGGTAGGGTGTTGTTAGACAAAATAATCCCCTAAGAAAACATACATTTTCAGATTTCCAACTCTTTTATCTTTATTAATTTAACATAAAACTCAGAAATCATGTGAGTTCACTTGTGGTTTTGGATATAATTTTATTATAAATAAAATGGCTACATGTAAACATTATGACACCTGGTTCCTATAACCACTACTGTAAAGAAATCTGATTCAGTAAGTCTTCACATCAAACCACTCTGAATGGCATCTCAATGACTGAATCATGCAGAAATCTCATAAAATTGGTGGAATTCCTTGTTAATGTGTGTTGTTCGTTCAGCAGTTTCTAAAGACAACATGTAGCCATTTTCATAATATGCGACATGGTCATTTGGGAGATTTTGTTCTACAGTTTGTGTCACTTCTGTCCATCACACAGCTAAAGTAATATTAATTAAATGAGTGAGTAATTGCGCTGTGTGCCATCTCATGCATGTGTGTCTGTATGTGATGTGACAGTTATGTCTGACCTGATGGACACAAGACACATTCAAACCTCAGGCAACCCAAATAAAAGGTCAGGAGCGAGGGAGGGAGAGGGCGAGCCGAGAGAAAGACAGAGAGGAGGAAATGAAAGGAGGAAGGGACAGAAAACACAATGGAGTTTTCGCTCTCTGTCCAGAGCTGAATCCCCAGCTGTGCCACAGACAGGAGCACAATGAGCGGCCAGCTCAGCCGTTAAAGAGAACTGACCCCTGCCGAAATCACCACAATTCACTCCCTTCAGCTGCCTTCACCACAAGCCCTCGACTCACTCACTGTCTCTCTCAGCCTATTACCATGACCATGGGAATGCTAAATGAGCGAGTGTCTCATTGACCCACTAAAGTGGCACTTTCAACTTATTAAGCTTTCAAACTTTGGGTAAGTTTACAGAATATTTACTACATATTTCATGTAACTGACCTACACTGCCTTCTGTCAATAGTTTGGGAACATCTTAATAAAATGCTATTTAGCACAAATGTTAATCTTGGCTTGCAATAATTTGTCATATTTAAGAGTTACCAGTTGTGATTTAATGAAAACAATATGATCAAAAATGTGTTAATATTTGAGTCAATACAGAGGACTACACTTGGGAATAAACACACACATTGTGAATTGGGAATAAGACCACGCATTGTATCCCTTTGTTGTGATGGCCGCACACATCAGCACTCAAACCTTTCAGGTTCCAATCGAGCCCAATATGCTCAAAATGTACTTTTCACAATAGAAAAACCGCTCATCATACAAAAGGAAGACACTTGAATGAACATGAATCTGAAAATACACAAAACCTTAGCAGACAGCTCTCTTATGCTAATAAAATCTTTCCAGATATTTTTTTCTTACATAACTGTAAAGTAAAAGGTGAAAAAAGAGGAAAGGTAATTTTTTTTAGGTAATTTTAATCTTTTTAACCTTGAAATTTAAACCATTTATATTGGTGTATTTGGCATTTTCAAATCATATTACAATGGGAAACCGTTTTGATCCAGCATATTTTACAGTAATTATGTTAATCAGTTGGTAATTCCAGTGTTTTTCATTCAGACCTCTTAAAATTCACATAGGGTTTTAACTGCCCTGGCAAGAGCAAGAACATCTGTGCAGGTATCAATAGGTGAGGTGCTGTAGTAGCTTCCAGCAACAGCTGCAAATAAATGAAATAAATCTCTCTGGATCTTTGGCTTTAGATGACACATTAAAATACCATTACAAAAGTGAACGAGGTAAAACGAAAAACAGCGAACTGAGAGATTTTAACTAAACATCCCACAACCTCTCTAATAGGTAAAAGCCTTCAACAATAATATGACATAAGAGACACAGGAGGTCTAAAATTGCATTCTGATAACAGACACTTACTGACAATTTACAGGGAAATTCCATTGATTTGTCAACATTTCTGAATAATTAAATAATTAAGATGTAAAAACACAATCATTCAGACTTGTCTGGTGTGAAAAACTTATCTAAAAAAAAAAAAATTACTGGGTTAGAATTGTTTACAGTGGTGGGGATAGGAACCAGACACCCACGTTTACTATCTAAAACCTACCTCAGCAGAAAATGATTCTACAGTTATGATTACGCTGCCTGATGTCACAGACACATTCAAATCAACAAGTTTCTCTACAATTAACCATTTCACATCAGGACTCTCTGAATGACTTCGTTTACATAGCAACCACTGAATTATGCAGAAATTCAAAGAAATGAAAAAAAAAAAAAAATCACCAGTAGAATTCACCTTTAATACATCCACATGTTAAACAATCATGCAGCTGAATAATAAATCTATAGCTGCTCTCTGCAGGGATGCAGTAAATAATGAAGTTCCCCAACACACAGCAGTTAGAGTGGAGCTGATTATACAGCAAGGGCACAAATGAGTGCTGGACCCTCAGCTGCACACAGCTGATCAACAAACAGAGCTACCACACCTCCTCTCCCTCTCTCTCCCCTTCTCCTCTGTCATCTAATCTTTCCTTCCACTTCTGTCTCAAATTCTTTCCTGTCTGGGTATTGATGGTATATTCAGTATGTAAACCTACCTCCGCCATGGTTCAGTTAAAGCTGCCTCTCCGGAACCTCAACTAGCAGTGACTGAGTGTGTGTTTGCATACAGTCCCTCCCTCCAACGCACAGACACAGATACACACTCCCAAATACACATGGCGCATCTCTCTGAAAAACCCGCCCTCAGAAGAGTCATTACACACACACACACACACACACACACACACACACACACACACACACACACACACACACACACACACACACACACACACCATGGGCCCCAGGAAACCAGCTGGCAGAAACTCGCTGCCAGAAGCGATTAACAGTGGAGAGAAAAAGCACAGTCAGGCAGTTCTTGGAGAAAAAGAGTGAGCGATGAATACGACAAAATGAGAAAAACAGTGAGGAGTAAAAAAGAAAGGGTGAGGCATGGAGGTGTGCAGAAACAGGAGTGTTAGCCAGCGCGATGAGCTTATATACTGAGAGCGGACAGAGTGTTTTAGCAACATCTACGCACATCGGGCTACTGCAAGGAGGGAATACAGCCCTAAAGCCTAAAGCAATAGCTGAGCAATGTTTCTTAAATGCTGAACAACACATCATCTATACCAGCACTGGTGCAATGGACTACAGACATTAAGCTGTAGTGATACTGCTAGATAACAAAAACGTACTGGATCGTATGTCAAAGGAAAAAAAGAATGAATCTGATCCAATCCTGTACAAATCTAGCCTAAAATAGCACTTGTCTCATGTGATGTGTCACACAGTGTTGATGGCGACCTTGTAACATGAACGTCTGGGGACAACCTAATTTTCTATACCAATCCAACACTTCATGATGCCAGAGCTCAAAGTATGGGGCGACAGTGTGCTCATCCATGCTGTTCAATGGACAACAGTTTTGTTAGCCCATGGATGTCATGTAAGTTAGCACAGCCGAAAAGTTTCCCAATAAAGCAAGTGGATGTGTGGCGAGTGTGCAAAGAACACATACAGTAAAAATAGTCATCTCCTTTTGTAAGGGAAAGACAGTTCTGTTAGCTAATGACAGCGTTTTCCTAGCTAGCTTCTGTTTTTGTGTTATCAATCATAAAAAGTGTTAAAAGAGAATAAAGTAGAGAAATTTGATTTAGAGGAGGCATAGCTTTGTTTTGCACTGCAATCCAGTATTAAAAGTTTAAAAAGAGTTTTTCGTTACAAGATCATGTTTGGCCCCAGTATAAAAATATGGCTGGTAGAAGGTTTTAAGTAGTTTAAACAGGATAGCCTACTTTTACAAACTAACCCAGAGACATTATAAAGGAGGAGGAGACAGTTCACTGGTTGAAAAATGAAAAGGAAAACTCAGAACGTTCAAGATATTTAGAAGAAAGTTGTACCTATCTAAAAAGTTAGCAAAGCTGCAAGCAGAAAAAGCCGCCCCATTGCGTACGCCTGCACAGCAGCCAGAACAAGATGAAAAAACTGTCTTTCGAGCCAAACGCTACACACTTAAAGATGGTTCTTCAAGGGTTCTTAGTATAGAAAGTGGTTCTATATTCTACATTAACACTCACATTTAACCATCCACATCATTAAAAAGGTTCTTTGCATCGTGAGACAGTTCTTCAGATCGATGGAGTGTTTTATATATGGTTTTATATAGAACCTTTTTGAAAAATGTTCTATAAAGCACCAAAAAGGGTTCTTCTACTGTTATAATGTTAAGCCTGTAACAATAAAATAACCCTTTTTGGTGCTATATAGAACTCAAAAAGATTCTATATAGGACCATCTACAGCACATTCTACTTCAACCTGAAGAACACTTTCACAATGTAAAGAACCCTTTAATCATGCAGACGGCTCTTTTAGTTTTCCTGGTTCTATATAGAACCACTTTTCTTTTCTAAAGAATCCTTTAAGAACGAGTGTACAAAGGCAGATTTCATCAGTAACACTTTAATGTGACATTCCGTTTTGAATTTATAGGTCTCGACCTATTCAAATAGATCAGAGTCTGACTGGAATGCATTACTGGAATAACTGGCCAGGGGCGCTGCCAAGGTGGCTGTCAAGCAGACAGACTTTCCAATGAGGACATTGGTTCATCTTAAGTCAAGTGCTCATTTTAAAGCTTTGTAGTTGGTTGCAGTGTTGGTACTGGCATCAGAGAAGACAAAAAGTAGCACAGTCTCATCTTCAACTCCAATGTATATCACTTTCTGGCTGCCTCAGGGTGTTTTGAAAGAAGTTTACAATACGGTGCAATTGCAGGAGTAGCAGAACAGACCTCAACACCTATAAATGAATCATGAGCTCACTAATGTTATTAATGCCAAGATAAATGAAATCTGATACTGTGAAACTGATATTTGGAAAATAGCAATATTGAATTTTATAGATGGCACCTAGCTTTACATTAGACTGGAAAGTTAATTTCTCTTCATTTTCTCCTCTGTCTCTCTGTCGTCTGTCTCTCTGTCGTCTGTCTCTCTGTCGTCTGTCTCTCTCTCTCTCTGTCGTCTGTCTCTCTCTCTCTCTCTGTCGTCTGTCTCTCTCTCTCTCTGTCGTCTGTCTCTCTCTCTCTCTGTCGTCTGTCTCTCTCTCTCTCTGTCGTCTGTCTCTCTCTCTCTCTCTCTCGGTCGTCTGTCTCTCTCTCTCTCGGTCGTCTGTCTCTCTCTCTCTCTCTCTGTCGTCTGTCTCTCTCTCTCTCTCTCTGTCGTCTGTCTCTCTCTCTCTCTCTCTCTGTCGTCTGTCTCTCTCTCTCTCTCTCTCTCTCTCTGTCGTCTGTCTCTCTCTCTCTCTCTCTCGTCTGTCTCTCTCTCTCTCTGTGAGCTCTGTTGTTGTGGAGTGTAATTTAGTGCTGATGTTAGTAAGTGATTGTGTTAGGGAGCAGATTTCTCTCTGTGTGTAGTTGTGCTACAGCGTGGAATTGCTATTGTTGCTCTAATACCTTCATAAAAAGATGGGGCTCACTGCCCCTGGCCACGAGGATTGTGGGAGAAAATTGTCGCCACAAACAAAAGGCTGGACACTCATACCACCCCAAAGGGTCAAAAGGCCGTCTGTTTATGACCCAAAAACGCTTTGTGAGAAAGAAGCATGTTGTGGGGCGTTTGTCCAGTGGGAGGATCCTCTACCACACTTTAAAAGAAGGACATATGAATATTCACAGACTTACAAAAGGACTTCACATGCACAACCTGTTCCTTTGAATGTTTAGCTGTATTTGAATAGCAGGCCAGACAAAATATTTCTCAGCTGTAGTACTTGTCCAGATGATCCAATCAATATCCCATTGTAGTGCTGTTCATGACCATAAATCAATACTGCAGCTGGTTGGTCATTTCACACAATGAATGATTTAAAAACACAGAATTCACAGTAATTTTAACTGCGTAACTTAAGCTCTGA